>NC_091634.1:36972921-37281521 GCF_027580195.1 Bos mutus | reverse complement strand
AAAAGGGTGAATTTTAGAGTACATAAATTGTATCTCAAAAAACAAAATAAAAAGCTTAGGGCGACAGAGGACAAGATGGTTGGACGGCATCACCACTTCAGTGGACACGAACTTGGGCAAATTCGGGGAGACGGCGAGGGGCAGGGAAGCCTGGTGTGCTGCAGTCCATGGGGTCTCTATGAGTCAGACACGACGTGGAGGCTGAACAACCACAACGACAGAAAGGATCAAATCCAGACTCCATGTAGCCCCAGCAGCAGGCTTGCATTCTTTAAGCCTTGGTTCCTCATCTTAGGGCACTTCCGGTAACCCTGGCTGCACTGGCCTGAGAGGGACTCTCACCATCTGAGCCCTTCTAATGGGGCTCCTCACTCTCACTAGTGCCTTTGGTCTTGTCTGGCTACAGCGATGAGTGATTAGAATGCGCCTAGACTCTGGCCTCAGACCTGAGTGTGAATTCAGGCCTCACCACTCACTGGCTGTGGACTCTGAGTCTCAGGTTCCTTATCTGAGAACTGGGGGTGAGGATGGTGGCCCCTTCTCAGCAGGGGGATGATGAGACAGTTGGTATGAAAAACAAGGCACAGTGCATCTGGCACTCACGATGGGCTGTCTTCATCTTTTTTTCGCCTTTTCCTCCTTCTTCCTCCTTCTCCTCCTTCTTCCTCTTATTACTGTAGTGGTTGCCACTGTGCCAATTAATCCCCAAATCTTTTACTTCTTCTTCCTCACCCTCCCTTCTCCATTTCCCTCTTGCTTCTCAGTCCACTTGTCTGGCCCAGGTGGAGTTCTGGACTCAAGTCACCTCTTGGCCAGGCTCTTGTCCAATTCTCTTTGCTCACAAAGTCCCAGGCTTGTCCACCTGCTGCCCCAGGCCCTCAGATAAATGTGCATATCCTTCCTTCTGTTTGTGGGACAGTCTGGGGGTGCTCATCTCCTCCCTGCCATGTAAAGGGGTGACAGGCTGTTCCCCCAGAAAATTTCAGGGTGGGGATCCCAGCCACTCAGAAATCAGAAGCCTGGAGTGGTCCTCAGAGCTCCACGAGGAGCCCTCTCCAGGGCCCCTCCGGCTTTGCTGAAAAGAGGAAGCTCTGAGGCAGCAGCTCTTCAGGGCAGGGACTTTCTCTTTGCCTCTCAGTGGAAGCAAAAGTCCAGACACTACTTCTAGGAATTTATCTACCAGATGTGTTCCCTTTCATGAACAGCAAACAGCATGTAAATGCAAAAGACTGGAAAACCCCCAAAACGTCCATCAATAAGCAGACCAGCTATATTAATTTTGGTAGGTCCATACAGCAAAAAACCAGATGGCTACTGGAAAGAACGAGGCTGATCTAGACTACAGATAGGGACTTTTCCAAGATGCATTTCAGGTGAGAGAAGCAAGGAATAGAACAGTATTAGTGGTAAAGAAGCTGCTTGCCAATGCAGGAGACGTAACAGACGTAAGTTCGATCCCTGAGTCGGGAAGATCCCCTGCAGGAGGGCATGGCAACCCACTCCAGTATTCTTGCCTGGAGAATCCCATGGACAGAGGAGCCTGGCAGGCTAGAGTCCACGGGGTCACAAAGAGACGGACACGACTGAAGCGACTTAACACACACATATGCTGCCCTCCTTCCCACCCTTCCTCCCTTCCTTATTTAGGCCTTTCTCCCATTTCTTTCAAAGAAATGCCTTTGTATATATGCTTACATAGACTGTTTTTGAAGGACAAATAAGAAATCATCAAGCTTTTTTCTTCTGAGAAAGGGAAATGAAATGTGGAGGGGAAGTCAGAGGTGAGAAAATTGCTTTTCAGCCTACCTTTTTCTTTTTTTTGGCTGCATGAATTTACATTTTTTTCTTTCTGAATAGGTCAATCATGCACATGGAAAACACTTCAAATCACTCAAAAGGGTATTTGGTGGAAAGCAAATCTTTCCTCCTCTAAACAGCTGCCCCCATCCACTATCCCAGTTCCCTCCTTAGGGGCAGCTCACGTGATGACTCGGTTGTATATCTTTTCAGATGTAAGCTAAGCATTTGTGTAAATACGTATTTACATATAATATTTTTGTAGAGATAATATATACATAGGGGTTTCCCAGATGACACAGTGGTAAAGAATCTGCCTGCCAAGCAGAAGAGAGTTTGACCCCTGGGTCAGGAAGATCCTCTGGAGAAGGAAATGGCAACTCACTCCAGTATTCTTGCCTAGAGAATCCCATGGACAGAGGAGCCAGGAAGGCTACAGTCCACAGAGTCACAAAAGAGTCCAGCATGACTCTGCAACTAAACAGCAATACATCAGAAGCTTTAAGTCATTTTAAAGATTTAAACCATTTTAAGGTGCACAGTTCAGTGGCATTAAGCACATTTACATTGTGCTTCTGTCGCCGCATTCCACCTCTAGAACTCGCTCATCTTCCCAAAGAGAAGCTCTGTCCCATCAAATAATAGCTCGCCATTCCCTCCTCCTCCAGCCCCTGGCAATCACCATTCTACTTCTTGTGCCTATGGATTTGACCACCTCTAGGTACCTCATAGATACCTCCGGGAATCCTCCAGCACGTGTCTTTTTGTGACTGGCTTATTTCCCCTAGCATTAATGTCTTCGAGGTTTATCCATGTTGTCGCACAGCTCACAATTTCCTTCCTTTTTCAGGTGAGTAATATTCCATTGTGTGTGTGTGTTTCCATTCATCCACTGATGGACATATGGGTGGTTTCCACTTTTATGTATTTTTTTTTTAATAAGCAAAAAAAAATTTAAACAGAAGAAGAAGGACATCTGGGGAAAGGAGAGTTTGATCTGGGAGCCTCCCATGCATTGCCAGCACTGTGGAAGGACAGAAGCACAGGGCAGCTCTACTTCTTCACATGAAGAGGGAAAACATCCCCTTCCTTGGTAACTGCCGGGGATTCCCCACCCTCAGCCCTAGAGAAACTCCCCTTGCCTTTTTCTGACAGCTGGTCCCCTGAGCCCTGTCTGTGAACTCAGGGCTCTCCTCCTGCACAGGGGGAGCAGGCTGGGGGAGCGCAGGCTGGCTGGCACAGGTGAGGCTCACCGTCTTTCCGAGCCCCAGGGAAATGGGGCACTGGGGAGCAGAGGCTGAGTCAGCAGGAAAGGCTGGGGGCCCTGCCTCATTGCTGGGGACAAAGGTGCTCTCCAGTGGGCAGCCCCTGATCCCACCCCCTGAGGCCCTGTGGAAGGAAACCCCGAGTTCAGATGAAAAGCCATTAGACCAGTTCTGTGCCTCTCCCTCCAGTGACGGTCCACTTTTCACAAGATCACTTCCACATCTAAAAAATATTTCTTCTTTTCTCCCCGTGTTTTCTTATGAAACATTTAACATTTTCAGGAAAGTTGTTAGAGCAGTTTAAAGATCACCAGTGTATCTACCACCTCACTGTAACATGGTTAACATCTAGCTGTGTTTGCTTTCTTTGGGATATTGTACGGGTATATCCATATACACACACACACGTAACACACATTTGCACATATACATGCATGCGTACACACACATACCAAGTGTACATACTCACATGTATACGTATACAACACACAGATGTAGGCATATGCACACTTGAATGCACGTCACCTATATGTATATGCGGTACATACATACATATGCATATATGCACATACACATATCCACACGCCTCTGTCTATACACACATCAATATGTACTCATATACATGAATACCTCACCTGAACTGAACTCTTTGAAAATAAGATCATCATGAATTTCACCCCTAAAAACTTCAGGTGCATCTCTTAAAAACAAGGACATCCTCCTACACACCTTTATAGTCTTTATCTTACCTAAGAAAATCAACAATAAAGCCCTAATATCATATTACATTTAAATTTCCTGGTTTCAGGGAGCTTAGCTCTGTGCTCTGTGGTAACCTAGACGGGTATGATGGGGTGAGGTGGGGAGGAGGCTCACGAGGGAAGGGAAATATGTATTCCTGTGTGCTCAGTCACTTCAGTTGTGTCGACTCTTTGCCAACCCATGGACTGCTTCCTGCCAGGCTCCTCTGTCCATGGGATTTTCCAGGCAAGAATACTGGAGTGGGTTGCCATCTCCTCCTCCAGGAGAATTTTCCTGACCCAGGGATTGAACCCACATCTCCTGTGTCTCCTGCACTGCAGGTGGATTCTTTACTGCTGAGCCACTGGGGATGCCTGGATATATGTATACATATGGATAATTCATGTGGTTGTACATCAGAAACTAACACAACACTGTTAACCAATTATCCTCCGATTAAAAATAAAATTTAAAAAATAAAAGAAAAAAGAAAAATAAATAAATTTCCGTGTTTGTCCTCAAAAGATCTTTTATAACTGTTTCTCAAAATTAGGATTCAACTAGTCTATATATTGTACATATCTGACTGTCTCTTAAATCACTTTTAATTTTCAATGTCCCTAATCCACATTTTGTAAAAAAAAGAACATTGACTATGTGTTGATCCCCGGACAGCTGTCTTTTTGGAGGCCTGGAAGGTTCCACCTTCTGCAGTTATCTGCCTTCTCGTGGGATCATTCATCTTCCTCTAGACCCTGTATTTCTTATAAAACGGGATTCAGGGCTAGAGCTTGATTAGACTCTGGGTAACATCTTTCTTTTTTCTTTCAAGATAATTTTCTGGAGTAGTTGGGTTCACAGCAACACTGAAAGGGGGGTAGAGAAATTTCCTGTGTACTCCCTGCCGCCACACATGGGTGGCTCCCTCGCTATTAACATCCCCCTCCAGACTGTGCATTTGTGACAACTGATGAGCCTACTTTGACACATTGTAACCACCAAAAGTCTATAGTTTATAATATTATGGCTTATTCTCTCTTGGTGTGTGGTGTACGGGTTTGGACCAAAATACAATGATGTGTATCCATCGTTATGGTATTGTATGGAATATTTTCACTGCCCTAACACTCCTCTGCACTCCACTTATTCATCTTTTCTTCCCTCTAACCCCTGGTAACCACTAATTTTTTATCATAGTTTTGCCTTTTCCGAAAGGTCATATAGTTGAAGTCATACAGTAGTTAGCCTTTTCAAATTGGCTTCTCTCACTTAGCTAGTCATTGGAAAAGGAAATGGCAACCCACTCCAGTATTCTTGTCTGGGAAATCCCATGGACAGGGCTGCCTGGTGGGCTATATGACTTAGCGACTAAACAACAGTAACCGTGATATGCATTTAAGTTTCCTCCGTGTCTTTTCACACTTTGATAGCTGTTTTCTTTTTAGCAGTGAATACTGCAAGGAGATCCAACCAGTCCATTCTAAAGGAGATCAGTCCTGGGTGTTCTTTGGAAGGTATGATGCTAAAGCTGAAACTCCAGTACTTTGGCCACCTCATGCAAACAGCTGACTCATTGGAAAAGACCCTGATGCTGGGAGGGATTGGGGGCAGGAGAAGGGGATGACAGAGGATGAGATGGCTGGATGGCATCACCAACTCAATGGGCATGAGTTTGAGTGAACTCTGGGAGTTGGTGATGGACAGGGAGGCCTGGCGTGCTGCGGTTCATGGGGTCGAAAAGAGTCGGATACGACTGAGCGACTGAACTGAACTGAATAATTCCATTGTCTGAAGTACCACATTTTATCCATTCACCTACTGAAGGACATTTTGGTTGCTCCTAAATTTTTGACAATTAGGAATAAAGTTGCTAAACTATAGGCTTTTGTGAGGACATAAGTTTTCAGTTTTCCTTTGGGTAAATACCAAGGGTTGTGATCATTGGACCAGACAGTAAAAGCATACTCAGTTTTGTAGGAAACCTCCAGACTTTCGAAGTGGCTGTGCTGTTTAACATCCCACCAGCAACGAATGGGTCCCTGTTGCTCCACAGCGTCACTGTTGTCAGTGCCCCAGACTTTGGCCATTCTCATAGGTGTGTAGTGGTATCTCCTCATTGCTTTAATTTGCATTTCCTTGATGACATAAGATGTGAAATATCTTTTCATATGCTTTTGTTTTCTTACTTTTAATTGATAATATATACATAATGTAAAATTTACCGTTGTAATCACTTTTTAAGTATACAGTTCAGTGGCATTAAATACATTCACTTTTTAAATTCTTTATTTAGTTTGGCTGTGCTGGGTCTCCACTGCTGCAGGCAGGCTTTCTCTAGTTGCTGTCAGCGGGGGCTGCTCCCTGGTTGCAGTGCTCAGGCTTCTCGTTGCAGTCGGTGGCTTCTCTTGTTTGAGGCTCGGTAGTTGCAGCAGCCGGGTTTCGTTGCCCCGTGCGGCATGTGGAGTTTTTTGGATCATGGATGGAACCTGTGTCCTCTGCACTGGTAGGTGGATTCTTGACCACTGGACCACCAAGTTGTGCAACCATCCGCACCATCCATCTCCACAACTTTTCCGTCTTCCCAAACTGAAACTCTGTATCCATTAAAGACTAACTCCTCATTCCCTCTGCCCTCCAGCCCCTGGTAACCACCGTTTTAGTTCCTGTCTTTATGAATTTGACTCCTCCAGGAACCCCACAGAATGGTAATCATGCAGTATTTGTCCTTCTGTGAGTGGCTTTTAACGAGGTCTTCCAAAGCAATGCTATGCCCTTCCAGGGCAGATCCATCAGGAGGCCCATCGGAATCGTAGTTGAACAAGCCCCGCCCGCCTCTGCCCGCCTGCCTCTCCCAGCTGGCTGCCCTCTGTTCCCGCACGCACTCTGCCCCAGCTTCTCAGCCCTTTCACACTTGACCCTTGCCCTTTCCTCCCTGGTGGGCTTCTTAGTATCATCTGAATTTCAGCTTGCATGTCACCCCTCATAGACTACACAGCCTGCTTTCCCATGGTCACCGTCTGTTTTGCTCTGTTTCATTTCCTTCCCGGCGCTCGCTGCAGCCTGACATTACCTTGCTTGTTTTTTTTTTTTTTCTTCCTCTGTTTATTGTCTGTCTCCAAGGTTCACTGCTGTGTCCCCAGATCCTGGTGGTGTACCTTGCACACGGCAGGTTCTTGTATTAGTCTCCCCTTGTGTTGTGATAAATGGTGGTTTAATACAACACGAATTTGTTATCTTACAGTTCAGAAGTGGCTCAGTGGGTAAAGAATCTGCCTGCAATCAATGCAGGAGACATGGATTTGATCACTGGATGGGGAAGATTCCTTGGAGGAGGGCCCAGCAACCCATTCCAGTAGTCTTGCCTGGAGAATCCCATGGATAGAGGAGCCTCGTGGGCTACAGTCCGTGGGGTCGCAAAGAGTCAGACACTACTGAAGCAGCTGAGCACGCACCCATGCACAGTTTAGAAAGTCAGAAGTCCTAAATCAGTCTCAGTGATATGAAATCAAGGTGTTGGCAGGGCTGTTTTCCTTCTGGAATCCCTAGGGGAGAATTTGTTTCCTTGCCTTTCCCACCTCCTCGAGGCTGCCTGCATTCCTGGGCTCACAGCATCATATCATGTAAACTTCTGCTTATGTCATCCCTTATCCTGTCTGTATCTGACGCATTTGCTGGCCCTTCTTATAATGACCCTGCGATTGGATTGAGTCTATCCAGATAATCCCGGAAGTCTCTCTGTTTGAAGGGCTTGAACTTAAACACAACTGCAAAGTCTTTTTTACCATTTAAGGTCACATATTCACAAGTTCAGGGAATTACATGTGGACGTTTTGGGGGGTTCATTATTTTGTCTACCAAGGGCTCAATAAGTATTTGTTGAATGGATGAATAAATGAATGCCTGCATCCCTTTACAAGTAGAGTACTGCTGAGTCCTGAACTCCAGGCTGGCTCAGCCACTTACTGGCAAGTCCCTTTTTTCTCCTCCATTAGATGTATTCTGAGCACCCACAATGTACCCCACTCTTGGAAGATCCTGGACTGCCAAGCAAATAAATGGAGACCCTGCTTTCCAAGAGATGAATCAGTTTGGCTTCTGGGAGGAGCCCAAGAAAGAGAAAATATGATGTAATTTGTTTGAGTCCATGTTCTAGGTCACCCCAAAGAATTTTAAGTCCTGAGGGGGTGTGCTTACCTAGAGGCTGACATTTCAAATGGCTCTTGGTGCACGAGTAGGAGTTTATGCAGTAGGGAAGTGGAAAGGGCATACATGGCCAGGGACAGGCCACAGACCTCTTTGAGGAACTGTGAGGAGAGTGATGTGATTCCTCATGGGAGGGAGACCAGTTTTAGGGTGAGGGTCATATCTGGAATAGAGGTCTTGAAGGTCACAATCAGGAGAATGGGTTTAGCGAGGGCGCAGAAGGGTTTTGAAGCGGGCGTGTGGAGGTTGGAATCAGGGCTGCTCCCTCTGGTCACTGCATTGTGGAGTGGGGAATGAGGGGCCAGCACCTGAGCCTGGGGTGGAGGCGGCCAGGACAGGGTAGGGACAATGGGGACAGAGATAAGGGGACAGATCTGAGAGAGACTTAGGAAGTAGGATCAGTGGGACATGGTGGTAGATTGAGAAGGGTTGGCTGAGGAAGAGGGTAGAGACAGCTGGAAAGAAGGACAGAAAGAAAGTGAAAGTCACTCCGTTGTATCTGACTCTGTGACTCATTGAATTCTCCAGACTGAATACTGGAGTGGGTAGCCTTTCCCTTCTCCAGGGGATCTTCCCAACCCAGGGATGGAATCCAGGTCTCCTGCATTGCAGGCAGATTCTTTACCAGCTGAGCCACAAGGGAACCTGGAAATGTAAATGACCATGAACTGGCCCAAGTTGAGACCTTGTGAGAAGCCCTGGAGAATGCTGGTGATAGGGGAGAGAAAATAAGCCAAGGGGTCCATAGGCTTCTCCCTTTGAAGACAGATCCATGATGAAGGTCACCAAGGGGACAAGATGGGCCTCAGTTCCATGTGAGGGCTTGGGGCTGTTTGTCTCCTGTCCCCATTCTCACTTGATTTACAAACAACCACTGGGGTAAGTCGGTGGGACTCTGAAAACGTCTCCCCCATTTCCAGATGGGTAAATTGAGACCCAGAGGCGTCCAGTGACATGGCCAAGACCACACAGCCAGCAGACCCCAGGGAGCACAGGCCTCCAAGAAGCCCAGCTCAAGGGGGATTTCACATCTCTTGAGACTCAGGGAGAGGTGAGCGTGGGGGTCCCCTTTGAGTGATTCCTGGCCACAGAGAATTTCCTCCTCTTTGAAGGAAGCAGGAGTTCTTCTTTCATAATGTGAATGTCAGAGACTCTGGCCTCACGGGTGACTAAGAGTGTCTGAGGCTTGTGGGTGTAGCAAGTGCTTAAATACCAGACCTCCCTGTCCTTTGGTGATTGTAGACACCTGAGCTGGGACACAGGTCAAAACGATGGCCAGCCTGCAGACCCCTCTCCTGGCTGCCTTCATCCTCCTGGCTATGATACTTCAAGCAACAGAGGCAGGTGAGATTGGGAAGAGGCAGGGCTCTCTGCAGAAGTCAAGGTCAGACAGTAGTGGTGGAGAGAGTACTGAACTGAGAGCCGAAAACACCAGTCTGTTGGCTGTTGGGCTAGTTCCATTGCTTCTACCAGACCTGAGTCTTTACGTCTGTTAAATGAGCAGCGCTGAAGGCTTGGAGTCTAGGATCTGCCTCAGCTGGGTTAGGGGTGGTGGTGGGCATGGCCCAGGGCCCCCCTAGAGAACTCAAGAATAGGGTCTTGGGGTGTGGAGAAGGAGCCCCTGAAGGAGGACCGCCTGGGTGGGGAAAGGTGGGAGCAGGGGTAAGGGCTATTCCCTTGGAAGACTGGTCCTGCCCTCTCACTGCCCCATTTTTGCTCTGGAACTTCCCCTCAACACTGGGCTGTTGATTTCTCTTTCCATCTCAAGGTCTGCTCTTCTGCCCTGTGTTGGGTAGGGGAATGAGGACTGGGCTGGGAGTCAGGAACGATGACTGCTCATTTACTGGGGGTTCATGAGCACTTTTCCCTGCATTAAAGGCCCCAGAGAGTAGGTACTATTATTACCCCCTGGATCTGAGGAGGAAATTAGGTCTCAGAGATGTTACGTGACTCAGAGTAGAGTAAGACTCGAACCGGGGCTTGGGTGACTGGACTCTGTCTGAGCCCTTGACCTGACACTCTCCTGGGTCCTGCTGTGTGGTCTGGGCAAATCCGCCTCCTTCTCTGGACCCCAGTCTCACCATTTGCTCCAGGAAGGGGATTAAAGTAGATGTGAGCTGAAGGGAAATTCTCCAAAGACCTGGAGAGTTCTTCAAAGTGCACATCTGTTTCAGCCTGGCTGGGACGAGGCACTGAGCTTTTCTGACAAGCTCTTAGGTGATGGTGATGAGGGTCCACAGACCTCACCTCGAATAGCAAAGTTCTAAGGCTCCTTCCTGTTCAGAGTCTCTGGATCCCATCTAGAGCTTCAGCATTGTTCCGTTTGTTTGGTTGAGTTTTGGTGGGTTTTTTATTCTTGGCCACACTAGGCATTGTTTTTTGTTGTCTGTTTGTTTGTTTCTTTGGGGAGTGCTATACCACTTAAAGAACCTTAGTTCCCTGACTAGGGATTGAACCTGTGCCCCCTGCAGTGGAAGCACAGAGTCCTAATCCCCGGACTATCAGGGAAGTCGCCTTAGGGCATTGCTGATGCTCAGTGAGTCTGACTCCCTCTCCCCTGAGCTGGCTGATGCAGAGTGTAGACTCTGGGTGCTTAATGGCTTCTTAGAGATCCAGAGTGGGGTTTTGAGGACCCAGAATCGTTTGGACACCAACCTTCCGCATGAGAACAGAAAAGCTAAGACAGAGGTGAGGGCCAAGGGAGACCAGCCTGTGACGCCCCTGAACACCCCTCTCCCCCAGGCCCCTACGGTGCCAACGTGGAGGACAGCGTCTGTTGCCGGGACTACATCCGTTACCCTCTGCCCCTGCGTTTGGTGAAATATTACTACTGGACTTCAAATTCCTGCCGGAGACCTGGCGTGGTGTGAGTAGGGAGCTGGGGAGACAAGGCCCTAAAGAGCCTGAGGGGTGTTGCCTGGGAGGATCCAGGTGCTCGTGGGTGGTCTCTACCCGGGGCTGGAGGAATGCAGCTGGACGCCTGGATGCCAGGGGGAGCCCCTGGCTGGACTAGATAGCTCAGCTGAGGCTTGGGTGTACCAAGAAAAAAAAAAAAAAAACCCCATGTGATCATTCGACAGATCTTATCGGGCACTTCCTTTGTGCCAGGCAGCACGTGCCTGGTTCTGAGATCGCAGAGGGTGCATCCGTGGGCATGGTGAGATAGGTAGTGTAGAGCTGCTATAGAGCGCAGGGTGCAGGGGACAGGCTGATCCCCAGTGCCCTGAGATTTAGTTATTTGAGGCAGTCCATTCTAATTTTTTTTCTTTTTGTTTATTGGGATATAGCCCATTAACAAATAATGTTGTGATGATTTCAGATGAACAGCAAAGGGACCTGTAAAGGGATATACATACACATATATCCATTCTCCCCCAAACTCCCCTCCCATGCAGGCTGCCACATAACACTGGGCAGAGTTCCATGTGCTGTATATAGTAGGCCATTGTTGCTTATCCACTTTAAATATAGCAGTGTGTACATGTCCATCCCAAACTCCCTAACCGTGCCTCCTCCACCATCCTTTCGCCCACCCAGGAGCCATAAGTTTGTTGTCTAAGTCTGTGAGTCTCTTTCTGTCTTGTAAGTAAGTTCATTTGTATCATTTCTTTTTAGATTCCACATATAAGGGATGTTGTATGATATTTCTCCTTCTCTGTCTGACTTACTTCACCCAGTGTGACAATCTCTGCTGCTGCTGCTAAGTCGCTTCAGTCGTGTCCGACTCTGTACGACCCCATAGACAGCGGCCCACCAGGCTCCCCCGTCCCTGGAATTCTCCAGGCAAGAACACTGGAGTGGGTTGCCATTTCCTTCTCCAATGCATGAAAGGGAAAAGGGAAAGTGAAGTCGATCAGTCGTGTCCGACTCTTCGTGACCCCATGGTCTGCAGCCCACCAGGCTCCTCCGTCCATGGGGTTTTCCAGGCAAGAGCACTGCAGTGGGGTGCCATCTAGGTCGATCCATATCGCAGAACATGGCATTATTTCATTCCTTTTCAATGAGGCAACCCATGCTTACCAGGAGAATATTAAGAGCTGACACTAAGTGCTTCCTCTGGGCCAGGCACTGCTCTGAGCATGACTGTTTCATTCTCATAGTGATCCTACAAGGAGGTGCTATTATTTCCATTCCACAGATAGAGAAACAGCCTCAGGATGGGATGAGGAGAAATGACTTGCTCAAGGTTGCCCAGGCTGGAACCAGGACTCTTGGGTCCTTGTTCTCCTTTGCTGCTTTCTCTCAGCTTCTTTGGTTCCTTTTCCTTGGCCTGGAGTCTGCTGGGGGTGGGGTGTTTGAACCTGGGGATTCATGAGCCCCTTTGGGTCTGTGTCATCATCTCCTCTTCATCCTTTTCATTCATCTTCCACCCCTCAAAGGGGTAAAAGGCAAGAAGACTGAAGCAGGAAGCCCTGCCAGGGTCTTGGTTACTTCAATACTGGGCCTCAGTTTCCCCATCAGTATAATGGGAATGACCACCTTCATTTATTTTTATCAAACGTGTAGAGAGTGCTTGTTAAGTGCCAGTTACTGTTATAAACACTTTATAAATATTAATAAATAGTAGTCCTTCAAACAACTCAGTGTAGTAGGTACTGTGAAATCTCCTTTTTACAGGTGAATAAATGGACACAGTGAGTTATGGGGCCTTTTTGAGCGTCGCAGGGCATGATAATAGGAAGTGGGAGGTGTAAGACTCAATTTCTGGCATATAATAGATGCTCAGTGAGAGGCAGTTGCTGTTGTTTAGTCGCTCAGTTTCTTAGTTGTTCTTTTGTGACCCCATGGACTGTAGCCCACCAGGCTCCTCTGTCCATGGGATTTTCTAGCAAGAACACTGGAGTGGGTTGACATTTCCTTCTCCAGGGGATCTTCCCAACCCAGGGATTGAACCTGAGTCTCCTGCCTTGACACATGGATTCTTTACCACTGAGCCACCAGGGACACACGTGATTATTGGATCTTGAGCCAGAAGGGATTCTAGAAGGAATGTGGTTCAATGAATGGCCGGGCCTTGTCCGGTGCCACAGAGCAGCCAGGGCAGGCTGTCCATGGCCAAGATCAATCCTGCTTTGCTGCCTTCTTTGTTCTTTCTGTTCATTGGTCATCTGTGTGTATGTGTGCACACATGTGTGCAGATCAGGGGTGTTTGTTGCAGCTCTGGCAAAAGTGGAAGCCCGAGCCCACAACTGCCACGTGGTCTTGGGCTATTGCTCCCCACTCTTGTCTGCTCTCAGATCTCTCCAGGGCGGGCCTGGATGGGGAAGTTCTCTGAAGGCCCTGCCCCAGAGCATCCAGTTTACGGCCAGCACGATGAGGCAGGTCTTACCAGCTCTGGCCCTTGGGCAAGTTCCTTTACCTCATTTGGGCCTCACTTTCCTCACTGGGAAGCAGATAGAATACTGGAGGCTCACAGGGTCGTTGAAGGATTTATGAAGAAAATCAATGTTAAAAGTTCAGGCCAACATATACCAAGTGAACCTTAAAAATGCATTTCAATATACATTAGGTGCAGCCAAATCCTGTTTGATTCCACTTCCATGAGGTACCTAAGAATAGTCGAATTCATAGTCAGAAAGTACATTGGTAGATGACAGGGATCAGAGAGTGGGAGGATGGGTGGGGAGATAGTGTTCAATAGGGACAGACTTTCAGTTTAAGAAGGTGAAAAATTCAGAAGATGGATGATGGTAATAGTTGCACAATAATGCGAATGTACTTAGTGCCACTGAACTGTCCAGTTAAATATGGTTAAAATAGTATGTTTTATATTATGTGACTTTTATTAGTTCAGTTCAGTTCAGTCACTCAGTCGTGTCCAACTCTTTGCAACCCTTTGTACCACAGCACGCCAGGCCTTCCTGTCCATCACCAACTCTTGGAGTTTACCCAAACTCATGTCCATTGAGTTGGTGATGCCATCCAGCCATCTCATCCTCTGTCGTCCCCTTCTCCTCCTGCCCTCAGTCTTTCCCAGCATCAGGGTCTTTTCAAATGAGTCAGCTCTTTGCATCAGGTGGCCAAAGTATTGGAGTTTCAGCTTCAACATTAGTCCTTCCAATGAACACCCAGGACTGATCTCCTTTAGGAGGGACTGCTTGGATCTCCTTGCAGTCCAAGGGACTCTCAAGAGTCTTCTCCAACACCACAGTTCAAAAGCATCAATTCTTCAGCGTTCAGCCCTCTTTATAGTCCAACTCTCACATCCATATATGACTATTTGAAAAACCATAGCCTTGACTAGATAAACCTTTGTTGACAAAGTAATGTCTCTGCTTTTTAATATGCTGTCTAGGTTGGTCATAACTTTCCTTCCAAGGAGTAAACGTCTTTTAATTTCATGGCTGCAATCACCATCTGCAGTGATTTTGGAGCCCCAAAAAATAAAGTCTGATACTGTTTCCACTGTTTCCCCATCTATTTGCCATGAGGTGATGGGACCGGGTGCCATGATCTTAGTTTTCTGAATGTTGAGCTTTAAGCCAGCTTTTTCACTCTCCACTTTCACTTTCATCAAGAGGCTCTTTAGTTCTTCTTCACTTTCTGCCATAAGGGTGGTGTTATTTGCATATCTGAGGTTATTGATATTTCTCCCAGTAATCTTGATTCCAGCTTGTGCTTCTTCCAGCCCAGCATTTCTCATGATGTACTCTGCATATAAGTTAAATAAGCAGGGTGACAATATACAGCCTTGATGTACTCCTTTCCTATTTGGAACCAGTGTGTTGTTCCATGTCCAGTTCTAACTGTTGCTTCCTGACCTGCATACAGGTTTCTCAAGAGGCAGGTCAGGTGGTCTGGTATTCCCATCTCTTTCAGAATTTTCCACAGTTTATTGTGATCCACACAGTCAAAGGCTTTGGCATAGTCAATAAAGCAGAAATAGACGTTTTTCTGGAACTCTCTTGCTTTCTCGATGATTCAGCAGATGTGGCAATTTGATCGCTGGTTCCTCTGCCTTTTAAAAAAAAGTTAAAAACAGACCTTTGGGCCAGCTCGTGGCACAATTATATAGCATCTACTGTCTGCTGTGCACTGTCGTGAGCACACCAGTTTATATATTAATTCATCAAATCGTCATCAGATTCCCAGGAAGTTGGACCACAATTATCACGCCCATTTTACCAATGTGAAAACAGAAGCTCAGAGAAGTTAAGGGACTCACTAACAAGTGGCAGAGCTAGAACTTTAATCCCAGATAAGCTGGTTCCAAAGTTCATGCTCTTGGCCACTATCCACTACCCGATACTCTCTCCCAAGACAGTGTCAGCAGTGATTATGAGCCTCTTGCGCATTCTATTTCCTGGCCTGTCCAGGCACTTGGGGCTGGGGCTGAAGGTATGGGAAGTCCTTGATGTTTATTTCCCCCTGTCCTTCTTAAGACATGTGAGTCACCTGCATTTATGAGTCACCTGCTGTATGCAAACCATCTGCAGTGGACCATGGCATCCTTGCTGCATGCTAATGAGGCTTCCTTCTCCCCCTGGTGTTTCTGCCTTCCAGCTTGCTGACTGTGAAGGACCGAGAGATCTGTGCTGACCCCAAACAGCACTGGGTGAAGAAGATTCTCCAGAAGCTGAACCAATGAGGCAGGCCCTGCTCTGATGACCATGGCCTTGGTTCTTCCAGGAAGGCTCACAGATCCCCACCTCCCTCCTGTTACAGCGGCTTCCTGACATGAGCCTGTGCCAACGACTCCTTCAGTGCTGACAGAGCTTAATCCCTGCAGCTGTCACCCTCAGTCAAGCCTCCAGCTGTGACTCTCATCTCCCCTCTTACCCTCCAACCCACCCTCTGCCCCACCAAAGCCAGAGGATCCACCATCCTGGTTAGTCATTCCTCTGCTCCAAACCCTTCTATGGCTCCCCATTGCCCTCAGCTGAAGTCAGAGCTCCTGAGCTTGGCACCTCAGTCTCCAGTCCTGCCTCATTTCCCTTCATGCATGTTGGGTTCCAGCTCCCTGTTCTCCCAACCCATGTCATACCTTTCCACTTCTGGCTCTTTTCCTGGGCTGCTCCTGATACCCAGAATGTCTTTCCATTTTCTGCACCTGTCCGACCCCATCTGTCCTCCAGGGCATCATCACTCGACCTAAGCAGCCAGTAATTGAGATTCAGTTTTTTAAATTTCCATGGGCCCTCTGCCTCTCTTTAGCAACACTGATCACCATCTTCCCAGAATTCTCAGGACTTGGGAGCTTGTCCTCCAGCCCTATCAGCTAGACCAACATCCACACCTGAGTTACTTTGGTCTCCTGGCCTCCAGCACAGAGCACAGGGGCTGGTTCAGAATCAGAGCTCAGTAACAGGCTGCAGACTGAGTCAATGAAAGTAGTTTCTCTCTCCCACCTCCCAAAGGCTCTCATGCATCAATACAGAGACTTAAAGTCATCTAGCGAAGGGCTGGTGGGGTCCATTAGGAAGCCTCAAATTTGCCCAGAATCACTTTTCTCCCCCATTTTACCTGCATGTTAGAGGTCTTTAACCTTCTTGCTTCCCTTGGGTTTTTACTGCCCCTCCAACCTCCAACATCCAGGCCTGATTTCTTCAGAGGAACTCTTCAGAGTCCCTCATTTTTTCTTCCTCCTTTCCCAAATAGCTAATAATGAAATTCATGCTACAGTGTGAATGACTACACTTGGCTTGGTATTATAAGCTCTAGTTATATTTGTATAAGTAAAGAAGGCAAATGCTTAAAAGGCCAAATAAATGATGGGAAGAACTTCTAGGAAATGTGTGGGACGGGAACAAGGCAGTGATTTCCTGACCCCTGAAGTGAATGTGTGGGGTATAGTTAAGGGAAAGAGCCTTGAATGGAGGTTGTTCTCAGGTGGCTGTGGCCAGGCTAATGACTGGGATTTGGGACTCATCTGGAACTCTTTGGGGACAACAGGTTCCCCAGGTATCTGTGCTTTTTCCTTTCTGAGGGACCCTGATGCAGCATGGCAGGGTGGTTGTCACTGTGTGACCCTGAGGAGAACATTTAACCTCTCTGAGCCTCACCTGAGAATGGGAATACCCATCTGAAGGGATTTGCTGTTAGGCTCAGGTGGAAGCCACAGGGAATGTGGCTTTGCCAGGCATAAACATCAGTGTCTTTCAGGGCTTCTGTCCCCTCCTAGAGCCCAAGGGCATTTGTCCACTGCAGGTACTAGAAGTGTTAACCTGCCCGCTGCCCATGCACATGGCCTCCAAGTGTTCTGGGATCTCCCTCCCTCCTGTCCTGCCCCTGCCCCTGCCCCTGCCCCTCAGGCCTTCTGGAAAATAAATCCTCTGCAACAGTGTCTGCTTTGTTCCTTGGCATGTGCTGTTCCTGTGAGGTGGGGCAGGAGACCCACGGCCCCCTCTCTCCCAGCGGAGAAGCCCTTGACCTTGGTACATGAGCTGGCTTGCACAAGGTCACCCTGTGAGAGGGTGGGGAGTCTCAGCCAGACCTCAGGACCTGGGAAGTAGCCGAGCAGGTGCCAGCAGGGAACCCCAGACATGTGTCCACCCTGGGACCACTTGACAGGAGGAGTTGATGAAATCATTCATTCAGTCCTCAATTGTAGATCTTTGAGAAGCATATTCATTCACTCATTCAATAACCCAACCTTAACCTTCCCCCTTCAAGGGAGAACACAGAGACAGAGGAGAGTGTATTAGTCAGGAAATGCTACTTGCAGAAACAACCCCACGAATCTCAGTGGCTCAACTCCATACAAGGTTTTGTCTTCTCACATGAAGTCTGACCGGGCATTCCTGGTCTGTGGTGACCTTCCACCCATGTGGTCATTCAAAGACCCGAGCTGCTTCCCACTCATGGCTCCAACCTCCTCCAGGACCAGGTCTCTTATCCATCATCCAGAAGATGGGAAAAGAGAATGGAAGCTTGTGGGAAGACTTCATGAGCTGGGCCAGAAACGGGCTCATCACTTCTGCCCACGTGCCATTGGCAGAACTCAGTCACATGACCGCCCTGACAGCAAAGGATGCTGGAAAGTACAGCCAAGCTGTATATCCAGGAAGAAGAGGGAGTGGATTTGGGGAGTATCTAGTTCATCTGGTGCCGAACTTCCCTGGGGCCTAAAATGGGTGTGCTTCCCTGGAGGAGTTCCTGGACACACCTTGCTCTGCCAAAAACGACCAGAAAAAGGACTTCTCTGCTCTTGCTGCATCTTCATTATTTCCTCAGTGTACATTCTGTTCCATGGATATCTTGGCACAAGTGGCCTTTGCTCCCTTTTGGATCTGGCTCTCACAGTGAGATTTCCAGGGTTGAGGCTCCAGACACCCGAAACACTAACTGAGAGGCGTGGAAAAGCATCATGAAGGGCATAGGTCACAGGTTCAGACAGACATAGGAACTCTCACCAGCTGTGTGTCTGGAACAAGTTATCTGGTCCCTCTGAGCCTCGGTTTCTGCCTCTGTGAATAGTGGGCAATGAAAGCCCATGGTACATGTATTTATGAGAATCTGATGGCATAAAAAGGTACAGAGGGCCAATAACAAAATGGGCAAAGACTTGGATGGACAGTTCTCCAAAGAAGATACTCAACTGGTTAATAAGCACATTCTTAGTGGGGGCAATATTTGCCGCTCCAAAATGTATCTCCTTGACATGAGGATTAATTCAGGCTGGTTATTTTTTTAACACTAAAAACATTTTTATTCTACTATTTGGGGACTAATAAAAATATTTTCAGTTTTGTGCATATTCATAAAAAGTAACCACTTTAAAATACTCCTTGTCTAATATGCAGGAGTAGAAGAAATGGAATAGCCCTCATAGTCAACAAAAGAGTCCGAAATGCAGTACTTGGGTGCAGTCTCAAAAACAACAGAATGATCTCTGTTCATTTCCAAGGTAAACCATTCAATATCACAGTGATCCAAGTCTATGCCCCAACCACTAATGCCAAAGAAGCTGAAATTGAATGGTTCTATAATGACCGACAAGACCTTCTAGAACTAACACCAAAAAAAAAAAAAAAAAAGGATGTCCTTTTCATCATGGGGTATTGGAATGCAAAAGTAGGAAGTCAAGAGATACTTGGAGTAATTGGCAAGCTTGGCCTTGGAGAATAAAATGAAGAAGGGCAAAGGCTAACAGAGTTTTGTCAAGAGAACACACTGGTCATAGCAAATACCCTCTTCTAACAACACAAGAGACGACTCTAAACTTGGACATCACCAGAGGGTCAACACCAAAATCACATTGATTTTATTCTTTGTAGCTGAAGATGGAGAAGGTCTATAGCAGCAAAAACAAGACCAGGAACTGAGTGTGGCTCAGATCATGAATTCCTTATTGCTAAATTCACATTTAAATTGAAGAAAGTAAGAAAAGCCACTAAACCACTCAGGTATGACCTAAATCAAATCCCTTACAATTATACAGTGGAAGTGACAAATAGATTCCAGGGATTAGATCTGATAGATAGAGTACTTGAAGAACTATGGATGGAGGTTCACAAATTATACATGAGGCAGTGATCAAAACCATGCCCAAGAAAAATAAATGCAAAAAGGCAAAATGGTTGTCTGAGGAGGCCTTACAAATAGCTGAGAAAAGAAGAGAAGCAAAAGGCAAAGGAGAAAAGGACAGATATATCCATCTGAATGCAGAGTCTGTCACTGTTTTCACTGTTTGACTGTGTGGATCACAACAAACTATGAAAAATTCTTAAAGAGATGGGAATACCAGACCACCTGACCTGCCTCCTGAGAAATCTGTATGCAGGTCAAGAAGCAACAGTTAGAACCAGACATAGAACAATGGACTGGTTCCAAATTGGGAAAGGAGTATGCCAAGGCTATATATTGTCACCTTGCTTATTTAACTTATATGCAGAGTCCATCATGCAAAATGCTGGGCTGGATGAAGCACAAGCTGGAATCAAGACTGCCGGAAAAAATATCATTAAACTCAGGTATGCAGAGGACACCACCTTTATGGCAGAAAATGAAGAGAAGCTAAAGAGCCTCTTGATGAAAGTGAAAGAGGAGAGTGAAAAAGCTGGCTTAAAATTCAACATTCAAAAAGTGAAGATCATGGCATCTGGCCCCATCAATTCATGGCAAATACATGGGGTAACAATGGAAACAGTGACAAACTTTATTTTCTTGGGCTCCAAAATCACTGCAGATGGTGGCTGCAGCCATGAAATTAAAAGATACTTGCTCCTTGGAAGAAAAACTGTGACAAACCTAGACACCATATTAAAAAAGCAGAGACATTACTTTGCCAATAAAGGTCTGTCTAGTCAAAGCTATGGTTTTTCCAGTAGTCATGTACGGATGTGAGAGTTGGACCATAACAAAGGCTGAGCGCCAAAGAATTGATGCTTTTGAACTGTGGTGTTGGAGAAGACTCGTGAGAGTCCCTTGGACTGCAAGGAGATCAAATCATTCAATCCTAAAGGAAATTAGTCCTGAATATTCACTGGAAGGACTGATGCTGAAACTGGTCCAATACTTTGGCCACCTGATGTGAAGAACTGACTCATTAGAAAAGACCTGGATGCTGGTAAAGATTGGGGGCAGGAGGAGAAGGGGTTGGCAGAGGATGAGATGGTTGGATGGCATCACTGACTCGATGAACATGAGGATGAGCAAGCTCCAGGAGTTGGTGATGGACAAGGAAGCCTGGTGTGCTGTGGTCCATGGGGTAGCAAAGAGTTGAACATTCCTGAGTGACTGAACTGAACTAATATGCAAATCTACAAAAGTAAAGAACTGCCTCTATCTTTCGTATTAACATTCATTTAAATACTATACATCATTAATATATTTTGCCTATAGCAACTTTAATATATCCTCTGACCTTTAAGAGAAATTTTTTTTTTTCAAAGAATTCTAGAGCATTACATTTCATGGTCTCATAACATAACCTCATTGGAAAATATAATTCATTCTTTATACCCTATAGGCTGATTTATTTACTTTATTTTTGGCTGCTCTGGGTCTTCGTTGCTTTGCACTGGCTTTCTCTAGTTGTGGAAGCTGTGTCTACTTTCCAGCTGCGATGCGTGGGCTTCCCATCGAGGTGGCTTTTCTTGTGAAGCATGGGCTCTAGGTTGCCAGGGCTTCAGTAGTTGCAGCGCACAGCTTAGAACTCTCAGGCTGCAGCGGTTGCAAGATGCAGGCGTGGTAGTTGTGGGGCACTGGCTTAGTTGCTCCGCAGCACGTGGAATCTTCTCCGACCAGGGATCGAATCTGTGTCTCCTGCATTGGCAGGTGAATTCCCATCTACTGAGCCACCAGGGAAATCTTAGGCTGATTATTTTTAAGAAACAGAAGACCTGGGAAATTTTTTGGTTACTGCCCCCTTGACTGCCTGAAAGATTTTAGATAAAGAACCTGTGACAGGAATAGAACTATCACTAGAGCTATCTGCAAAGAATATGGAGCTAAGTATGGTCGGGGAAGTTGAGGAAGGTCTAGAGATCAACATCCAGTCTGTGTCTCATTGTTTCTGCATGATGCAGCAAGCGTTTATTTACCAAACATTTGCGCTTTTTCTTCCTCCCTGTGAATTGTCTTCCTCCTCTTTGAAGTCTCAAATTGCTACCCCGAACATTCTCTTGTCATCAGCTGAAGATGGTATTTAATATGAGGGCTTCAGTTCTCTTGGCAAGTTACTCAGTTTTCCATGGTCTCCCCTGTGAATACAATGTTATTAAACTCTTGTTTGATTTTCTCCTGTTAATCTGTTTCATGTCAATTTAATTCTTAGACTGGGCAGAAGAACCTAGATGTGTAGAGGAAATTTTTATTCCTCCTCAGTGACAGGAAAAGGTGCTTAACATCACTAACCATTTAGGGAAATGCAAATCAAAACCACAATGAGATACCACTTCAGATTCATTAACATGGATATTATGAAAAAGCAAGGTTGGTGAGGATGTAGGGAAATCGGAACCTTTGTGCACTGGTGATGGGAGTGTAAAGTGGTACAGTCGCTGAAGAAAACACTATGGCTGTTTCTCAAAAAAAAATTAAACATAGAACTACCATATGATCCAGAAATCCCACTTCTGGGCATCCACACACAAGAATTGAAAGCAGGGACAGGAACAGATATTCATACACCCATTACTCACTTCAGCATTTTCTGAAATAGCCAGAAGGTGGAAACAACCCAAGCACCCATCGATGGATGAATGCATAAGCAGAATGTTGTCTAAACCTATAGTGGAGTATGATTCAGCCTTAAAAGGAAGGAAATTTTGACACCTGCTACAATATGGATGAACTTTGAAAGCAAAAGAAGGCAGTCACAAGAAGACAAGTACTGTCTGATTCCTCAAGGAGTCAGACTCCTAGACACAGAAAGCAGATTGGTGGTTGCTAGGAGCAGTGGCAGGAGGAAATGGGAGTTATTGTTCACTGGGTCCAAACTTGCAGTTTTGCAAGATGAGAAAATTCTGGAGATAGATTGTGCTGATGGGTACACAGCAATGTGAATATACTTCATGCCACTGAACTGAACACTTAGAAATGGTTAAAATGTTAATTTTTTAAGTGATATATGTGGTTGTTCGCTAAGTCCAATCCAATTCTTTGCAACCCCATGGACTACAGCACGCCAGGCTTCCCTGTCCCTCATCATCTCCTGGAGTTTGCTCAGATTCATGTCCCAATGAATGTAATAGTCAGTAATGCCATCTAACCATCTCATCTCATTCCCTTCTCCTCCTGCCCTCAGTCTTTCCCAGAATCAGGGTCTTTTCCAATGAGTAGGCTCTTTGCATCAGGTGGCCAAAGTACTGGAGCTTCAGCATGAGTCCTTCCAATGACTATTCAGGGTTGATTTCCTTTAGAACGAACTGGTTTTATATCCTTGTAGTCTAAGGGACTCTCAAGAGTCTTCTCTAGAACCACAATTCGAAAGTATCAATTCTTCAGCGCTCAGCCTTCTTTATGGTTCAACTCTCACATTTGTATATGACTACATAGCTTTGACTAGATGGAACTTTGTTGGCAAAGTGATGTTTATTTTACCACAATAAAAAGAGGGGGTGGCCAGGCATGTGCACAGATAGAGGGAAATGTCTGGAGCATGTGTGTTGCCCTCTTTAGAGGTCAGAAAAGGTGAGCTGGGTGGGGCTGGCTAGGGCAGGGAGTGCGGCCCCCAGGGGGACCTGGAGAGACAGCTCACTGGCCACCACGTTCCTCCTACCATCCTGGGGTCCCACAGGCATGCCCTGGGCTCCCCACCCCATTCCCCACTTGTTTCTGTCCTGCTTCCGATGCTGGGAGAATCCCCGATGTTCCACAACAGTGATGCAGCCTCCCTGTTCTTTGGGGCATCCATAGAGGGTCCCAGCCACCAGTGGGTCTGCAGAATATAGGTGAGAATACCTCTCTCCCTACCATCCCCCTGACCCTGCAAAAACCCTCTTTCCTGCTACCCAGTGCTGCTCTGGCGATTCTTCAGCTCAGAAGATTCCCAGCTTCCTTTTTTCCCTGAATAGCATCCTCTTTTCTCACTCCAGCTTCAAAGTGTTTAACAGCAGACTTCCTGCCCATTCCTTCCTCAGAGACAACACACAGTGAGAAAAACAGTGAGCGAGACAGTGGTCTTGACTCTTCAGGAATTCAATCATGAAAGATGTAAAAGAAGTCTAATGTAGGGTTAATAGAAACAACCGTAAGCAATGCATGAACCTAAATGGGACCATGGCTCAATAGTCGATAGATAGATATGAAGGAAGAAAGAGAGAAAGAGGGAAGACAGGAGAAGAAACTTAAAATACATTTCAGGACAATTGGAGAAATTTGAATATTAACTAAATGTCATAAGAGATATAAGAATTGTTAGTTTTGCTAAGTGCAATAATAGTATCCTGTTCATGTAAGACAATGTCCTTATACAGTGGAGTACATGCTGAAGAATCCAGAGGCAAAGTATCAGGCAACCACTTTGAGATGGCTTGGCAAAAAGAAGAAAGATGAATCAAATATGGAAAAACGCAGGAAAGCTTTTTCTTTCATCCCTTTTTTATTGTTTACAAATTTTTCAAAACAATAATGTAAAAGACAAGCAAAATTCTGCCCACTTTCTGGCTGAAATGTCTCTCATTCCTACCTTCGTTGATTCCCAGACAAGAACAAAGGCTTCTCTCTCTCCCCAAGACCCGCAGCCTTCGAATCTCTGATAGGACTCGCATCTTCTTTCTACTACTGAACTGGGGCTCCTTAGGGCAAAAACTTTGACTTATTTTCCTACCTCCCCTCCTGCCCCACCTGCCCCTCCCTGTCCACCACAGTGCCAGGCACACATCAGGGTTGAATAACAAGCACCAGTGGTTCCTGTGTGTCAGGCACCGTGAAAGTCCTTAGATTTGTGAACTCCCCAGGGAGTGAGTGATTCGGTGAGGGGGCTATTAGCATCCCATTTTACAGATGGGGAAGCTGAGGCTCAGAGCAGTTAAGTCACTTGCCCAAGGTGATACCCCTCATACGTGGTTGAGTCATGTTTGTCTCAGGTCCCACCAACCTAAAATCCTGGCTACTGTGTCTGAATTGAATCTAAACTCAGTTCTTAACACCCGGATGAGACAGGTGGGGTGACCATTCCAAATTTGTAGGAGCAAAAGCTGGGCCAGAAGAGGACAGGGGACATTCCCAAGGGCTGGACAAAGAAAAGCAGTGCTGTCTCTGTGTTTTGATACCTGTTCCATGCCAGACTCTGAGCCGGTACCTAAAGGGCACAAACTCAATTCCCACAGCAGTCCTCGCAGTGGGGGTGGAGGGAAAAGTGTAATCTGGAGTCAGGACCTCAGACTCCAGAGTTAGCTGGCTGGGGCACATCCAGGCTTCCCGCTTCTGGGATGGTGATACTCAGAAAATACCTTAACTTTGGCATGCCTCAATTTCCCCATCCATAAAATGGACCACGATAATGGCATCTTGCTTACACCTGGGTTTGGTGCCATAATTTGCTGAATTAGTCATAGAAAGCACTTAAAACACTGCCCATCTCAGAGTAAGTGTGAAATCAGAGAGGCAGGGTAGCTGTCCGAGACAGCATGGAGATAGTGCCAGAACCAGGATCATCTGACCCCAAAGTCCTTGCTTTCTAAATCCTTATTTGGAGCATAGTATGGGGCCAAGAGAACAAGGGTCTCTACCCCCAAATATTTGGTCCAACCTGGTTCTTGTCCTTTATGAAATGTGGGGTTTCCCAGGAGTTGCCTCTCCCCTCACCCCTCTCCCCTTCCCCTCTTCCTTTCTTTCCCCCTCCTCCTCTTTCTGGGTTTTCCCAGTGGCTCAGTGGTAAAGAATCCACCTGCCAATGCAGGAGACATGGGTTCAGTCCCTGGGTCGGGAAGATCCCCTGGAGGAGGAAATGGCAACCCACTCCAGTATTCTTGCCTGGCAAATCCCATGGGCAGAGGAGCCTGGCGGGCTAGTCCATAGGGTCACAAAGAGTCAGAGAGGACTTAGCAACTAAACAATGTCCTCCTCCCCTTCCCTGGCCCCTCCCTGTTCCTCCTCCCCTTCCTCCCCGCCACCCCCCGCCCCCCCACTTCTCATCATGGGCAGAACAGAAAGAGCCTGGGACATCAGTTTGTATCACTTCTTGTCCCTCTTTGGGCCTCAATTTCCCCAGCTATACACTGAGGGATGTGAAGGTTACAACTTCATGTCTGCGTGGGCTGGACAGATTCTCTGAGCTTGAGTAGACATTGACCAGTGCCAGGGATGCCCCTCCCTGTCAAGGAGGGTCCAGCCTTCTAGCTCCATACCCCAGACAGCTTTAGGGTAAAAGAGAGGTGCCCCGGGACCTATGACCCCTCTGCCCAGCCCCACCTAGACCAACTGGCTCCATAGCCTGCAGCCGTAGCTCACAGGCAGACTGGCTTTGCTCTGGCTGGCAGCCCAGAGTCGCCTCGATGAGAGTGGGTTCACGATTAACTCCTGCCCCAGACTGACTGGGCTCCTGCTAGAGTCTCCTGGAGTCTTGGGGATTATCGCCACTGCCTGTGGGGAAGGCAGCCTCGAAAGCTGCTGTGCAGCGCCCATTCACACCAGCAAGCTCTGAGACCAGTTTGGTGGGAGCTAATGGCTAGTCGTGCCTTTACCTCTTGTCACGGCCTCTGACAGAGAGAAAGCCTGGGAAGTTGGAGCTGGGAAGCCCCCTCCTCAGTGATCGACCCAACTCCCTCCTTGAACAGATGGGAGAACGGAGGCCTCACGAAGGGCAGGGATCTTTCAGGGCATGCTGCTGAGTTCAGGACTGCCCGAGGGGCCCCAAGTTACCAGGGGTGACAGCCATGTGTTTCCCCTGGGCTCACAGCAGGCGAGTGGGTGATGGGGGGGAGGAGATGAGGAAAGCGCAAAAGAGGAAAGGAGAGGTAGTGGGGATGGAGGTGGGGAGGCCGGGCTCTTTGCCGTGTCCTGAACAGCTGCCCCCTGGGCCTGCCTGCTCTTCTCTGTGGTGGGGGAGGTGGGTTCTCCTCTCTGATGCTCTCTGTGACTTGGCCCCCTCTCAGGGCTTCAGTTTCCCCATCTGCCCTGTGAAGTGGGGCTGGCGCTTTCTTTCCGCAAGCTTTTGCTGTATTGAGCCCCTACTGTTTGCCAGGTTCCATGCTGGCCTCGGGGAACACCTTGATGAACAAGGTCCCCCAGGTGCTGGGGCGTTGAGAGGTTAAGGGTTAGAGGTCCTTCCTGGCATCGGAGAGCTCCCTCCCAGACCAGGGGAGAGTTTATCAGACCCCAGACGGCGGGACCCCAGAGTCCTCCTGGCTTGCCTGCCTGCCGCCGGCACTCTCCAGTCCTCTGTCCTTTTGTTTTCAGCCCACTTAGGAGCTAGGGCCCCAGCTCAGACCCTAGGACATGTGCCAGCTCCCAGTAGGAAGGCAGCCTCAGCAGATGGGAGGAGAGGAAGCCCTTTGAACCCTAACAGGCCGGGTCCAGCCTCCCAGGCAGGTCCCCATATGCGGAGCCAGCCCAGTCCCCCCGCCACGAGCCGCTCACCCAGAGCCAGGGAGCTGCTCGCTCGGTTCCTTGGCAACATCCTGAGGAATCCAGTTGCTGCACACGCTCCCTTCCTCTCCCCTCCCACCGCCTGCCTGCTGCCTGCGGAGGCGGAGGCAGAGGAGCCCCATTATAAATCGCAGCAGAGCACAGGCGGCCAGGGGACCAGCGCTGAGCTTCGACAAGGGCCCCTGCCGCCTGCCTGGACCCCCACCCGCCCCGGCCATGGGTCTTCCGCCTCTCTCGCGGTCGCTCTGCTTGGCTGTCCTCTGCCATTTGGTTGCGCTGCTAGCCGGTAAGTGGGGTGGACTCAGCCATGAGCCGGGTAAGGGGAACCCTTAGCCCTACTTCTGCCCCTCAAGCCTGACAACAGGACCCCCAGAGCCTTCCCGGGTAAGGCTGAGATCCCTGGCCGCCCCTTCTTGACATATATGCCCGGTGGGGGAGGTAGGAGCTGGGTGCGGGGGTAGGCGGGGGATGCGGCTCGACACCTCTCTGGTTGTGTGGTCTGCCCATGGGCTGGAAAAATTTACTCTAACCAGAGACTGTCCCTGCCTGGCCCAGTGAGCAAGGTGGTGACCACTTGGCAGTGCAGGGAGGTGGTGTGGGCAGCAGACGATCCAGGTGTGGGGTGCCGGGAGAGTGGGGGTGGTGGGAAGCCTGAGGAGCCTCTCGGTGGGCACTCGGATGGAGCCCTGGGAGACCGTGGGCTCATCTCCCTTTCCGGGGTTAATATGTAACCCTCGGTCCTGATTCCCATAGTCTCGGCTTGGCCCCAGCCCAGGCCACAGTTGGGACTTTCTCCTGCCCAATTTCGAGGCCTCTCCAGGAGAAGGGACCCAGGACCAGTGGAGGTCAAGGTCATTGCAGCTCATGAATTGGGCTCATCACTGTGCCTCTGGTCTAGCCCCCAATCCCTCTGCCCATGTCTGTCCCCACCCCAACTCCCCCCTCAGGGTACTGTCTTTCTCCTCCAAAGCACAGTTTAGAAAATGTTTTCACCTCCAGTCACTTGCTTTCTGGAGCCTGGGACCTGGGAGGGTATGATGTATCGATCCCACCC
The DNA here is from genome assembly GCF_027580195.1 of Bos mutus. NCBI lineage: Eukaryota > Metazoa > Chordata > Mammalia > Artiodactyla > Bovidae > Bos > Bos mutus. The sequence goes on along the minus strand of NC_091634.1, from coordinate 37,253,486 downwards.
AACATGAGTAAGATGGAGGCCCAAAGAGGTTGAGAAACTGACCTGAAGATGCACAGCCAGCAAGTACGACAGGAGAGGGTAAGAGTGGGTGCAGGAGGGAGCGTGGATGCACGCGCCCGCTTCTGTGGATCTCACTGCCTTCAAGAGCTATTTGAGCCAGCCCTATCCTCTGGTAATACCCAGGCCATCTGGCAGATTGAGGCTCAGAGAGGGCGGGAGGCTGCCTTAGGGCACACAGCCAGTCTGGGAAAATGAGCACCAGTCTCTGGTTTCCAGGACACCTCTATGGAGCGCACTGTCCCCCAAGTCCCTCTGTTTGGGGAAAAGCCACTGGTGGGGCAGAGAGCAGGTGAGTGGAGATGGTGCTGGCCAAGCGCTGCTGACCTTCCTGCTTCCTGGGCTTGAACTTCTGAGCCCTGAGGTGTATGGGGACAGTGAGGACTGGAAGATGAGGAGTCAGGTGGAGGAGGTTGCTTGGCCATAGCTGTGACCCTGAGTACAGTATTGCCTTCTTTGGTCCCAGCTGCTGCACCTTTGAATATAGCTATTGCCTATATGTGCGTGGTGAGGCTGAGGACACTTAGCAAGTGGGAGAAAGAGGAGGATCGCTTCTACTAAGCTGGGTTGGGGGGTGGGTTTCTTCTCTGCTAGGATGGAGGAGGGATCCTGGGTGGGGGCACTCTGGAAGCTCTATCCGGCAGCCTGGGGCTTCAAAACCGTCAGGGGCCCACCCTAATCTTGGCCACTGGTTTTTCTGGGAGATATTCCCATTATTCTGACCTTTCTGAGGCTCCGTCTCTCCCGTTTTACAACTGGGCATTTGGCTAGGTTCATCTTGAAAATTCTTAGCCATGCTGACATGTGTGGCTCAGAGAGACCCCCTGGGAGCCCCTACAGGACTTAGGGACTGGACCACAAGCCGGAGAGGCAGAGAGAGAGGGGGAGCTGGGGACTTTGTGGCTACCGCCCTGGCTGGTGCAGGGTGGCTGCGTCAGTTCCCAAATGTGGGTTTGCGGGGCTGTGTCAGGCAGGAGGCGCCTCTGCTTTATATAACAAACCTGCAGATACAAGTCAGAACAGAGAATTTTCCTCCCTGAGCACTGACGCATTCACTCCCACTCAAGCTCTGACAAGAAAGAGGGAAAAAAAAAAAACTGAATTAAGCTGCTGTCGTCTGCCCCCACTGATTAGCAGTAGGGGTGGGTGGGAAAGGCAGAGGAGGATAAATTGAGAGTGTCAGATCCAGGCCTGGGTCGAATCTAAATTAAAAATTCCTCTATTTCCTGTTGGTTGGGATTTTACATGTACAAAGTGGCTTCCTTGTGCATTTTGTTGATTCATTTGGTAGATAAGCCCCTACTATGTGCCAGGTACAATTCTAGGTGCTGAGGCCACATCAGTGAATAAAATTGCCAGTGATCCCAGCTCTTGGGGTTGCTGAATATCAACTGGAAAAGACAGGTAATACTCAAAATGAATTAGTAAAGGATTTGGTCTGTTAGAAGGAAAAAAAAAATGCTGTGATTAAAAAAAAAAACAGGGATCGAAGGGTGGTGTGGAAGATGTTGAGATTTTATGTAGGGAGTCAGGGGAGAAGGGGGCATTGAGTGGGGCAGGGGAAAGAATCATGTGGGTATCTCCAGGGCAGTGGTCCTCACTGCTGGAGTTGGCCCCCAAGGAGACATTTGGCAATTTCTGGCCACATTTTTGGTTGTTACGTTTTGGTTGGGAGGTACTCAGGCACCTAGTGCATCGAGGCCACGGGTGATGCCAAGCATCCTACAGGACATGGAACAGCCTCCCCAGCAAAGAATCACGGGGTCCAAAATGTCAGTGGTGTTTGCTGTTGAGAAAACTCTGCTCTAAGGGTCCAGATATTTTAAAAGCTTTATTCTCATAACCATCCCATGAAGCAGTTATTATCACGTCCATTTTATAGGGATGGGAGGCTCTGAGAACCTGAGTGACTCGTCTGAGACACACAGCTGAGCAATGGCTCAAGCTCTCCCAGAGACCCAGAACATTCCCATCTTTTCCTGCCTATAACCCTCCGAACAGTCCTTGAGCTCCAGCCTAATGTACACTTCCTCCAAGAAACCTCCATGATCACTTGCAGTTGCAGGTGGTCTCTCCCTCATGTAAACCGCAGCTTCTCTGAGGTCTGTTCTGGAACATGGTGTTTTTTCTTGGCGTTTAAGGCAGCCTAGAATAGTGGATATTGGAGAAGGAAATGGCAACCCACTCCAGTGTTCTTGCCTGGAGAATCCCAGGGATGGGGGAGCCTGGTGGGCTGCCGTCTATGGGGTTGCACAGAGTCGGACACGACTGATGCGACTTAGCAGCAGCAGCAGAATAGTGGATTGTCTTAAGGCCTGGGAGGAAAACCTGACCTGCCACATCTGCCAGCTGTGTGGCCTTGGGCAAGTCATTAAAGCTCTCTGATTCTCAGCTTCCACATCTTTAAAATGAGGATAAAAGTAATCTTTTTGCAGGAATTAATGACAACAGATGTGTGTGGGCTGAGCCTAGTGTCCAATACACCACAGGTGGTCTACTAAGAAAAGTTCTGATACTCTGTGGTTCTCTCTTAGCCGTCCACCAGGTTGAGAGACTTCTGAGGCTGAGATGGGCCTTCTTCATCCCTCTGCTCCTCACAAGGCCTGGTCAGAGGCAAGTCAGCATTTGTTGGTTGACCAAGTGAACACGGTGATCTGATAGCATTTATTGGGATTGAGGTACTCTCTCCGAGCTCAGCATCAGCACCTCTGGGAGAAGGAGTTCAGAGTTAAGGACAAGAGGGCCTGGGTCTTTGTAGATACTCAAAAGTAACTCAAACAGATGTTGGCCAAATCAGGGAGTGGATGGATGGATGAAGGATATGTGAGTGGGCTGGAGAGAGATGGAGGGATGGGTAGATGAAGGGGGTGGAGGGTGCCTAGGTGGACAGGTGGTAGGTAGGTGAGTGGGGCACGGGTAGATTGATGGACTGGAGTGAGTAGGGCTGGGTGGGAGGTAGCCAGGTGGGTGGCAGGGAATGGGTAGCAGATTGACAAGAGGGGGCAGATAAATGGATGGATGGATAGACAGGTAGGCAGGTGGCTGGAGGGGTAAGTAGACTGAGACATTATTTCATTCAATGAATATTTATATCCACCTTAAGCTTGATGATGAGAAACACTGTGACACCAAGACATTCAAGGTCCCTGTCCTCCTGCATTCACACGAGAGTTAATAGACGACTGGCTGGTTGAGACATTATCCCCAGTTACAGAAAAGAAAACTTCAGTTCCTAGAAGGAAAGCCCGCTTGGTTAGTTACACCACCTTCCCAGGCAAAAGCGAGAAGAGAACCTGGCCAAGGCCATCAGGCACCATGGCAGACGGTGGGGACTGTGAGACAGGCTGCCTTTGTGGCTCATTAAGCCCTAGAAGTGGGCATAGTGGATGCAGAGTCAGAAGAGGGCACTGAGCTTCCCTAGTTTGTCCCTCCTGCCCACTGGGCAGCCTCCCCCTGGCTCCAGGTCATCAGGGGCACCATTTTTCTGGGGATTCCCCCCGGAAGTCACCTGCCACTCCAGTCCAGAGGACTGACTCTTGACTCTGCTCAGCAGGACCGGGGGAGGCTGCTGCTGAGTCATTTTGAGGTCCTGCTGTGGGGAAAGTAGGGTGACAAGGCAAGGAAACTTTCATATCCTGGTTCCTCAGAGAGAAAGGGCAGCTGGTGACTCAGGGACCAGCCGCGGGGAGTCCCCCTGCCCACCTCGGGGGGCTACTAGTGATGCCCCCTGATGGCCTGGCCCTGACCTTGCAAGCCCTGATTCCCCCTACTCCCCACAAGGCAGGGTGGGCTGAGGCAGGGGGTGTGATGAGAGAAGAGGCGGCAGATTTTAGAAGGTGTGCGTGCACGCCTGTATTTGGGAAGGCGGAGCATATCTGGTTTCTGTGTCCTCGTGCATTAAGTATTTGTGCAAGAGCAATGTGTGTTCTGGTGGAACCCCGGGGATCACTGGGGACCTCCCAAGCTCTGCAGAAATAAAATAAGTTTGTTCTTTCGGCTCCACTGCCCTGGAAGTCCTAACCTCTAGATTTTTCAAAACCCTCTGAAGTCTTGCTTTGGCTGCAAATGACCTTGACTCTGATCGGAAACTCAAGCTCTTCATTTTTTGGCCTGCCCCTCTTGAACTTATACCAAGCAGAGTAGATTTTGCTGGAGATTTTAGGGGAAGGTAGAGATGCAGTGCAAACCACATTGAATGTTTATATAAAATATCTGGGTTCTCAGCTGTCTGTTGAGTCACCGTCATTCTGTCCTGGGCTTTCTGTCTGGCTCCACGTGGGACCCAGCCATCTTAAGGCCCCGCCTATCTCATTCTGCCCCCACCCCATGCATAACCCCATTTCTATCCCTCCTCCCTACTCCTGCTGCCCCAGCTTGTCTTGGGAATCCAAATGGCCCATTTGGTTCCTCTCAGGAGCTGCTTCCCAATTCATCCTGGCTCTTTTTATAGACTATTTATTTCTGTATTCACTTTTTGGCTGTGCTGGGTCTTCTTTGCTGCACTCTGCTTTCTCTAGTTGAGGCGATCAGGGGCTACTCTCTCGTTATGGTGCTCAGGCTTCTCATTTCGGTGGCTTCTCTTGTCACTGAGCACAGGCCAGAGGGCACTCAGACTCTGTAGTTGTGGCTCCCCAGCTATAGAGCATAGGCTCAATAGTTTTACTGCACGGGCTTAGTTGCTCCACAGTATCTGGGATCTTTCCAGATCAGGGATTGAACCCGTGACTCCTGCTTTGGCAGGTGGATTCTTTACCACTGAGCCACCAGGGAAACCCTCATTCTGACTCTTAACGGCAGAACAAAGGATTGTCTACTCAGCACGCTGCTTAGAAGGTGGTTATCGTTTTATATTTAAATTTTTTGTTACCTGCTACTTCGGCCTGGTGGCATGTATGCCTTTATGTGGTTTTTTGTTGTTGTTGTTGGGCATATATATGTGTCATTACGGTAGTTGCCGGTGACCGTGATGTATACAGGGAATACACATGGGATGTGAATGGACAGAGATCTAGGGGTGTCTCAGAGGCTGCGGAAATGGATCAGGCTGAGATGGAGGGATGGGATCCCGATGCGACGGGGTGAGAGTTGAGCAGGTGACTTACTAGAGTAAGAGCACGGTGCAGGGAATGGCAGGGTTACGGGTCCAGATGGGCCGGGAGCCAGGCCTGGCAGGAGAGCCTGTTCTGTCACTTGCTGGCTGTGTAACCTCAGGTAGATCCTTGTCAGTTTCACACTCCTCTCCCCTGGTGAACCCACTCCAGCAACTGAATTTTAAAATTAAATAAGATGTGCCAGACAATAAGAGCTTTATAAGAATTCATTTTCCTCCATCCTTACAACAAACCTGTGAAGTAGATTCTACTGCTGTCCCTATTTTACAGGTAGGGAAACTGAGGCCTAGAGAAGTTTGGCCGGGGACAGAGGGCTGAGGTCAAGGGTGTGGGGCATTGGTTCTGGCTAGGAGGGTGCGTCTGGGACAAGCTGGCATGGGGCTGGGAAGCCAGATGTCCACAGACAGTCCCGCTGACTGGGGGCCTCTGTGGGGTTAGGGCAGCAACACGGTGTGAACAAGTGTAACCTCTCCTGCAACAAAATGACCCAGAAGATTCCCGAGTCTCGTCTAGTCGGCTACCAACGAAATCGGGAGTCCTGCAATGATGGAGCTGTCATGTAGGTACTGCCCTCTCAGCCTCTGTATTCCTTTCAGCCCCTGGTCTCTGCTAATCCATGTCCACATCCTGTCACCCCAAACTGGGCTCCTGGCCAAGGGCTTTCGGCAAGTGTTCCTCTTGCTCCTGACCTGCTGGCCTCCTCGCTGACCTTAATATCCGTGCCCTGAGCAAACATGAGCCGTGACATTCCTGAATAGCCTGGAGAAGCCATCCGGGGTGGTAATTCCTACTGGGCCAAAGGGTGTTTTATGCAGCACTGGAACCTGCTGGGTTTCATGGGAGAGGAAAAGCATGCTGTTCTGAAAGTGCAGGCTCTAGATGCCAGCAGATCTGGTGTGAATGCTGCCTTTACCGCTTACAGTCTGGGTGGTCCCTGTGATCTTATCTACCCTCTGGGCTCTGGTTTCCTTATCTGTTAAAATGGGTAGTTTTGAGGAGAATGAAAGCTCTTGGCAGTGTGCCTGGAAGCTGCTAACAATAAGAGAGGCCAAGGTTATAATCACCATTGAACAGATAAGGAAACAGAATCCCTCCCAGACTTCAGACTTCCAGGAGGGGTCAAGCCAAGCCGGCTTCACCTGTGGGTGTTAGGACTCCTGGCCATCTTGGCTGCTTGCTCATTTGGGGTCCCTCTTGGGTACTGCCCAGTCGCCCAGCCCTCAGGCCTTTCCCCAGGACTGACCTTTGGGTCCTAAAGCAGTCTCAGCCAGACCCTGACTCCTGGCAACAGGAAACAGCCTGTTCGAAGCCTGTTTCCCAAGCTAAAGCAGGCTTTCTTTAGCCCAGCTAAAGAAAATTGTACTTCCTCCCACTGATTACTAAGAGGGCAAGTGCACTACAGCCTGACCTCTCTGCTCATCTGTCAAACCTCACTTCCCCCACGCCACCCTATATGTTTGCTTCTCTTTTGTAGGCGAAGGGGAAGTGGGATGCTCCAGAGAGGGGATGACAGCACTGGGACAGCACTGTGCCTGTGGGTCCTTCAGGGTCATGCTCGCTTTCTGGACCTCTCTGGCTTCCTAGCATATTGGAGACAGGCACATTTTTATTACCCCTCTAAGCCTCAGTTTTCTAATCTGTAAAATGGGGATGTATATAGTAGCCATCTTGCAGAAAGGGTATGAAGTTTAACCAGACAAAATTTCCAGCACAGGCCAAGGTGTGGAGCAGGGGTCCCAGCCAGTTCTGAGCTGTAGTCTTGGTACTAAGCCACATGCAGGCTTCAAAAGAAGCTCAAGATTTGGATGGAACTCAGGGTCCTGAAGGAAGGAATGACCACCCACTCCAGTATTCTTTGAACTTCCCTGATGGCTCAGATGGTAAAGAATCTGCCTGCAATCCAGGAGACCTGGGTTTGATCCCTGGGTTGGGAAGATCCCCTAGAGAAAGGAATGGAACCCACCCCAGTATTCTTCCCTGGAGAATTCCATGGACGGAGGAGCCTGGTGGGCTACAGTGCATGGGGTCGCAAAGAGTCAGACATGACTGAGCATCTAACACTTTCACTCACATTTCACTTTCAGGGCCCCATCAGGGCCACCATATAGAGAGTTGTAGCACCCTAGGGGCCCTTGTAGCCTGAGGATACACTCTAGGAGAGGAGAGAGGTCCAGAGGGCAGCCTTCAACTGAAGGAGAGGAGGAAGAGGAGGTTATGACATTGAGTCTTTTCCACCACCAAGCTTGCCAGTCACACACCTCGTGGCAGAGAACACCTGGGATATCTCCCAATCATAAAACTCACAGCGAAGAGCCCCCATCTTCACGTTCATGACGTTATGACTTACATTTTTATTGTCTTTCTGGTCAGGAAGATCCCCTGGAGTAGGAAATGGCAACCCACTCCAGTATGCTTGCCTGGGAAATTCCATGGACAGAGGAGCCTGGTGCATATCAGTCCATGGGGCTGCACAGAGCTGGACACGGCTGAGCGACTGAGTTTTCATGCACACACTCTGAACCAGGTGCTTCACATCCTTTTCATTTTTTACAATAACACAGAAGCAGGTGACCAACTTGTCCTGGTTTGCCGGAATTGTCACAAAAAGACCCCTTCAGTCCCAGTTTTTCTGGGATGGTTGGTCACCCTGCAGAAGACAGGACTCTCTTTCCAGTTCTCAGGTGAGAACACAGAAGTTCTGTGAGCTGAGCTGCCTTGGGTAAGAAGCTCACAGCTCACAGCTAGTAAGTGGTGGGGACTTGATTTCCAGCCAGGTCAGCTCACCTGCAGAGATTTTGTGTGATGCTCCTACTCCACGTGGCATCTAAGCATCACTGGCTCTCTTGTCTTCCTTCCTTGCAGCCTGAAGACTGTGAAGGGTAAATCATTCTGTGCTGACCCAAAGGAGGAATGGGTCCAGAAAGCCATGAAGCACCTAGACCACAAGGCTTCTGTGTCTCAAAAGAGTGGCACATTTGAGAGGCAAATCGGTGAGGGCGAGCCCAGGACCACCCTGGGCGCCAGGGAGATGTACCGGTCTGCTGCCTCAGAGGTGAACTTCACAGGCGAAAGCAGTAGTCTGGGGGCAGAGAGTGCCTTGGGGACTTCGCCAGGAGTGGCTGGTTCCATGGGGACCAGGTCCTCCTCCACTTCAAAAGCTCCAGATGGAGGGACTCAGAAAATTGAGCTTTTCAACGAGGCTGCCTTCACCACCGCCACGTCTTGGCAGAGTTCTGCTGCCGACCAACCTGAGGCAGGCCTCTGGACTGAGGGGAAAGCCTCTGAGGCCACCTCCACCCTGGTCCCCTCCACCCAGACCCTCCCCACCCCAGTCCCCTCCACCCAGGCCCCCTCCACCCAGACCCTCCCCACCCCAGTCCCCTCCACCCAGACCCTCCCCACCCCAGTCCCCTCCACCCAGGCCCCCTCCACCCAGGCCTCCTCCACCCAGACCCTCCCCACCAAGACCCTCTCCACCCAGACCCTCCCCACCTGGGTCCCCTCCACCCAGGCCCTCCCCTCCCTGGTCCCCTCCACCCCGGACCCCTCCACCCCGGCCCCGACTCTTTCCTACGCTGTCTTAGAGGACAGCAGTGGGCCTGGAAGCCTAACTGTGGGAATCAAGGTACAGGACTCTTCAAAGAACTCTCTAGGGTCCAAAGAAATGAGTCCCTCTTCAGCTCACACGGATGCCTTCCTGGGGTCGGCCACCGTGTCCAGCATCTTCGAGGTCACTGTAGCCTCTGAAGGGACCCCCAGCATGGATGCACTGGCCTCGGGCAGCTGGGGCCCTGAGACTGAGGAGCTCCCCAAGGCCAAGGAACCCATTCTCACCACCGCAGGCCCCCGGAGTCTGGGCATCCTTATGACCTCTGTCCCCGACTCCCAGGTGGCCACGCGAAGGCAGGCCGTAGGGCTGTTGGCCTTCCTCGGTCTCCTCTTCTGCCTGGGGGTGGCCATGTTTGCCTACCAGAGACTGCAGAGCTGCCCTCACAAGATGGTGGGGGATGTGGTGGAAGGGATCTGCTATGTCCCCCGGAGCTGTGGCAGTAACTCGTACGTCCTGGTGCCAGTGTGAGCTCCCCTCCTGCCTGCGTCTGTCCAGTCATTCAACTCAGCGGCCCGGGGTCCCCCATCCTCACACTCACCCTCACCCAAGGGTCTGGCCCAAGCTGGGATGATTGGAGCAAGGAGGCAAGGTCATCTGGGTGGGTCTTCTCCCAGCTCCTGGGGGCCACCCTTGACCATTTGTGACCTACTGTGGACAGAACAGGTGGCCTCCCCAGCTCACTCCAATGTCCCAGGACAAAAAATGTCCCTCTGCTGTTGGCTGGTTAGAGGGTCCCTTAGACACCATGCCAGCCCCCATGAACAATTATTTACTGAACGCCCAGCCCCTTTGACCCACTCCCCCTGTGTTACCATGGACATTCCATCTTACAAATGAGCCTCAGGTCAGGCCTCTCCTGCCCACTCCCTCAGACCTCATCGCGTCTCTTGGTCCCGCTGCGGTCGCCAGCCACCCCGGCCACCTGCGGTGCTAGTTTTCCATGTCCCCTGTACAGACCCCATGCCCCAGGAGGGGACCTGTCTTTTCTTGCATGAGGTTAGTGTGGTGTTTCCCGGGACTGCTCCCATTGAAGGTTCTGCCCTTGGGCAGGCATTTTGGGAATGAGAGATGAAGTAATCTGCTGGCTTGGATTCCACTCTCACCACCCCTCACCCCCCCCACCCCCCACCCCCGACCTCCGCATCTGTGAAGGAACATTGACTATGAATGTAAAGGCTGGGAGTTTAGTCCCAGGCCCTCACCAGTCCATCAAGACATTCATCACTCTGGTGTCTCATCTGTGAAAGGGAAGAGGGATGGTAGATATGTGGCAATAACCTCTATCCCTGTCAGGCATCACTAGTTGATCCAGAGACCCCTTTCTGCAGACCCTGGGTGCAGCTCTCAACCTTCACAGTAGAGATGCTCTCAAGCATCGATGAGACAGGCATATCCATGGATGCTGTGACCAGGAGGTCCAGCCCCCACCCCCACCCCCGCCCCCCGGCGACTTGTGACAGCCTACCAGGTCACAAGTGACAGGCTGTGGGAGGAGCAGAGGCCTGCAGGCTCCAAGAAAGGAGCCAGGGAGCAGCTGCAGGCAGTAGCCACACCCCTTCCTCCTCCACTCCTTCATGAGGGACCCAGGTCCAGCGTTTTCTCTTTCTTTCCCGCAGCCTGGGTTCCTCTTCCACCTCTCACTCCTTGGAAACACTGTCCTCTGTATTCTGAGCTCTTCCTGCCTCCCCTTCACCCCCACCACAGGCAGGGCCAGGCATTTCCATGATGTTTTCCATGATATCAGAATCCACCATGGAAACCTGAGGTTCCCATGTTTATTTCTGAAAGGGACTCTGTCCTGTGGGGAGAGATGGGCAGGGGAGGGGAAGTTGTGGACATGACGTCAGAGGTTCCCTTTTAGGCACTGAAGACTCAGGCAGGCCTGGGTGGGGCTGAAGGCTTTCTGGACTGGCCAGCACCCCACCATCAGAGCCAGACCTGCAAGTCCCACCCCCTCAGGGTCTCTGGTGGCAGCTCCCCACCTCCCTCTGGCTGTCTCTGAAGGTGTTCTTTGCGCCCCACCAGAGGAGCCTCCCATGGGCCAGGCTCTTCCATGTACAGGTGGCATGCTCCTTTGCAGACAGATGCTGAGAGAGTGCACACGCGGCTCTGGTCCACAGAGAGAGGGAAGCCAGCTTTCCCTGTCTGCCTGGCCCTCCTCCATGCCCGTGAGGGTCTGGCTTGGGTTGGGGGCACTCTGACCACTCAGAGAGGAGGACAGCAGATCTGAATGCACTTTTGGGGTTCTTCTTGATGGGGAACCTTCAAGGGATGGGGCCCAAGTGATGGGGCTCCCACCTGTGATAATGCGGCTGGGGACAACAGTTCCCCCTTCCACAGACTTTGTGAGGTCCTCTTGAGAAGGACAGGAACAAAGACAATTTGGGGAGGGCTTTGAAAGGAGTTGGTTGATGCTTTTGCTTTTCCAACCCTATCGCCAACATCTGTGTCATTTTGTATTTTATTAATAAAACTTAAAAGTCTTGAGTGTGCAATATAGTTGTTTTTCCTGGGTCAGACTCAGCAACCGAGGCCTCTGGGAAGATGGAACAAAGGAGGAGCCAAGACTGTCTGGGGAAGTGGGACTTCTCCGGCACACCAGTGGATATGACTCTGTGCTTCCACTGCAGACGATACCGGTTCGATCCCTGGCCCTGGGGTCCCACGTGCTGCAGGGCGGTGTGGCCAAAATAAACAAAAGACTCTCTGTGGAAGCATTGGAGACCCCTGGGGCAGAGGGGCAGCAGGAGAAGGGGCCCTGGGAACAGGGGTGAGGACGGCTGAGCCTCTAGCCTAGTTCTGCTCTGCCCAGGTATGTGACACTGGGCATGCATAAAATCAGGTGAGACTTCACTCTACACCTGAAACTAACACAACATTGTTAATAACTATACTTCACTATAAGAAATCTAAATTTTTTTTAAAGATTTTAAAAAACCAGGTGAGAGATTTCCAGCAGCTTCCATCCCTGGCAGGAATTATATTCCCTTATGAAGTCCCCCACCCTGCCCCCTCCCACTGCGCAGGCCTCTAAACAACCATCTTGAGGGCCTTGGTATCACCATTAGGGATCTAGTGACCCACGGGAGCAAACTGGGCCACATTTTCCTCTTTACAGCCTCAACTCACTGCTGGTCCAGATAAAGATCAAAGAAGGGACTTCTCAAGGGACTTGGGTACTCAGAGGTGTGACTCAAGTATGAACCGCCAGTGCCCAAGGTGGCATCATGAGCTGCTCTCTACAGTTGCGTAGACTGGAAACTGCAACGTGCCAAAGGCCAAGTCCAGCTTATTATACAGTATTGCATCAGTCTTGAATATTCATGGGAAGGACTGATGCTGAAGTTGAAGCTCCAATACTTTGGCCACCTGATGTAAAGAACTGACTCATTAGAAAAGACCCTGATGCTGGCAGGAGGAGAAAGAGAACAAGATGGTTGGGTGGCATCACCGACTCAGTGGACATGAGTTTGGGCAAACTCCAGGGGACAGTGAAGGACAAGGAAGCCTGGCGTGCTGCAGTCCATGGGGTCTCAAAGATTTGGACATGACTGAGCGAATGAACAAATAATTGCATGGATTCTTAGACACACACTTCTTTTTTCACGTTGTAATACCTTTGGAATCAAGATGTGTCTTACAGTCAATGACTTGTCACAGTTTAATTGACAGGTCTTTTGTTCTCTACTAGTAGTTTATTAAATGTCAGAATGTTTTGCATTAGAGGCATTTTAGGTTTGATGTCTACATGGAATTTTTGTTTTTAATTAGAGGCAACACTTAAGAAACAGGAAATTACACACACCAGCCTACTTTTCTAGGTTCTCTTAAGTAATTTGGAAGGTCTCAGCCCCACTGTGTGCTGTCACCCCCAAGATGATGGTGGGTAGGGCCTGAGCCGTGGCTGCCCCTTGAGATGGAGCAGGCCAGGGTGACAATCCTGAATTCTCTACCACCCCTTCCACTTCTTGGCGTTCCGGATTCCAATGGCCATGTCAATTGCCATTTATCATCACCCTTCTCTTGTTTTTCTCATAGAGAGGATATTTTTCTCTTAGCCCAAGTCTTCATCAAAAGCGGGACCAGGAAAGACAGCATATGATGGGCCCTTAATTTTTCTTACATGCAGCTTCCCTCTCTTCACCACCTCCTGAGCCCCATAGACATTTGGGTTTGAAGTTTCTGCAAGAATCTGAGATTGCTGCCTCGCCACTCAGCTTGTGGGATCTTACTTCCCAGACCCAGGATGGGACCCATGCCCCCTGCAGTGGGAGCCCAGAGTCCTAACTACTGGACCACCAGGGAAGTCCCTGCAAATTCTAGTACTGCCCTTAGCAGCACACAATAGCTTTCCTGTTCCACTCCAAGTCCAGTCCCTCCTGCTTTTGCCCGTTCCCAGCCCCAGGAAGGAGCTGGAGGCAAAGTCATAACCCCTCAACACCTGAACACCGCCCTTTCAGCAACGTGCAACACCAGCAGTGGCTTTGAAATGAAAATATTTGTCCCTGATTTTTCATCACATTCTCAGATAAGGTTAAGCTCTTCATGTTCCAGAAGAGAATGGAGAGCAAAAGAAATTTGCATTCTCCTTCAGTCCAGACCAACTCCCTAGGGGTTTGGGGTTTGATTTTTCTCTTTCGGTTGTGGAGCTCAACTTCAGCTGAAGTGATTCCCCACAATTAGTGCAGTTTGATGGAGACTTGAAAGTGGAAGTGAAAGTCACTCAGTCGTGCCTGACTCTTTGCGACCCCATGGGACTATACAGTCCATGGAATTCTCGAGGCCAAAATACTGGAGTTGGTAGCTGTTTGCTTCTCCAGGGGATCTTCCTAACCCAAGGATTGAACCCAGGTCTCCCGCATTGCAGGTGGATTCTTAACCATCTGAGTCACCTGAGGCCTCTGAAAACTTTGATAGAGTGATCAGGGCTCTGAGATATAATATACTATTACTAATAATATAATATTATTTATATTATTATCACTGTTGTTGTTGAGTCGATAAGTAGTGTCCAACTCTTTGCGACCCCATGGACTAGAGCATGCCAGGCTTCTCTGTCCTCCACTATCTCCTGGAGTTTGCTCAAATTCATGTCCACTGAGTCTGTGATGCTATCTAACCATCTCATCCCCTGTCATCCCCTTCTCCTCCTGCTCTCAATCTTTCCCAGCATCAGGGTCTTTTCCAATGAGTTGGTTCTTCCCATCAGGTGGCCAAAGTACTAGAGCTTCAGCATCAGCCCTTCCAAGGAATATTATTATGTTATAATATTTTTATAATATCATATTATAATAATAGTAATATTATTGTTGTTATTAAAATAGCCATTGTTTATTTAATGTTTACCACATGCCAGGCAATACACTAAATTCTTTATGTACCAGGGCTTCCACTTGCAGATGATGAGAGTAAGGTTTTCAAAGTCCACAGGACTTGCCTAAGGTCAAACAGACTGTAAGCAGCAGAACTGGAACCTGAAGTCTTTCTCCAGGACTTGAATCTTAACCACCGTTTCTAAAATTGTGAGCCACAGATTGTCAAAAGTAGAGACTCCCGAGCTCCACTTCAGTCCTGCTGAATTCAGGGATGGGAGAGCTGAGAGTCTGCACTTTAAAGCCGTTGCCTCTTTCCTCCCGCCTTCCTCTCCTCTCTTTCCCTCCCCGCCTTCCAAACTAGGGGATTTGGCACCTAGCCAGAGTTTTAGAGCCCTCCGCACCAGGCCAGCCTGCCTCCACCCCACCTAGGTGTGCAGGGTCCTTTGGGCGACAGCTACCGGCAGCCCTCTCACCCTCTGCCCTTTGCTGTTATTCCCCTTTGCCTCTCCTGTGTCCTCTGTACATTCCCCAAAAGGGTGAGGCCAGGCAGAAAAACACAAATGAATGGTTGGGAAATTCCAGTGTGAAGCTGAATAGTAAGCGCCTGGGAGCCATGAAGTGTGTGTGTACACATGCCCTGCTGCTCCTGTGTACTGGGATTAAAGAAGAGATCTAGGGCCAGAATGCCTTTCCCCAAATGACCGCAAACTTCAGCTGCCAGACACACGCAGGATCTCATCAACCTTACCAAATTGGCTGGAAGAGCTGGTACCTCTGAACCTAGGAGGATTCCAGAGCAGGGCACCTGTGGGAAGAGATGCCTCTCTCTTACCTTCAAGGGATCTTTTGTCCCCAGGGGAAAGAACTAGAATTATTTCTAACGAGCATCTTGCTATTTAGCAATACAGAAGTGGAATGTAACATGGTGATCTTTGGCTGTGTGACTTTAGGAAAGTTGCTTAATCTTTCCAGGCTTTTGGTTCTACTTTAGTAAAGTAGAATTCACGATCAAAGAGTTTGAAACGTCCTTTTTCTACTCAGTTTTGTTATTGATTACCCAAATAAGACTGTGGAATTATAAGAGAGAGATATATATCAGTCTTCTTGGTTTTCAGTAAAGGAAGATAAAGACATGATATAGTGTCAGCAAGCAGATAAAAATAATTTATGACTTGCATAATTTTTTCCCTAAGCTAATGGATGCTGTTCAAGTTGATGGAACTTTTTTCCTTCTAAATTGCTTTTGAACTTGGCAAGGTCAAAACACTGGCATCCTAATTAGAACCAGACTAGCAAGATGTCTGAATCTGAGACTTGGACAGAAAGGAAAGTTAGTTTCAACATCAATTTCTCCGAGCATTTCTGGCTTGCTTCCCCTAAGCACTCAAGAGGGCCACTCTTCTTGTTCCCTTGGGGTTGGTGAGGTGCCAAACAATCAATTATGAGCTGGCAGTGGGAGTAAAGTTTGTCAAACCAGATTCAAACATTTAATTATTGGTGAGAAACCCTTGAGAACTTTTAGTTCCTGGAGCCAGAACTTGGCAATATTCCAGATGATGACTGACTGGTCCATTACCCTGGTTCCCAGAGTGAGGGTGACTCAGAACCTCCAGCCACAGAAAGAGCCCCAGCAGCTCCATGTGGAAGAAACAGAACTTTGCAGTTTTAAACCAATGAGAGTTTGATGCTATTTGTCATTGCAGCATAACCTAGCCTATCCTGATTGATGCGGCAGTCAGGAAGAAGAAATATATCACTTGGACTTAGCAGGAATGACTTGTCAGTTACCTGCATGATACTATTGAAAACTTGAACCATTTCCTTAACTGGGGTAAACAGGCTTTCCAAGACCAAACTTGCCCCTCTATCCTTGCTCTGCTTGCAGACAAGATGAAGGCCACCCTTAGCCTGTCAGCTATTAATGGATTTAATCTGGAATTCTTACTGAGTGGACATGGAAAGAAGAAGCGTTTTGTAGCTCCTCTGAAATACACTGATGCTGAGGAGTTCTAACGACTCAGATATGCTGGTGATCCCTTGCAGCAGACAAGGAAGTAAATGTGGAGAAGAATATTAAAATGATTGAGCACCAGCTGTTTGCCAGATGATCTAGACTAACCAGTCTCTAACATAGCTCCAAAACCCAGAAGTCCAACCAGGGTAACCTTGGCCTCTTGGCACAGAAATCTGGCACAGTTCTAGGGACTGACAAGTTCGTTTCGATGTTTTTGTTTTCCTGGAGCATTTCAACCGTCCTGCTGGCTCCAGTTCATTTCCCTTGATGTTGATTCCCCCATCCTCATTATAACCCTCACGTGACCTGGCTAATTTCTGTAAGATCCATGAGAGCAGGCATTTGTGTGTGTTGGTCTGTGCTCCAGTGACCACCACCCACCACAGGTCCTGGAAGGAGAGAAAGAGGGGCGGAGCCAGGGCCCACAGCCATCTGTGTCCACTGGCACTCTCTGACCTGATGCCTGTGCCACGCCCCTTCTGATTTATGGAGGCCCACTCATCCATGGGTGGGGGGCGGGAGGTACATTTCAAGGCCTTTCCTGGTGAAAATATTTAATTGTCTCCAAGTGATGTCAGAGACTTAAAGTGGCCTTCTATGAAGATGTGATCACCCCAAAAGCCCTCTGAACCTCCTCCACCACATCCTCATCAATAAATTGCTCCTCAGGCCCAACAAGGACCCCCAGGAAGCCTGGACTGGGTCAAGGCTCTGACTGTCACGCAGACCCACAGAGGAGTGAGCAGGGGAATCCAGCAGCCCTGGGATCTCAGGCATCTCATTGTGGAGGCTTCTGCCTGCCTGGACATTTGCCTGGGTCTTCCCTTCTCCTCCCCACCCCTGGCTCTCACTGTACCTGTGCAGCCTGTTTCCTGGTTTTATACATCATCATGACTACCATTAGCCTGACAGAGTTGGAGTTCCATGCGCATGAACACTGAGATGCCCAGTTGGCAGCCCCCAGGTCGCCTTTCCAGGGCGTCAGGATTAGAAGCAGTGGGGCTCCCAGGTAGGGTGGGTAGCATGGGAAAGAGGAAGAGTTTATTTATTGCTGAAGACATCAATGACTAAGACACTGGCCTCCTCAGTGGGAGGTTCACCATCCCTGTCACACACCACTGTGAGTCTTTGAATGAATTTTCTGATTTAATCCCTGTTCCAGCTCTAAGAGGAGGTCCATAGAAGTCCCATTTTCGAGATGGCAGTGCTGAGGCCCAGACTGATTAAGGGTACTTACCTTGACCAACCTGGCAGACAGCCCAACTTCAAAGACCCTGCTCTTCTTTTTGTCAATTGTAGCATAGTCATTGTACAGAATAGCATACAATGGTAAAAGCAAAGAAATACATTGGTACCTGTCCACATACATGACTCTCAAGTTCAACACTGCAAAATGTGAAAGCACAGATACCATATGACAGTATTAATATGAAGCATAAAAGCATGCATTAACAGTGATATATATGATTTAGGGACACACACATATTAGTAAAATAGGAAGAAATGCATGGGACTAGTGGGTGCCCCATCCAGAGTCCTCTAATCCATAGAGGAATGGATTAGGAGAGATGCCTGGGGCTTCCCTAAGCAGAAATATTGACTCTTACCTGGTTAACTGTGCTGGTGTCCCACCCTGAGCCCCACTCACTTTGGCTACTTTCACTTCTAACTCTCACTTTAGAGCCTTTCTGGGGCCAAAAAGAAGCTCCCTGGAGGAGTCACACCTTCTCTGGGTTTCTGTCCCTTTCCTGCCCTCATTCCCATGCTCTTCCCTATCTACCCTGGAAGCACATCTTTAATGAGGCCAACCACAGACAATGAAGAGAGCCAGTCACCCCACTCCCCAGGCTGCAGCCCATGGGGAGGGCAGGGATGAGGAGGGGCTGGCTGGAGGAGGAGAGGTTAGACAGGCTGAGAGAGGCTTCAGGGAGTGGATGGGGAGTGGGTGGGACAGACGCCCAGCTCCCTAAGGACATCTATACTTTCAGTATGATCCCAATAAAAATGCCAAATTATTTTTGGAGTTAGTGTGGATAGTTTTAGTTTAAAAAAATTGAGACTGGAGTGTTGAAGGAACGGAGACAAGGCAGGAAGGAGGAGGGATGCTGAGACAAGTGGGGTTGAGGGGAAAGCCCTGTGTGTGGCAGAACAAGCCACAACCCATCTGGCCAGGCCTGGAGTGCTGCAGAGTGCTGGCTTCTCTCTAGAAAGGGAACAGGACCCCCTCCTCTGGGGCCCATACTTCTCAGGTCTGGGTCCTGCTCAGATGTGGCCACAGCTGCTATGAACCCTCTGCCCCCACTGGGAGAGCCATAATCCACGTAGGTCTATGCCACGTGTCATACACCCCAGTGCTGCTGACCTTGTCCCTGCTGGCTTGTCTGCAGTGGCTGAGACTGGTCAGGAATGTGGGGAAACCTCTAGCCTTTCAAAGAGGCCAGGTTCACCAGGCTCCTTAGACAGGGTGCCATGTTCTCTTTTCAGGATGCTGGGCTCTGAGAGCTGACCCTGGTGCTGAACAAACCTTTGGAGCACAAGTGTCAGATTGGATAAAAAGGACCCTGCCAGGCAGGCTTCCAGGCTCAGAGCAGGCTGCTGCAGACTTCTGACATCCAAATGAAAGGTCTGTTATTGCTCTTGAGGGCTAAGTGCCTTGGACTGGCAGCCCAAACTAGAATGATCCCAGTGCCTTCAGGAGACCAAACACCTGCCTGTGAAAATACTTGGAAACTGGGATAAGTGCTCCCTTGAGAGAGAGAGTTGGATTCTAGCAGTGAATAAAAGGAACTGATTTACAGGGCTGGAGCGGGAGCCCAGATGAAGTGAGTGAGATTCCAGGCATGAGTGAGATTCCCCTCGCTCATCACAGGGAAGAGCGAGACACCATGAGAAGTGCTTCCCGGAACAATACCAGCCATTATTCATCCTCTCATTGGATTCTACCAGGATGTATGGTGGGCCCTCTATGTGCCAGGGGATATGCTTTGTTGAAAGGCCTTTATCCCTGGGAACTTACATTCCAGTGGAGATGGGAGTAGGGAGATATGAGTGGGAGACAGGCAAACAGCAGCAGACAGAATAAGTAAGCCAATGGGATATAGTGCGTTGGAAGGCAGAAAGTATTAAATACACAGCAAAAAGCAAAAGAAAAAATTGAGCAGAGGAAAAGGTGGGGTGGGTTGCAATTTTAAACAGGGCAGACCTCACTGAAAAGTGACATTTAAATAAAATTTGAAGGAGGTGAAGGAATGAGTCACACAAGTATCCAGGGAAAGAAAATACCAGAGTTAACAGGGTCAGGAGGCAGGCAGAGCACACAGGACCTTCTGGCTGCTGTGGGGTCCTTGGTTTTTCCTCAGAGTCAGATGGAAAGCCACGGAGATGCTCTGATCAGAGGACACTCTCATTCCCTTTGACAACTGTGCTGACAGTAGATTGTAGGAGGTGAGGAGAGAGGTGGGGAGATGATGGAGAAGGCAGTATAGGAATCCAGGAGAGAGATGCTGGGCTCTGGTTGGATTCTGAAGGCAGAGCTGGGTGATCACCAGACAGATGGGAAGTAGAGGGTGAGAGAAAGAGGTGTAGAAGATGGCACCCAGGTTTCTGGCCCGAGTAACAGGATGGAGGGGTTGGCAAAGAACAGGAGAGGAGCAGGTATGGGGGTGAATGGGAATGGGGAATGCAGCTTCAGACTTGGTGGTTTGAGACATCTGTTTGACATGTTGAGTAGGCAGCTGATAATACAAGTCTGGAGTTGGAGGGAGGAATTTGGGAGTCGGTGGCATATAGATGATATTTAAAGTCAGGAACTCATACTATTTGCCAGATATAGTGCTAAGGCAGCTGAAGCAAACCCAAACCTTCTAATGCAGTTACTATTATTATTTTCATTTTAAAGATGTGAAACCTAGGCTCAGAGAGGAGTGACTTCTTGAAAGTCCCCCAGCTTGCTGATGGCAGAGCTGAATTTAAACCTGGGTTATCTGACTGCCAGCCCCTCAGCTCCACAGTAACCTTCTTGCTTAATCTTTTATGGCATGCCATATATAAGAAATGGTAAAGAATCTGCCTACAATGCAGGAGACTGGGTTTGATGCATAAGTCAGGAAGATCCCCTGGGGGAGGAAATGGCCACCCACTCCAGTGTTCTTGCCTGGAGAATCCCAGGGACGAGGGAGCCTGGTAGGCTGCCATCTATGGGGTCACAAAGAGTTGGACACGACTGAAGCGACTTAGCAGCAGCAGCAGCAGCAGCAGTGACTAATACACATATAGATAAGAAATGGATAGAATTTGGTTTGGGGATAGGAGGTGGGTAAATCCAGAAAAAGAGAGGACAGGAGCTGCAAACCCAGGCACAGAGTAGAAATTGAACCCTGGGGAAACTCGAGATGAGACTGACCAGGGAGGGAGGGACCAGACTGATGCCAGAGCTTAAAGACTGGCCTGAAGAGTTTCCAGTGGAGGTGGAAGGAAGCAGGCAATCAGTGATGGTTCTTGAGGGTGGGCAGTACGAAGTCAGAGCAGCGCTTGAGAAAGACCCACCAGACACAGGCAGGGAGGTGGGTGGTGTCTGCAGGACCAGAGAGGAGAAAATATACTGGGAGTGTTGGTATACTGTCTGGGTGTGAAGGATGTGAGTTGAGCCAGTGGGAATGAGGAGGAAGTGAGAAAACTGAAAGCTGCCTGAAGACATTGCCGAGTGGAGTCTGTGCCTGATGCAATGTGGGGGCTGGAGGCGAGGAATGAGTCAAGGGCAAAGTTTCAGACCAGTGAGACATATGGGGAGGTAGGGAATGAGGCTAACCTACACAGAAAAAAAGGGAAGTCGGTTCAGAGGGAACTCGGTTCTGCCTTTCTGGTTCCTGAGGCTGCGAGAACCATGAGGGCACAGTTTTCTGCCTCTCTGGAGCCCCCAGTCCAGTGTGGGTGGCAGACGCACACAGAACCAGCTAGACGGCAAGGCAGAGAGCTAAGGCATCCGACAGTGCAGGCAGGAGAACGCCAGAGGAGACAGCGGGGTCCTGGGCTGTGTGTCTGTTCTGTCATGCTACGGAAGCATCCGTGCTGAGATCAAAGGTCTGAGTGGAGACATCTTGGAAGGAGAAAGGGTTGCTTGAGGTGAAAACACATCCTAGGACAGAGTCCCAAGCACACTTGTACCACGAGCTAGCTCTGTGCCCTTGGGCCAGTTTCTCAACCATTGCGGTTGGTCCCCAGTTTCCTCATCCGTAAAATGTAGATAAAAATAGTTCTTACCTTCTAGGGCTGTTGTGAGGACAAAGGAAACTAATCAGCATAACTGCTAAGAACCCTGCCCCACCCGTGGTGAGAGCTCAGACACATTACTGAGGAGTGTGAGTGCCTGCATTCTAAATCGCTTCAGCCAAGTCCGACTCTTTGGGGCCCCATGGACTCTAGCCCGCCAGGCTCCTCGGTCCGTGGGAGTCTCCAGGCAAGAACACTGGAGTGGGTTGCCATGCCCTCCTCCAGGGGATCTTCCCACCGCAGGGATGGAACCCAGGTCTCTTCTGTCTCCTGTACTGGCAGGTGCGTTCTTTACCAATAGCGCCACCTGGGAAGCCCATTACTGAGGAGAGGAGTCCACACAGAGCTCAAGCGAGAGAAAAACATGTCCCGAATCCCACAGGGAGGAATGTCAAGAAGGGAAATGGGTGCTCAGTGATGACAAGGGGACTCATCCATCCAGCTGGAGACTGAGAACTTTACCTTCATCATCTCAGTTCATTTTCCCAGCAATACCATGAGGCAGAATCTTACCCACATGCCCATTTTACAGACAAGGACAGTGAGGTTCCTAGTCTTGTTCACAGGGTCACATAACCAGGAACAGGTAGATGA
This sequence comes from Bos mutus, assembly GCF_027580195.1. Classification (NCBI taxonomy): domain Eukaryota; kingdom Metazoa; phylum Chordata; class Mammalia; order Artiodactyla; family Bovidae; genus Bos; species Bos mutus. Next base: position 37,231,517 of record NC_091634.1, on the reverse strand, counting down.
CAGACTGGGGCCCAGGGCTGTAGACACTGGTCCCAGAGCATCTGCTGGTAACCACTGCCCCACACTGTCCTCTGGGAAAGGATGAGAAGTTCAGGGTGTGGGGGCTGAGCTGCCCAGAGAGAGTCACATCCCTGGAGTGTCAGTACCAGAAGCCACATTCTAAGAATTCAATCACATGTGGACAGAGAGGAAATTGGTAGTGGGAGGTGTAGACCACACATCGGAGAAGTTTGGTCATATTCATAAAAGGGGAAAAATAAAAGGGGAAATAGGAGGAAAGCATGCTGGAGTGCTGGAGGCTAGGGGAGAGGGGAGTTGGGGTCAAGGAGAGGTTTTATGGAAGCAGGCAAAAGGGATCATGTCGTCGGCAGAGGGGAAGGGGACCCTGGGGTGGGATAGTGTCAGAAGCCAAGGGGTGGGAGCATGTGGAGGGAGGAAGACCCTTCTAGGACGAAGAACGAATGAGATCAAAGCCACAGTTGAAGCAATTTAGGTTTGGCAGGAAGCAAGAAATGGCCACAACCCACAAGGAAGCTGTGAACTAGGTGGAAAAAAAGTCAAAAGAGTGCCTTGTTTGGTTTCCTCCACCTCATTCGTAACAGAGGATTCAGGTGTATCTCATGAGCTGAGGGGACACATACACTGGATCAAAAATCACTTATTCTGGGGTGAAGAAGCCGCTGGGATAGAACAGAAGCTGAGTCCAAGCTGTACTTCAGAACTGTGTAAGTGTCCATCCATCCATCCATCCATCCATGAAGCCGTTTACCCAGCCACACATCCATCTGTCCATCCATCCGTCATCCAATCACTCATCTGTTCACCCGTCCATCCAACCACCAACCCTTCATCCATACAATAAACATATTTTATGGCTTATCAGCTGGGTGCTATGTCCTGGAGGTACAAGTTGAAAGACAAAAGAGTTCCTGTTTTCAAGGAGTTCACAGGAATAAGCCAGGTATAACAATGCAATGAAAAGACAGCATAATGGGGTAGTCAGTGACCTTTGAGGACACAGAGAAAAGTTGGGGCTGAAGGAAGGAAGTGAAGGTTTAAGCTGTGATCTGAAGGAGCGTAGGAATGAATGGAGGTAGGGTGTGGGGAGCAAGAGAGTGTTCTAGACAGGAAGCAGGGGTAGGGCAGACTTGTCCAAAGGCTTGAGGAGTGTCAGTGAGAGCCTGGCCTTTTTCAAGGAACTGAAAGAACATTGATGTGACTGGAACAAAGTGACATGGCTGGCAGGGCTGGGGGCAAAAGTTGAAAAGTTGGTGGGAATCTAGACTCCATCCTGAAGGTGATGAGGAAGCATTGAAGGATTTGGGGAGGGGAGAGCCTTGCTGAGATTTGTGTTTGTGGAAGATGACTGGGCTTTGGTGAGGATGGACTTGGAGGCCAAGGCTGGGAGCTGGGAGATGGATGTGGACCGTGGTCTAGGAGAGAAATGGAGGGCTGGCCATGTGGATGGTGAAAAAGAGATGGATTCAAGTCATGTCTGGGTGGCTGACTCAGTAAGGTGAGGGAAAGGAGAGCCTGGGGCAGGGACTGTCCTTGCATTTCTGACCTGAGGAATCAAGCAGACCTATAACCTATCAGGAACAATTGATTCATCAGTGAGCATGTCAGATTTTCAGGACAGGGGAGTGGGACACGTCTTGGGATTGGAAGATGGAGATAAATTTGGAGACCTGAGCACCTCAGCCCCCAGGGGCGGGGCAGGATGAACCTCGCTTCCACTGCCAGAGGACGGAGCCGAGTGTGTACAATGCTACATACACGTCCTGCAGGAGACAAGTCCTCGCACCTCCTGAAGCCTCAACTGACACAAGTAACCCACAAGACAGCTTTGCCAGCCAAGTGACAGTTGTCACGTGCAATTTGAAGGTGATGAAGAGCTTCCACACCCCAGCAACCTGGTCCCTGCTCTGTGGCTTGGGGCTAAGTTTTGGGAGGTGTGACAGCTGCATCTATGGTCCCCGCCCAGCCTGTGGTAGAGCCAGAGGTGGGGCAGGACCCCTCCCCCCGTACCTTTCAAGTGGAAGACCAGAATCAGGCCGGTCTGACCCCTTCAGGCTAAAGCTGGGGGGATGTTGAGCCCTCCAGCTGGTTTAATCCTCAAGGCACTCCCCGTGGCAGCAGTGTTAGGGCAGGAGGGTCCGTAGGTGAACAGGCAGGTGTCTGGCCAGCTTGGGTCAGAGGTGTTAAGACAGTCCACATCGCTGCTTCCTCCCCTTCAGATCCAATTCCCCCTTGATCCTCTTCTCCCAACAGGCCTGCACCTGGCCTGCTTCCCTCCTGTACCCATTCCCTTCCTCCAGCTGCAGCACCCCTCCCCTACACCCCCTCCCTTACACCCCTTCTCCAGCAGCGCCTCCCTGTCACTTCCTCCAGGGAGCATTCCTGGTTCCCCAGCACCGCCCCAGACAGATCTTGGAGCCCCGGAATCCTCAGAGCACCTCAAAGGTATTTTGAGACCCTGATCACAGGCCCAGACTCCAGGACACTCATCTGGAAGGTCCCTTGGAGTTTGTCTCACAGCTGGGAGAACCAAAGAGGAATAAATGGGTTAATCCCCGGTGAGGAAACCACCTCAAAAATGTCCCTGGTCCATTCTGCCTACCAAGGAAGGCTGAAAGATGCACTCGGCCCTCCAGGACTTCTCCCTCCGTTTCTGCTCCATGTCATCAACTTCCCTTTCCAGCCTGCGCTCACTCGGTCGAGCCTCACTGTGGAGCCCACTGGGTGGTAGGCGCCATGCTTGGCGCTGGGGACACACATAGTGGTAAGCAAAGCAGACGCCCTCCCGTCCCCACGGAGCTGACTGCCTCAGCGTCACACCCAGGCCATTTGCTCCAGCAGCATCCCATGCTGTTTCCCCCCGTTTATCTGTGCTCAGTGCTTCCCTGGTGTGAAATGCCCACTCCTCCTTCCCTTGGTATGAATCCTTCCACCCACCCGACCCATCTCACTGGCTGCAGCCTCCTTGTGGCATCCAAGGTAGCCAAAAACAACATCTCCCCACTCCAGGCCCCTTGGCCCTTCGTCTCACCTACATGTTCCTCTGTGGGGCTGGGCCTTGTCTCTCCATCCTCATCTCCTGCGAACTCCCCCGGGGTCAGGGCTGGCCTCTGAACTCTGCCCATCCATGACCCCAGCACACACCAGGCACCTGGCAGGGGATCCGGGGCACCTTGGTTGCTCTGCTCCCTGTCCCCGGCGAGGCAAGCTGCACCCGCCCGGAGCTGGTCCAGAATCCTTTGTGTCTTCTCATGTAACCTGTTCCTTGGAAGGGGCAGGGGAACTTGGCTTGTTCCAGAGAAGAGTTCTGAGTCGGTGGCAAAAACAAAGGGGACTCGAAACCCACTCAGGGAGTTTCCCCCGCTGTGGGGGTTGGGGAAGCCTCATGGTTAATAAACTGCTAATCATCATGGTAACAGTTCCCTGTTGTCCAGCAGAGAAGAGCATGGGGGCCTCATTGGGAGGTGGGGCAGCCATGAGACAGTGGGCAGATGCCACTGGGTAGAGGACATGCTGGGTCTACAGACTTCCCCCCAGGAGGGCCTGCATCAGCAAACATGCTCCCTCTGCCTCCTCCTAGGACGCAGGCCCTCCCCAGGCAACCCTGGAATTTTGTGTTTCCTCTGGGCTCCAGGCTCTGTCTCCAGGCCAAAGTTTGCCCTGGGGATAAGAGGATATGGCCAGCGGGACAGACTGGGGGCAGAGAGAACCCTCCTGGTCTGTGGCTTGAGGAATGGGTGGGGCTAAGGGGTCTCTGACATGTGATGTGACTCTAAGAAGCAGAGAGATTCTCGTGTGAGGTTCTCTAAGGGCAGATCCCATCTTTCTCAGATCTAAAATTTTGGTGGGGCCCCTGAGTCTCTCTGCAGGTAATGAAACAGGCCCAGAAAGGGTCTGTGAGCTTCCTGAGGTCACACAGCAAAGCCATGATAGAGGATCCTGCCCACAGGGTGGTTCTGCCATGGAGGGGAGGACTCCCCCAGCCAGGAACTGAAGCAGTCCAGCCTCCCAAAGTGGCCTTGGGGGAGGAGAAGGAGGAGCACCTGACCTTATCCTATAGTCTAGTTGAGCATCATGGGTTCCTTTCACAGGTGAGCCATGAGGGCTGATGAGATTATAGTCTGAGCACTGCTCCTGGTAGAGTTGGTTTCAACAAATGGCCCTGATTTTAAACTACCCTACAAAGCTGCAGTAGAGACTTCCCTGGTGGTCCAGTGGTCAAGACTCCAGGCTCCCAGTGCAGGGGGCCTGGGTTTGATCTCTGGTCAGGAAACTAGATCCAATATGCCACAACTAAGAATTTGCATGCCACAATGAAGATCGAAGACCTTAGACGCCACAACTAAGACCCAGCATAGTCAAACCGATAATAATATTTTTTAAAAGCTGCAGCAATCAAAGCATTATGATACCACACAAAAATGGATGCATCAATCAACAGAACAGACTAGAGAGCCCAGAAATAAACTCAGACTTATGTGGGCAATTAATCTATGACAAAGGCAGTAAGAATATGCAACAAGGAAAAGACAACCTCTTCAATAAATGATGTTGGGAAAACTGAACAACTACATGCAAAAAAAAAAAAAAAATCAAACTGTTTAAAGTTTAAAAAAAAAAAATCAAAATGGACTACTCTCTCACACCCTATACAAAAATAAGCTCCAAATGGATTGAAGACTTAAGTGTAAAACTACAACCATAAAAATCCTAGAAGAGAACATAGGTAGTACATTTTTTGACAATGGCCTCAGTAATTTTTTTTTTAATATGTCTCCTCAGGAAAGGGAAACAAAATCAAAAACAAGTAAATGGTCAGAATAATGATAGTAAAATGGAGAAAATGCAAGAATCAATTAACAAAGACCTGGAAGAATTAAAGAATAAACATACAGAGAAAAATAAATGGGACTACATCAAACTGGAAATCTTTTCATAGAGAAGGAAACTATCAACAAAACAAAAAGGCAGCCTACTAAATGGGAGATTATATTTGCAGCTGATATATCTAATTAGGGGTTAACATCTCCAAAATATATGGGATTCCCTGGTGGCTCAGATAGTAAAGTGTCTGCCTGAGATGTGGCAGACCCAGGTTCAATCCCTGGGTCGGGAAGATCCCCTGGAGAAGGAACTGGCAACCCATTCCAGTACTCTTGCCTAGAAAATTCCATGGATGGAGGAGCCTGGTGGGTACAGTCCATGGGGTCGCAGAGTCAGACACGACTGAGCGACTTCACTTTCACTTTCTTTCTTTATCCAAAATATACAAAGATCTCATATGACTCAAAAAAAAAAAAAAACTGATTAAAAAAAGGGTGTGTGTGTGTGCCTGCTAAGTCAAGCCAGTCATGTCCGACTCTGTGCAACCTTATAGACTATAGCCCACCAGGCTTCTCTGTCCACAGGATTCTCCAGGCAGGATTCCCTGGAGTGGATTGCCATGCCCTCCTTCCAGGGGATCTTCCTAACCTAGGGATTGAACCTACGTCTCTTCTGTCTCCTGCATTGGCAGCCGGGTTCTTTACCACTAGCGCCACCTGGGAAGCCCCCTAAAATGGGTAGAGGAACTGAAAAGACATTTTTCCAAAGAAGACATACAAATGGCCATTTGGCACGTGAAAAGCTGCTCTGCATCACTAATCATTAGGAAAATACAGATCAAAACCACAATAAGACATCACCTCAGGCCTCAGAACAGTTATTATCAACAAGACAGCAAGTAACAGTATTGGTGAGGGTGTGAAGGAAAGGGGACACTTGTGCACCGTTGATGGGAATGTAAGTTGGTGAAGCCACTGGGGAAAACATTCTGGAGTTTCTTGAAAAAATTCAAAATAGAACTACCATGGAATCCAACAACTCTAATTCTTTCTTCTACTTTATCTGAAGGAAACAAAAACATTAATTTGAAAAGATATTTTCACCCTTATGTTTGTAGCAGCACTAGTTACGATAGCCAAGACACGGAAGCAACCTAAATGTCTGTAGACAGACGAATAGATAAAGGTATGGTATACAAACAATGGAGGGCTCCCTGGTGGCTCAGTGGTAAAGAATTTGCCTGCAATGCAGGAGACCTGGGTTTGATCCCTGGGTCAGGAATATCCCTTGGAAGAGGAAATGGCAACCCATTCCAGTATTCTTGCCTGGGAAATCCCATGGACAGAGGAGCCTGGTGGGCTACAGTCCATGGAGTTGCAAAGAGTCAGACACCACTTAGCAACTAAACCAGCACCACCACCACCACCACCACCCCTGTATATGCAATGGAATATTACTCAGCCATTAAGAAGAATGAAACCTTGCCATTTGTGACAACATAGATGGATCTAGAGGGGATTGTACCAAGTGAAATAAGTCAGACAGTGAAAGCCAAATACCATAAGATTTCACTCAGATGTGGAATCCAAAGAACCAATGGACAAACAGAACAGAGACAGACTCTTAGACACAGAGAACAAACATGTGACAGCTAGAGGGGAGAAGGGGCAGGGGGAGGAGTGAAATAGGTAAGGGACATAAAGAGGTACAACCTTCCAGGTTGCCAAATGAATGAGTCACCGGGATGAAAGGTCCAGAGTGGGGGAATGTAGTCAACAATATTGTAATAACTTTGTACGGTAATGAATGGTAACTAGATTATCATGGTGATGACTTTATAATGCATAGAAACATTGAATCACTACGTTGTGCTCCTGGAACTCACACGGTGTTATATGGATCAACCAACCTTCAGTTAGAAACAAAAACAATAGTGCCTGCTGTTGTTTTCATCGCTGGTAATGAAATGACTGTAATAGCTCAGTGAGCAACACAGAGCTGGCTGTGAGGGGGTCAAATGCACCTCACACCCCGTTGCAGACGTGGGTGTGTGTCATTCTGAGCTGCCACTGGTTGCTCAGGGACAGGGTGGAGCCAGGCTTAGATCCTGCATGTCAGAATCAAAGTCCAGGGTGGCCCTATGAGATGTAGGTTGAGGAGAGGGGCGTGGGACTCTCCTTCTAGGTAAGGAACTCCCATAATCTGACCTGGGGAGCACTGAGCAGACAATTGGCCATTTTCTTTGGTGGCCAGGAGACCCACCCGCAGCCCATGGGGTTCATGGAATGTCTGCTCAGGGCCTGGCTGAGGACAGACCCTGATCATGTGTTCCAAGCTGACTTGACTCTCCTAGGAGCCGGAGGCATTCTCTCCCAAGGATCCTTCCCTTCCGTTCTGCAGCCTAGAGTGAGATGCCCCATTTGGGGGAACTTGGCTTCCCAGTCTCTACAGATTAGGACTAAATGGCGATTCAAACCTGTTGCAAGGTTTCCCTGGTGGCTCAGGGGTAAAGAATCTGCCTGCCAATGCAGGAGACAAGGGTTCGATCCTTGATCCAGGAAGATCCCACATGCTGCAGAGCAACTAAGCCTGTGAGCTGCAACTATTTGTAGGGAATATGCTATGCACAGGCCTGTACCATAATTAACAGGGCTTCTTTGCAAAGTAAGAATGACTTTCTCATCACCCCCAGGCAAAGGGCTGCTGCTGCTGCTAAGTCGCTTCAGTCATGTCCAGCTCTGTGTGACCCCATAGATGGCAGCCCACCAGGCTCCGCCGTCCCTGGGATTCTCCAGGCAAGAACACTGGAGTGGGTTGCCATTTCCTTCTCCAATGCCTGAAAGTGAAAAGTGAAAGGGAAGTCTCTCAGTCGTGTCTGACTCTTAGCGACCCCACGGACTGCAGCCTACCAGGCTCCTCCGTCCATGGGATTTTCCAGGCAAGAGTACTGGAGTGGGGTGCCATTGCCTTCTCCAGGCAAAGGGCTGGGAGCAGTAAAAAGTACAACGTGGAAAAACATCTTGAAAACAAGATGTTGAAGTACTGATGTGACTGATGGAAAACCATTAGTGACTGTTCTCATGACCAGAGCCTTGAGGTAGTTGCTGAGAAAGGTTGTCACTAGCTGATGGGCTAAACAGAGTCATGAAAGGCCTGAAGCTTTGACACTGAGGACTGTGCATTGTATATCCTTATCCCCGATCTGAGATTGTAAAAAACAGATATCTCTAGAGCATGTACAAGAAAGTAGATGTTAGCAATAAAAAGCATGCAAGGATTAGGATCTGGGCTTTTGCCTGTGCATTCTTCTTTATTCTTCTGCGCACTGCCCCTCAGGTCAGTTTGTTGTTGGGCTTGTCCCAACATTTGGTGCCCAAACAGGGACCCGAGGGTGCAAGTAGCTTTCAAGGCTTTTTGACAGTGCCAAAAGACGCGGAGAATTCCAGCCGAGAGATCGAAGGACAGTGAAAGTACTCGGTGAGGACACCCCTGTGGACTTGTCAATCAGGGACACAATGGGGCGATCTCCTTCTAAGCATGCTGACTATATTATGCTTCTAAAAACCTTACTACACAGCTCTGGAGTGCAAGTGAAAGAAGAGAATTTTGGGGAATCATTTCAGGCAATTCATAAGCTCTGTTACTGGTTGAACCCAGAAAAAGGGACTTTGAGTCTTAATGAGTGGAAAGAAGTGATGCGTTGTTTGTGTAGAGCCTATCAGTCTGGGGAACCCATTCCTATAAGTGTGTGGTCTCTTTGTAACCTTATATACTACTTTGGCTCCTTTACACTCTGAACTGTCTGACTCTTCTGATTCAGAATCCCATACTCCTGCTCCTCCTGCATCTCAGGAGTCGCTTGTCCGGCTGCCTCATATTTATGAAAATCTGGATAAAGGGAAATATAATCCTTTGGAAGGGGAGAGAGAGGCTCGATTTTTGAGTCCTAAATCCCACATTAACTACAGTACGGGACAACATCCTCAAGCTTTCCCTTTATCACCAGTCTCACAGCCTTCGGCTCCTTGGCCAGAGCCCCCTATAGCTCAGGAACCCCTCCACTAGATCCTGACACACCGTTGGATGGTGGGGTACTTATTTAGAGCCGCAGTCACAAAACCAAAGACGTAGGCGCCTGCTCTCTCATCTTTTCAACAAGCTCTAGGAGCAGTGAGGCGAGAAGGTGACCTTGGTACTTTGGTTTCGCCTGTTATCGTGAGGTGCCCCCTAATGCTGAACTTTCACAAGGCGGGGTACAATTTGAACATACTCCTCTCTCTTTCAAAACTATTAAGAAGATTAAACAGGCATTTACACAGTACAGAACTACATCTCCTTACACCACAGGTCTTATTCAGGGGTTGGCTAAGTCTGAACAACTCATTCCATATGATTGAGAAACGATTCCTAGAATTTGCTTATCCACTTCGGAATTTTTACAATTCTGAACATGGTGGCAAGATGAGGCCTCTCAACAGGCTCAAAGAAATGCAGCTGCTAATTCTCCTCTTAATATTACTGTGGAACAATTAACGGGGTCAGGAGCATATCAAGGGGTTCAGAGACAACTATAATTCGATGATCAACTTATAAGTCAGATAAGATTTATTTGTCTTAGGGTGTGGGAAAAGGTTAGCCCCCCAAGACAGTCTCATCCTTCTTTTGTTAATGTAAAACAATCTAATGAAGAACCTTGTACTGATTTTATCACCCAATTAAGACAAAATCTGGTGAGAACTATTGCTCAAATTGAATTAAGGGATATGTTATTACTGATGCTTGCCTATGATAATACGAATTCAGAATGTCAAAAGGTTTTACAGCCTCTCAAAACACAAGGAAAGCCTCTAGAGGATTATTTTAAGGCTTGTCATGATATTGGATCAGAACCCTATAAGATGCAATTGTTGGCTCAAGCCATTAAGGCTTGAAACAATAAATGAATCAGGAGATTAAATGTTTTAGTTGTGGTAAGAGAGGACATGTGCAGAAAAATTGCAAGACTAATAAAATACCCCTAATAAGCCTACTCCCACAAATGAAAAGACACCTGGATTATGCCCTTGCTATAATAAAGAAATCATCGGGCTAATCAGTGTAGATCTAAATTCATAAAATTGGATCCCCTTTGTCGGGAAACTGGAAGAAGGGCTCCGTTCAGGGCCCGTCAAACAATATGAGCTCTTAACAAACCTGGAAACTGTTCCTTTTGTGTACCCAGCCAGCGAACAGCAACCTCATCCAGCCCTTTCAAACCATACACCCGGGTTGCCAACCTCCTTCCTGCAACATCCGGGAGTGCAACATTAGATATCCCTGCCATTGATAATTTACTTCTTATGCCAGCTATGAAAATTTATAAAATCCCTATAGGAATTAAAGGTCCGATATCTAAAGGAAGTGTGGGGTTATTATTAGGACACAGTAGTTCAACAAGTAAGGGAGTTCAAGTCCTAATGGGGGTTATAGATGAAGATTATGAGGGCAAAATTTCTATTATGATGAAAACAGAGTATCCTTATCAAATAATAAAAGGAGATCGTATGGCTCAGTTGTTATTATTACCTTATATCACTACTAGTAAATCTCATATTAAAAAAACCGGAGGATTTGGAAAACTGGAGGACAGGAAAACAGGTATATTGGCAAACTTTTGTATCTGATTCTAGACCCACATTATCTGTATATATTAATAATAAGCAATTTTCAGGACTTATAGATACTGGAGCTGATGTTTCTATAATATCTAAAAAGCATTGGCCAGTTTCTTGGCCTTTAACAGATATCCCTATTATGTTAACTGGAATTGGAACTAAGCAAAATATTCAAAAAAGTACTAATATTTTGACCTGTTCAGGCCCCGAACAACAACCTGCAACTTTAGTTGCAGATACCCCTATTAATTTATGGGGACGAGATCTACTGATGCAATGGGGAGCTTATGTAACAATTCCTACTATATCTTCTCAAGCTAAACAAATTATGGCAAATATGGGATACAATCCTGTTCAAAATACACAGGTTGTGGGGGCCACTACCAAACAACAAAAAACAGCACTTAAATTGACATGGGAATCTGAGGAGCCTATTTGGACAGAGCAGTGGCCCCTATCACATGAAAAGTTACAGGCTCTTGAACAGCCAGTAGAGGAGCAATTATCTTTTAATCATATTGCCTCAACTACTAGTCCTTGGAATTCTCCTGTCTTTGTTATTAAGAAGAAATCTGGGAAATGGAGAATATTGACTGATTTAAGAAAAATTAATGCTATCCCAAAGAAAGGCAATGCCAAAGAATGCTCTAACTACCGCACAATTGCACTCATCTCACACGCTAGTAAGGTAATGCTCAAAATTCTCCAAGCCAGGCTTCAGCAGTACGTGAACCGTGAACTTCCTGATGTTCAAGCTGGTTTTAGAAAAGGCAGAGGAACCAGAGATCAAATTGCCAACATCTGCTGGATCATGGAAAAAGCAAGAGAGTTCCAGAAAAACATCTATTTTTGCTTTATTGACTATGCCAAAGCCTTTGACTGTGTGAATCACAATAAACTGTGGAAAAATTCTGAAAGAGATGGGAATACCAGACCACCTGACCTGCCTCTTGAGAAACCTATATGGAGGTCAGGAAGCAACAGTTAGAACTGGACATGGAACAACACACTGGTTCCAAATAGGAAAAGGAGTACGTCAAGGCTGTATATTGTCACCCTGCTTATTTATCTTATATGCAGAGTACATCATGAGAAACGCTGGGCTGGAAGAAGCACAAGCTGGAATCAAGATTGCCGGGAGAAATATCAATAACCTCAGATATGCAGATGATACCACCCTTATGACAGAAAGTGAAGAGGAACTAAAAATCTTCTTGATTAAAGTGAAAGAGGAGAGTGAAATGTTGAGCTTAAAGCTCAACATTCAGAAAACGAAGATCATGGCATCCGGTCCCATCACTTCATGGGAAACAGATGTGGAAACAATGGTTGACTTTATTTGGGGGGGCTCCAAAATCACTGCAGATGGTGACTGCAGCCATGAAATTAAAAGACGCTTACTCCTCAGAAGGAAAGTTATGACCAACCTAGATAGCATATTCAAAAGCAGAGACATTACTTTGCCAACAAAGGTCTGTCTAGTCAAGGCTATGGTTTTTCCAGTGGTCATGTATGGATGTGAAAGTTGGACTGTGAAGAAAGCTGAGTGCCGAAGAATTGATGCTTTTGAACTGTGGTGTTGGAGAAGACACATGAGAGTCCCTTGGACTGCAAGGAGATCCAACCAGTCCATTCTAAAGGAGACCAGTCCTGGGTATTCTTTGGAAGGACTGATGCTAAAGCTGAAGCTCCAATACTTTGGCCACCTCATATGAAGACTTGACTCATTGGAAAAGACTCTGATGCTGGGAGGGATTGGGGGCAGGAGGAGAAGGGGATGACAGAGGATGAGATGGCTGGATGGCATCACCGACTCAATGCACACGAGTTTGGGTGAACTCCAGGAGTTGGTGATGGACAGGGAGGCCTGGCGTGCTGCAATTCATGGGGTCGCAAAGAATCAGACACGACTGAGCAACTGAACTGAACTAAACTGAACTGAATACTGGACATATTATGGCCAATACTTCTGATGTAGAAATTATTGATTGGAGTCCCGAAGGAGATCCTTTGGATAAAAATAATAATTTAGATTTGCCTATATTGTTAAACAATACTTATGACTCCATGAATAACATTGTTAATAGCTCCATATATTGACATGGAGGGAGTTTCTCCCCTCCCTTGCCTCAATTACCTTATATGCCTTTACAATCAGAATTGTGGAAAATATCAGCTGTCTTCCAAGCCATAACAGCATGGAAGGGGCGATTTAATTCAACAATATCCAGTCATTTCTTACAGTTTGATAAAAAATCAACCCATTGGATTAAAGCATTAGTTTACCTTTCATATTTTTGATAGGACCTACTTTTTATAATGCCTCTTCTGGGTTACTTACTTGTCAAAATTGTTCCTTTTACACTTGTATCAACTCTTATCTCCAATTTCAGAATGACTGTTCTCTATATATTCTAAAAACCAGATCTGGAGTATGGCTTCCAGTAAAAATGAATAGACCATGGCAGGATAGCCCCACAGTCTATACTGTAGAAGAAATCCTTAAAGAAAGTGTCAAAACGCACTAAATGGTTAATTGGACTGTTAACTGCTACTGTTTTAGGAATTATTGCTATAGCTACTACAGCAGCTGTGGCAGGAGCAGCGTTACATCAGGCTGTACAGACTGTGCAGTTTGTGCAGGAATGGCATAAAGATTCTGATGTTCTTTAGTCTATCCAAAGACAAATAGATGGAAAATCAGCTGCACAAACGGCTGATTTACAACAGGTTGTTACACTACTCGGTGATCAAGTAAACAGTCTGCAAAAACAGATTCGTCTTAAGAGTGATCGGAACATCGCTTCTTTTGTGTCACTCCTCACAAATAGAGTGAATCTTCATTTCATTGGGACAAAGTTAAACACCACCTCTTAAATCAAGGTAATCTATCTCTGGATAGTAATAATTTACAGCAAGAGATTATGGAAACTTTCTCTCAGAAACTACACCTTTTGCAAAGATCTAATCTGCAGGAAGCAGCAGCAGATGGGATTTCTCAATTAAATCCCATTCCTCACTTGAAAACTATCAGAGGATCAATGGCTGGTTTCATGTTAATTTTTATGTGCCTTTTTTTCTGTTTCTACATAGTCTGGCAACAAATCACCAAGAAAGTCAACAGACAACAACAGCAATCGGTGACTATCGCTTTGGCTTCTATGATCAACAATCATCAAAAATAAGCTTCTAAAAATAAAAAAGGGGGATACATAGGGAATATGCTCCACACAGGCCCGTACTATAATTAGCAGGGCTTCTTTGAAAAATAAGAATGACTTTCTCATCACTCCCAGGTGAAGGGCTGGGAGCAGTAAAAAGAACAACGTGGAAAAACATCTTGAAAACAAGATGTTGAAGTACTGATGTGACTGATGGAAAAGCATTAGTGACTGTTCTTGTGACCAGAGCCTTGAGGGAGTTGCTGAGAAAGGTTGTCACTAGCTGATGGGCTAAACAGAGCTAAAGCTTCATGAAAGGCCTGAAGCTTTGACATTGTGGACTGTGCATTGTATATCCTTATCCCCAATCTGAGACTGTAAAAAACAGATATCTCTAGAGCACGTACAAGGAAGTAGATGTTACCAATAAAACACGCATGGATTAGGATCTGGGCTTTTGCCTGCGAATGGCTTCTGCCCCCAATCCCCCCTTTATTTCTGAGTCTTATTTTTCTTTATTCTTCTGCGGCACCACTCCCTCAGGTCAGTTCGTTGTTGGGCTGGTCCCAACACTATTGAGCCTGTACTCTCCAACAAGAGCAGCCACCGCCATGAGAAGCAACTAGAGAGTAGCCCCTGCTCACTTCAACTAGAGAAAAGCCCACCTTTAATTAATTAAAATTAATTAATCAATAAACGAAACTATAAAAAACAAAAACCTGTAGAGCTCTGGCCTGCTGTGGTCCAAAGCCCAACTTGGTAAAGGACCCACACCCAGGCTGTCTGGGCCCCAGGCCTTTCTCAGGTTGCAATGGAGCTACCCCTGCAGAATGATGCCCGTGCAGCCTGCTGACCCCGGAGGAGGCCTTCCCAGCACCCAAAAGCTCCTCCAGGTGGGCAGTCCCTCTTGGCCCCAGCCTGGCTGCCCCTACCCCTTGCCCAGGGTGCACCAAACATGAAGGACGTTGGCCAGCCTGAGCAGGGATGCAGCCAGCTGAGGATGGAAGCGTCTCAGTTCTATTTGAGGAACCAAGAAATGTCCCCTGTGAAAGGAGAAGTGTGCATGGCCCCCGGATACACATACCCCACCTCTGTCCCCAACGGAGTGCCCATTCTCTGGAAAGCCACAAACATTCCAAGACTGGACTTCTGCTGAATCATCCCGAATTCTTTGAATTCCACGGGTCTAGGGAAAGATGTGGGTGAGGTGATCAGAGGCGGGGCAAGATCCCCAAAGAGGTTAAATAGGTCACCTTCACCCTGGGAGTTCACCCTGGTCTCCCCTGAGCAGAGGGACCCACACACAGAGACCTTCTCCCCGGCTCCTGGCACCATGGCTCCCCTGAAGACACTGCTCCTGGTCGCCATCCTCCTGGGGGCTCTTCTGCAGGACACCCACGCAGGTGAGAGCAGAGGAAAGACACAGGAGGAAGGGACACTGGGCAAGGAGGGGTGGGGCCGCTAAGACCACAGCAGCTGCACACGCACATTATTCCTGCACCCCACTTACTCCTGCAAAGGTGTGAGAGGCTGGCAGCAATAGGATTTAGAGGGAGGCGTTCAAAGGAAAATGATGATGATGAAGAGGAGGAGGAGGAAGATGAATGTCCTAGGACTTGGGGCTCAGCTTCTGAGGAAAAAATTGCTTGCACATCTCCCCCTGCAAATGTCATGAGGCAGTGACTGTGATTGTGTTTTGACAGTGGACAAGGAGCAATTCTCACAAGTATTTGTTAAGAGTCTGTTTATTTAATGGGTTTTTATATACAGTGAGGGGCTTCCCTGGTAGCTCAGCTGGTAAAGAATCCACCTGCAATGCAGGAGACCCCGGTTCGATTCCTGGGTTGGGAAGATCCGCTGGAGAAGGAATAGGAAAACTCCAGTTTTCATGGGCTTTCCTGGTGGCCCAGATATTAAAGATCCTCCCACAATGCGGGAGACCTGGGTTTGGAAGATCCCGTGGAGGAGGATATGGCAACCCTCTCTAGTATTCCTGCCAGGAGAAGCCCCATGGACAGAGGAGCCTTGCGGGGCTACAGTCCATGCGGTGTCAAAGAGTTGGACACAACCGAGCACCTAAGCACAGCACAGTATATAGAATGAGAGGGCTGGCATCAAGGCAGGAGCACACGACCCCAGAGCAGGTGAAAAAAAAGAGATTTTTATACTCAGCTGGGAAAGGAAGGCTGAGCTAAGATTACTATTTTAGAGAAACAAAGCTGGTTAGCGCCCCGTGTGGTGACACAGTGACAGGGCCACAGTCTTTGGGGCTAGCTTAATTGGGGTGACCTTCACAGTTGGCTGCATGTCTCACTTTTGTAAAAGTCTGGGCCTGGCCAGCTCCGTGTCAGTCAAACCAAGCTCCATCTGCAAGATGGTGAGAGGACACTCCGAGGCTTCTCAGAAAGCACCTTGTGGTGGTCTGAATTGAAGTCACAGATCGTCTGTTTGCCAGTTTGCAGATGCTGGATATTTTTTCTCCTGCTAAGATGAGGACACCAAGCCCCGGGAAAGTGTGTTCACACCCGGGCCTCCACTTTCTCATCTGTAGAATGGGGTAGTGACAGCACCTGTCTCCAGGTGTGCTTGAGGACTGAAGGAACAGCTACAGCCAAGGGTCAGCCCAGAGCCTGGTCCAGAGTCAACGTTTGGTGATTCGGGGCTGGTCTGAGTGTGAGCACACATGGATGCACACACATGCAGACACACACATATATGCGCAGACTCCCCAGGCACATACAGATCTCCACACACAAATGTGCACACGCACAAAGACGCACACACAGGCATGTGTACACAAATCCTCTCAAACACATATAGACATGTGCACAGACAGACACACAAACACCGCAGGGCCCCTCAAAGCACACACACGACCTCATGCACACAAACGTGCACACTCTGACACACAGACTCACACACAGAGACATAGGTGCAGACCCCTCACATACTCCCCCACACAGAAACATGATCACAGAGCCCCTCAAGGAGACCTCTCCCAACCACACAGACACACACATGTAGAAATGCACACGCAAGGACCCACATGATACCACACACACACAGACTCCTCACCACAGAGACACACACACGTTCTGGCCCTCACAGACCCTCCCCAAGCAGACATGCGCACACATACTTGTTCCTGCTTGGCCTTCCCTGCAGCTCGAGCAGGCAACGTGGGCCGGGAGTGCTGCCTGCAGTTCTACAAAGGATCCATTCCCCAAAAGGTGCTGGTGGGTTGGTACCAGACCTCAGACGATTGTCCCAACAAAGCCATTGTGTAAGTCTGCCCCTGCTGTTCCCCTCTGCCCCCCTTCTTACCCCAGGAGCTGAACGTGGGAGAAGGTGGACCCTGGAGCTCCTGGAAGGGCCACTGCGGAGGGGAGAGGACAGACCGGGGCCTTCATCCCTTGTCGCCCTGGTCCTGCTCCTCAGGGCCACTCCCACTCCACACTCCGTGAACCCCCAAAGGACCTCAGGCTGTGAGGTCTAAGCTCTTCATACATTTATGAGGAAAGGGAGGCCCTGAGAGACATGGGACAGCCCCATGCACAGGGGCAGTCAGCGCCCTACGTGGTCGCCTCTGCAGCCTGGGCCCGAACCCTGAGCCCCTCCTAGGCACCCCTCATCCCCAGGGTTACGTGGATGCAGATGGTCTGAGGTGGGGAGCAAAGCTGTGCAGCCCTGGCTCCCTGGAAGGGTCGGGAATCACTGAGGACAGAGTGTGGGGTCCCAGAACTGCCACTGCCACCCTGGGTGACTTCAGGCGAGTTCCAGCCCCTCTTGGGGGCTTGGGTCCTGGTCATCACAGGGCGAGGCTGTGCCAGGACTCTGGAAGGCCTCCCTGCCCTGACCCCCCACCATGGTGTTCTCCCTCCATGTAGGCTGGTGACTCG
Source organism: Bos mutus (assembly GCF_027580195.1). Taxonomy (NCBI): domain Eukaryota; kingdom Metazoa; phylum Chordata; class Mammalia; order Artiodactyla; family Bovidae; genus Bos; species Bos mutus. The sequence continues at coordinate 37,213,961 of NC_091634.1, read as the reverse complement.
CTCTGGTAGAACCATTTGTGCAAACCCCAAGGACAAAACGGTGAAGAAGGCAATGAAGTACTTGCAGAAACACAAGAAGTCACCTGCTTCGGCCCTCCAGGAGTCCTGACCCCTCCTGGACTTCTTGTAGACCTCCCGCCTCCATGTTCATTACCCCAACCCCCAGCTCCTGGAGCCAGAGGAGGCCCTACAAGGATAAAGAGGCCCCTTGTCCCCTTTTCTGATTAAAGTCTTTCTCCCCCAGTCTGGGTTCAGCGTGTTCTGTCCACCCTGGCCTGTCGCCCTGGAAGGGCCCTCAGAGAACATCTAGTCTCTCCCTGTTCACGTTAGAGAAGGAAGCTGAAGCTTCGGGTGCAGACCACCCTCAGGGAGAGGGGGCCCCGGGAGAGAGATGGAGGCAGGGGTGGGGCTGAGGGATGTGGGATGAGCAGGGCAGGGGTGACAAGAGGCTGGTTGCCCACCCCAGCTCTGCTGTATGAGAGCAGGAAGAAGCCCTGGGAAGGGGCTTCCAGCTAGCCTCCCATCTAATCTGCCCCTGGCCTCCTCACGCCTGATCCCAATTCCACGAATGTTTCCAGGATTCTTTCCAGGCAGGCTGGGGTTCTGCCAAGTACTGGGGAGCTCCCTGGCGCCAGGGACTCCTGCAGCCCCTTCTCCATCTTGCCTACCTCTCAGCCCCCCAACCACACACTGCAGCCCAGCCAGCCCCAGAGGGTCTTTGTAAGCCCAGCTGCGCCCCCCCTCTTCTGGCTCCAACTCCAGGCCGGCTCCCAAGGCTGGAGTTACTCCCCCTTTTCCTGAGTACCCCGCCCCAGCCTCACCCCTGCACCCACTCAGCCCCATGGCTCCCAGCCCTCATCTCCCACTCTGAGCAGGCTGCTTCCCACATTGTCCGTGATTCCTGCTGACCTGAAGTGTGAGCCCCGCCCTACCAGGTGACATCGCACCCAGCCTCAGCCCAAGCCAGCCTGCGGGAAGCCATCCTGGCTGCCACCCCTCCCGCCTCTCCTGCTCTTCGGGACGGTAGGGCAGCCCATGGGGGTTGTTTTCCTGTTGACTCCTGTGAGGGTCTGTAGTCCTGATTCCTCTATCATATTGGGAGCTCAGTGAGCCCCCCTAGAGAATCCACAGCCCATGTGCTCAGAAGGATGGAGAAGGACCCACCCCCAAACCCCTCTGTCCAGGCCCAGCTGAGGACTGGAGTCATGGGGAATGGATAGAAGTTGGGATCTTCAGATTCTAGATCTGTCTCACTCTCCTCACCAGCCGTGGGCCTGTGGCTTCTCTCTCTGGGGCGAAGTCTAGGGACAGGGGCAGTGCGTCCTTCTCTCATGGAATTCCGTGTTATTTGGCGGGGCTGCAAATGAGAGTTCTTTTCGGGCAAAGTTTATGCCCTCTGCTGCCGCCTTGTGGTCAATGTTTTATTGATGGGCAGACATCAGAGCCTAGCCAACGAATAAAAGTGATGATAATAATAAGGTTGACGATGGTGGTGAATTATCTTATCCGTGACCCCAGGGTCTTCTCAGCCACAGTTGGGCTCTTTCTCTGCCCCTGGTCCCAAGGAGTATCCCTCGAACAACCACCTCTGATCCAGAGTCTTTGGGGGCAGCCCAGTCTGAGTCCTTTGTGGGAAAATATTGTCTGGATCCACAGTGTAAGGAGTGGGGAAAAGATGATCTCAAAATTAGGGGAGGCAAGGAGATGCTCCTGTGACAGCAAGGGAGAACAAGGGCTGGAGCCTAGACCTCCTCACCCTGCAATAATGACACTCAGGAAATTCCCTGATGGTCCAGTGGTTAGCTCTTGGCACATTTGCTGCTGTTGTCCTGGGTTCAATCCCTGGTCAGGGAACTAAGATCTTGCTAAGCCACGCGGCACAGCCAAAAAAAAAGAAGAAGAGAGACACTCAGAGATCATGCATGTAATCCCAGTGCATTGCAAACTTGCCTTAAAAGAATAAGAACTTTTTTCCTAGTGAAATCTTCCTGCTGCTGCTAAGTCGCTTCAGTCATGTCTGACTCTGTGCGACCCCATAGACAGCAGCCCACCAGGCTCCCCCGTCCCTGGGATTCTCCAGGCAAGAACACTGGAGTGGGTTGCCATTTGAGGCCCTTCTTGTGAACTTGGATAAGTAGAGGACTATGAACAGGTAAAGAGGGGTGGGGGGCTGGGGGTCACAGAGCAAGGGGGTGTGTGGCTTAAAGGTCCCTCAGTGGAAGAGAGGTAGAGCCAGGACTGGCAACAACATGCAGGATTCAGAATCCAGGTGTTTACTAGCAGGGTCAGGTGCAAGGTGGGTGGGGGGAAGAGGCAGGAGATGGAACCAGCCACCATGTTCCCCTGGGAAGGGGCCATTTTAAGGAATCATGACAGGGAGACTCACCCAAAAGTAGGGAGGCAGGAAGCAAGAGGACAGGGCAGGGACCAGAGAACACAGAACAGTTGGGAGGCGCACTGGCCTCTCATTGTTCCTTCCACCTGGAAGGTGCTTCATCTCTTCTGCATCTGAAATCCAGCCCCTCTTCTGAGCTCAGCTCAAATGCTGCCTCCCTCAGGAAGCCCCCTCCCTGACCTCCTTGGTTGCAGCTGATGCCCCACTCTGTGCCCTCCTCCAGCTTCCTGCTTTCGCTTTCGCTTTATCACACTGTGCCCTGTAAATATAGTTGAGCTCCTTGGGGCAGGTATTTCTGACAGGCAACCCGGTACTTCCTGATTCATTTATAAGAAGGAGGAAGTCCTTTGTGTATAGTGGACATTTGAGATATATATTTTCATCAACAAGCCCCCGTGTGAATCCCATGAGGAGCACGTCAAGAAAGAAGGTCCCAGAGGAGCGGTGCCCGGATAAGGTAACTGCGCTTCAGTCTAGGCATTGACGTGGAATTCAGAATTGGGATACTCTTCAGAATTGCGCTGCTCTTCAGTTGCCCATCAGAGGGCGCTCCAGCTCTCAGTAAAGATGGATGTACCTGACCACCAGGGCCCTGGCCTCAGCGCGGTCCCCAGGGGCTGAAGTCACCCACGTCGGATTATAGCTGCTCAAGGCCTCGGGTCAGCGTGTCTGTGGCTGGCCAGCTCTTCTCCTGAGGGAACTGGACAGGAAAACACTGCCAGGGGTTAACAGGATGAAGAGGAAGAAGGAAAACCACTGCTAGGGATTGCAGGGCCGCTAATTCCAGATGCGACGTAGGCAGTGCTGAGAGCACCGAGCTAGGGCCTTTTTCACCGCGTTTTTTTAGATTATGAATTTGTCTATTTGGCATACATTTGTCACAAGTTACACCTTCCCTGTGATCTGGCTCTCAAAGGGACGCAAAAATCATACTGCAAACTCTTCAACCAATCCCGAGTCCCCCCAGCCATCTCCTTTATATAACTCACTTCCCAAACCAGTATTTCCCCAAATCACCAAGCGCTGGGTACCAGACAATGAGGGACAGTGCCCGCGCTCCAAAACCCGCTATCATGACTCCCACAGGCCGGTCCTCAATCGTTGTCCCACTCCTGCCTTGCTTTTTCCATGGAAACCCAATAAGGGTTGTGGCCTCAGCCTTCCCCACGCTTCTCTTTCTGCCCTGTGGGCTGGCATGGCCCCTCCTCTTGGGAAAGGTAAGTAATAATGGCATTGAGTCACCTACATACATTTAAATCCCATGAGTACATTTTATTTATTTATTTTTATTGAAGCATAGTTGATTATAATGTTGAGTTAATTTCCATTGTTCAGTAAAGTGACTCAGTTATTTATACATGTGTATATAAAATTCTCCAAGCCAGGCTTCAGCAATATGTGAACCGTGAACTTCCTGATGTTCAAGCTGGTTTTAGAAAAGGCAGAGGAACCAGAGATCAAATTGCCAACATCTGCTGGATCATGGAAAAAGCAAGAGAGTTCCAGAAAAACATCTATTTCTGCTTTATTGACTATGCCAAAGCCTTTGACTGTGTGGATCACAATAAACTGTGGAAAATTCTGAAAGAGATGGGAATACCAGACCACCTGACCTGCCTCTTGAGAAATTTGTATGCAGGTCAGGAAGCAACGGTTATAACTGGACATGGAACAACAGACTGGTTCCAAATAGGAAAAGGAGTTCATCAAGGCTGTATATTGTCACCCTAATATGCAGAGTACATCATGAGAAACGCTGGACTGGAAGAAACACAAGCTGGAATCAAGATTGCCGGGAGAAATATCAATAACCTCAGATATGCAGATGACACCACCCTTATGGCAGAAAGTGAAGAGGAACTAAAAAGCCTCTTGATGAAAGTGAAAGTGGAGAGTGAAAAAGTTGGCTGAAAGCTCAACATTCAGAAAACGAAGATCATGGCATCCGGTCCCATCACTTCATGGGAAGTAGATGTGGAAACAGTGGAAACAGTGTCAGACTTTATTTTTTTGGGCTCCAAAATCATCACAGATGGTGACTGCAGCCATGAAATTAAAAGACGCTTACTCCTTGGAAGGAAAGTTATGACCAACCTAGATAGCATATTCAAAAGCAGAGACATTACTTTGCCAACAAAGGTCTGTCTAGTCAAGGCTATGGTTTTTCCTGTGGTCATGTATGGATGTGAGAGTTGGACTGTGAAGAAGGCTGAGTGCCGAAGAATTGATGCTTTTGAACTGTGGTGTTGGAGAAGACTCTTGAGAGTCCCTTGGACTGCAAGGAGATCCAACCAGTCCATTCTGAAGGAGATCAGCCCTGGGATTTCTTTGGAAGGAATGATGCTAAAGCTGAAACTCCAGTACTTTGGCCACCTCATGCAAAGAGTTGACTCATTGGAAAAGACTCTGATGCTGGGAGGGATTGGGGGCAGGAGGAGAAGGGGACGACAGAGGATGAGATGGCTGGATGGCATCACTGACTCGATGGACGTGAGTCTGAGTGAACTCCTGGAGTTGGTGATGGACAGGGAGGCCTGGCATGCTGCGATTCATGGGGTCGCAAAGAGTTGGACACGACTGAGCGACTGAACTGAACTGAGCAACTGAGCACACACCTTGAAATTGACACTCTAGGGGTAATGGCCTAAACCAATTCCAGCACCCTTGGTGAAAACTTCCCACTTGGCCAAGCCCTCACCCATACTTGGTAGCGGATCCATGTGCAGCTTCCCCTCCCCCACACAGGAAGCAGGCGGCTCTAGGTGCATAGCAAAGCTAGGTCTCTGATCTCCTGCCAACAATCTGAGCCAGCCAGGGTTGCTCCGTGGGATGCTTGGCTGCACACGGAACCCCCTGCTTGATGTTGTAACTCAAGTGCCCCCTCGGTTTGGAGCAGGTCTGGGCTCTGACTTGTTCTCTTCCTCCCACTCTCCAGCCCCAAAGGCCCTGCTTTCAGCACCCTTCCAGCTCTCTTGTGGTTCCTCTTGTGGTTCTGTTTCGGCTATGTCTTAACCCCAAGGAAGGTGTGGTTTGCTCTGCTGCCCACACCACTAGGTGCTTTAAAGTGACTTCAAAGAAAAGGGGAACGCCCCAACTGTTTGCTGTCAGATTTTGGAGATGACCTTAGAAAGAGTTCACCGAAAAATGATTCCTCAGCCCCACCCAGGCCCAATGACAAAATGTCCAAGGACCTGGGTAACCTTTGCCTTTAAAGGTCATCAGGTGGTGGTCACAGCTCATTCTCTGGGTCTCACCCAGTCTCCAAATGTAAATTGTGGTTTTCAGTGATATCTGAGACTGTTTTGGCTCCAAAACCTCCCCTCAGAGCTGCTGTCTTCTAAAGTCCACAGGTGTGAGGACCCTTGTACCTTCCGTGGACTCACTGAGCTGTGTGGCAGCTGGGCACTGAGGCCACGTGTGCACTGCTGGCCAGCCAGGCCGCTCTGCAGCAGGTTGGCCCCCAACTCTGAGCCCTCATGTGGAGTGATCCAGCAGTGCTGGCCTGCGCCTCTAACTGTCAGACAGGAGGTGGCATCACCCACTTTGCCAGCAGTGGCGGGGACGCAGAACAAGAATCAAATCAGCAAGAACTGGTGGCATTTGCCTGGAGTTCTGCTAAACCCAGCCCAGCTCTTTAGCTCAGGATCTTCTCTCTTCAACCTGCAGGTAGAGATTTTCCTCCTTCACTTTGGCAACTGCAGTGGGAGCCATTAACAGCATCCCGTCCCGTGGCTTGACTTGATAAATATCTGTTCACTTTAAGCCTAGTTGGGGGCTGGGGTGGGTACCATGGGTGTATAATGAACCACCCCCAATCTAGTGGCTTAACACCACACACATTTGTCATCTCAGATTCTGTGGCTTGGAAGTCCAGGCACCACAAGGTTGGGCTCCCATGTAAAGTCCCACCAGCTGGGTCTCATCTGAAACCTAGGTCCTCTTCTGAACGCTCCTGATTATTCAGTTCAGATTTCTGTTCTCAGGTGTGATTGCAGGGCTGAGGGCATTTTCTCTTTGACAGTCATTAGGTCCTGCTCCCTGGTCCCAGAAGTTGCTTGTGGTTCCTTGCCTGTGGATCCCTCATAACACGGCAACTTAAGGCCAGCAAGAGAAACTTGTCCTCCAGTTCTTATAAAGGATCGACTGACTAGGTCAGGCCCATGAAGGACAATCGCCCTCTTAAAAGGCTGAAGGTCCAGGGAGGACGTTTTCCCCCAATTATTATTTTTATTGAAGTATAGTTGCTGTATAATGTTACAGGTATACAGTATAGTGATTCATGATTTTTCAAGGTTATACTCCATTTAGTTATTATAAAATATTGGTTATAGTCCCCATGTTGTACAATAATGTATCTATGCAGTTATTTTATACCTAATAGTTTATACCTCTTACTCCCCTACTCCTATATTGGCCCCCACCTGCTGAACTCATAACTAGTTTGTTCTCTGTATCTGACTTCTGCTTTTTTGTTATATTCACTAGTTGGTTATATTTTTTAGATTCCGTATATAACTGATATCACTTCTCATGTCACTTAGCCTAATGCCCTCCAAGTCCATCCATGTTGTTGCAAATGGTAAATTTCATTTTTTATGCCTGAGTAGTATTCCACTGTATGTATATACCATCTTTAATGTTGCTTATTATTCATCTGCTGATGGACATTAGGTTGCTTCCATTCTTGGCAACTGTAAATAGTACTGCTATGAACACTGGGGTGCATATATCTTTTCAAATTAGCTTTTGGTTTTTTTGGATATAAATCCAGGAGATTTGCTGGGTCATATGGCAGTTGTAGTTTCAGTTTTTTGAGAAATCTCCATCCTGTTTTTCACAGCGGCTGCACCAATGTTGTACATTCCCACCAACAGTGTATGAGGGTTCCATGAGGGACTTTATCTGCAAATCCTTTCATATCCACCACACAATATAACCCAATCACAGCAGTGATGTCCTGTCATCCTCACAGGTCCTGCTCAGTCTACCACGGGGCTTCAGAGTCAAGCCATACCCATAACTAAAATCCATCAGAATGGACAAATACCAACGGGTACTTTTCTTTATTGTTAAAACAGAAAAACCTGGGTCTCTTATATCTACACAATCTCTCTTGCTATCTGGCAAGATCACTTTCATGTTTGTGTAGGTGGGAACAAGAACAGAGTAGCTCCTGCTCAGAGATTTTACTGTTGGTTCTGCTTCTGCCCTGCTTCTCTCTAAATGCTCACCAGCACGGACTCTTCAAAAGGCGATGGAGATCGGTCCTGATCTCTAAGTGCAGGAATGGCTCCCTGTGGTGTGACTCAGTCTCTCCAAAAATGGTTATGGTACCAGGTGAGCTTAGATGGCTGTGTCAGACATCACAGACACACAGACATACACCCTCTTCACAGCGAATATGCGTAAGTACATAAATTTTAATAACCTGCTGATGAACAGAAATGAAATAGGACACAGATGTAACACATTAACACATGGATGGGGGGAGACAAGTGGAGGGAGCAGGACACTGGATATGATCATGGCAACCCATGAGTGATTCCCTTGGTGCTGAGGTCACAAGACCCTCGCCTCACGTCACCAAAAACTGCATGGTAAATAAACCCCCAACTCTGGGAGATAAGCTGTGGGCGCTGTTGCGGAGCTTAGGATGAGACAGGGTCCTCCCTGTCAGTGTCAATACTCAAGGGCAGCGGGATCCAAGAGTGTCACAGTCAGCACTCTGACGTAGGGAGAGGGGCCCACTTGAGATGAGCACCATTCGCCTAACACTGGGTGAAGGAGGTCCCCACTCAGGTGGTAGGGCCCCAGGATACCTTGGTCTTGACCGATGGCAGCACTCCACACCACTGCGCCCCGGCCAGCTCCACTCTGTCCCCTGATCACCCTCCCCGCCAGGGACCTAAGTCAGAGGAGATGGGGGGAACCATGTGGTGGGATGTGAGGGGCGGGAGCTGGCGGAGGAGCAGGTGTGCCCCAGGCCAGGCCCTCCTAGGCGTCGTGGAGGTTGCTGTCACTCAGGAGCACCTTCTCCCCAGGTTTGAAGGCTGGCATCCCAAGGTAGGGGCAGCTGGCACAGCGGAAAGCATCGCCCAGGTAACACTGTTGAGAGAAGAGACCCATTAGCGAGAAGCTGAGTGTCAGCTCTCCCGGAGATATGGGCTGGAAGATGATATAATATGGCCATAGCAGCCTGAAGAGAATGAGCGGGAGTATCTGTAGGTCCAGCTGAGACCCACAGACTGAGAGTCTTTAAGATCTCTGATTTCATGAAAGACAAACATCTACAGAAAGTTCCTTAGGTGGACATACTTCTGGGTTCTCAGCAGTTCAAATCATAGCCACACGTAGCAAATGGTTAGGTAGCTTCAGGCCCCGTGTGAAGCAGAAAGAAAGGGGCCAGAAATAAGAAATGACAGGCGCCTGCCTCCCTATGGTCCTGAGCGTGCTACGCACCCTCAGGTGATAACCCGTCTCCCCACTACTCCCTGGAGACACCGTCTCGCATGTCCACCTATTGTTACAATACTTGGGCAGTAGCTTCTGTAAAGCTGGAGCTGGTCTGTGTATGCTTTAGTCCTTTGTGAATACTGAGTAACCATCCAGATACTCACATTTCCACAAGCTGACTTGGGCTGGGAGCTTATCTGGTCCCTCGATTTCTCTTTTTCCAGTTCTTCTGCGAGGCCACAGGTGCTGGGGGAAGTCAGGAGCTGATGAGTGAGATTTCCTGCCACCCAAATCCTCGACAGACCTCCTTTCCCCTTGAGCCTTTACAGATCCAGACATGGACCTTTCCTGGCCTAGTCAGGTTTGGGCTCCACAACTCAATAAGGTATTGTTTGGAGATTCACACAGAGATAGTAATCTATGAAACAAGTCAGGAAGGAGCCCAAACTTAGGAGAATGTAGCCTCTTGGGAGGAGATGGAGGGAGATGCAGCTGAGGAAGCCAGCGGAAGCAACGTCTGAGGTTCCCGATTCTTAACCTGGGTGGTCAGTACCTGGGTGTTAGTTTTAGTACTCTTTAAAATGTACCTGTTTAGGACACTCTTCTATACATCTGACACACTTTCCTGTAAGATATGTTTTAGTAATTGTAAAATACAGTGATTCTTTGAGAGTCAGAAGTGGCTGGCAGCAGCGAGGCGGCCCCAGCGCACCCCAAGGCTTACCAGTTCTTGCAGGCTTTCCTCTTTTTCCCTTCCCCACAGGAAGGGGCCCGCAAGGAAGCTGGGTCTGGCTTCTTCAGATCTTCCGCGTCCAGCAGTTCATCTGAGTCGATAAGATCCTGGAGAGTGTTGGAGGCCATGAATGACACAGTCGTGGTCTCTGCTAATGAACAGCTGATGTGGTCACGGGCCACGGCAGCAGTTCACCCCTGTGTGTCAGAAGGCATCCACCGTCCTACCCAGGGTTGATCATCGCACCCAAGCCGCCCACACAGCAAGTAAACTGCAGGCACGGAAGCTATACTGGGTTGTGAGGGGCCTGGGAACTCATTTATGATGTGCAGAGATTATGTGTGAGGAGGGTGGGAGGGAGGGAGCAGGAAGAACAGAGAACTGTTACATGTACTTGAATATATAAGGACTGTCACACGAGAAAAGGGGATGGAATATTTTCCATATAATTTCAGGGGAAAAGGCAATAATAATATATACACTTGGGTAATTTGTGAGGGCAATTAATCTTTAAGTTCTATGAGGACACAAACCATCACCTATTTTGCTTACCACTAACCTCGATAGTCGCAGAAATGAAGCATTTTATTATAGAAAGCACAGATGTGAGATTTTAAGACAGTGAGCATTTGGAATCTTGTCCAGATGAAGAAGCCAAAAATATTTTAGCTGGCTAACTCTTTTTAGGTTTACACATGCCTACAAGAGTCTTCAGTATATCACATGAAGTGAGAACAAGAAAATCTGTGGAGAAAGATGCTGAAAAGGAAATGTAAGATGCCACCAATGTGGAGTTTCCTTCTGAGTCAAAAACACCAGTGTCAGGCACCACCACAAGGCTGGGCTTTAAATGCTTTCACACTTACGAATTCAGAGAGTCCATTCCAAACTATGACCACTCCTACCCAACATGAACGTCGCTCAGTCGTGTCCGACTCTTTGCAATCCCATGGGCTATATACAGTCCATGGAATTCTCCAGGACAGAAGAGTGGAATGTGTAGCCTTTTCCTTCTCCAGGGGATCTTCCTAACCCAGGGATCAAACCCAGGTCTCCCACATTGCGGTCAGATTCTTTACCAGCTGAGCCACAAGGGAAGCCCAAGAATACTGGAGTGGGTAGCCTATCCCTTCTCCAGCAGATCTTCCTGACCCAGGAATCAAACCGGGGTCTCTTGCATTGCAGGCAGATTCTTTACCAACTGAGCTGAGAAAAGCCTAAAAGAATGCAATCAGGTGACCACAGAGCTGACTCACCACGCTCTCATCCTCCATATCATTGGCCGAGAGGGTCCAGAGCTTGGCAGCTGCAGGGTCCACAGCAGGATTCCCTGAGTTCAACCAATAAAAGAAAACAAGCTCCAGAAAAGCAGCCAGAAACAAGGTCCACAAACATATTAAGTGCTTCTCTTTAAGGCTGTGCAGGGAACACACTGGACTGGGAGTCAAAAGACTTGGGCTCAAAGCCCAGCTCAACCACTTATAAAGGACCCATCACTTTATGGTAATAAAAGTCATCCTTTGTTAAGCACTTGCTTTGTGCCAGATATTAATACTACACATTAAACACTTTACATATGTTATCTGGTTTAGTCTTGCTAACCACCTCACGAGGAAACTTATCTGTCATCCTAATCTTCTGAGGAAACAGATTTAGATACTTGGGCCGGTTTCATACAGCCACAAATACAGACACAGTCTGCCTAACGCTTTAACCTTCCACTCCAGCTTGCTTTCTCCTCCTCCTCTTAGTTTCAGTCCCTAGAGCATGGGGCTTAATAGTATCCCCTAAACCCACAGCAGGAGATTTGCAGATTAAATGAGAAAGTGTGCCAAAAAGCATTATGAATAGCAAAGCTTTGGTCTCATGTAAACCTGTTATAGACAAGAAAATGGGCTCTGGAGCTGATGGTGGTAGTTTAAGAACAAATCAGTGACAATTACACCTTCTGATTCCCTTTCCGGGGGCTTCAGTGTGGGCTGGCTCATGAACGGGGCTTAGGGGGCAAAGTGTGCCCCCTGTGAGGGGCAAAGTGTGCCCCCTGTGATCACTGTCACAACTGGATGCTCAGACCCCCACAGGGCAGGTCATCTAAGCAGATCCTAGCTGCTCTGGAACTGTGAATCCAAAGGTTAGGATGCCAAAGAATTTCTTGAAGATTCAGGTTGGACAGCAAAACACAGCAGTGTGAATGTATACTTGTAAATTTCTGTCTACCTCACAGCTGGGACAATTTTTCTCAACCTGGGCATTAAAAGAAAGTGATAGGAAGGGTGAGAATGATGACAAAGGACTGGGTGTAATTTTCTAAACAGAAGAGCTATTTTTATAAATGTCTTAAGATCCTCAAAGAAAGAAAAGCTGACTTCAGTGGCACAGAGAAAAGGACACGCAGGAAGAGGAACAGGGCACTCTTATCTGCCATGACCGCCCCTGGGAGGTCTTCAGAGGGTAAGTGCCATGATTCTGGGGTCTGGAAAGACTTCATTAGCTAATGAAGCCACAGGACTCAGAACCCTGGACTCTGGAACCTGGAGGCCTCAGCATCCTCTGGCGCAGGAGGAGGGGCTGAACTAGGTAATATCCACGTGCCACTTCAGTTTCGGATTATGAATATGCCCAGGACAGCAGTACATTAAGCATCCTTCTATTTGGAAATGAGAGAAATTAAGGAAGGAGCTGATTCTATAAAGTTCTCACCACCTCACTCAGATCTCTGGCTCGGTTTCTAATAGGACCTCTAAGTCACTCAGATAGACATGTCCCTAGGCCATCTCACCGGAAGACTTCTTGGCAATAGAAAGCTTAAGTTGACTAGAAGAGCCCACTTCAAAGTTGGGCTTTTTGCCTGTGATCTGCACAGAGAGCAGACTGTCGCTGTGGTAACCCAGGTGTTCTCGGACAGACTGAATCTCCTCAGGGCTCAAGGACTCGCGCTGCAGCTGGAATTCAAGACAGCAGAGGATCAGGGCACATCACAGTCCTTCTACAGTGTGACACGGTACCATGTCCCCCCATGGATGTCAAATGCTTGCATCTGGAGGAAGCACACGACAGCGGGAGGTCATAGACAGGGCCTTGGGCCTCACGTTCTCCAGAGCGTAACCTCTGTCTGCATGTTTACAGTTAGCCCATCCCATGGACAGTTTGAAAGTATTTATCAGATAGCGGTCTATTGGGTACAAGGCGCTGTGCGAGGCCTTGTGGGGACTATAATAATTGTTATTATCAAGATGAACTGGGTGTGTTGAATAGGATCAAAGCCTGTAGCGGGGAAGCATGCCCATGATAAAGAGGCTAGAAATGAAATATGTAGTAGAGAAAGCGAACCAAGGGGGAGGGAAATGCTTTTTATGTTCCTTGAGACGAAGCAGCAGGCAGTAAAGGTAGGGAAAACAGTAGGGGGTACCACCTCTGCGTCCAACAATTAAGGAATGAATGGCCACAAAAATCAGAGTCCATTTACACCACTGAATGTTGTTCCATCATTAATAACCAAGTGGGGAATACACTGATATGGATAAATGTCAAGCGTATCTAAAGGTGGAGAAAAGAGCTAGTGACTGAACAATGTATAATGTGACTTGATTTACATTAACAATGTGTAGACATACACACATAACACTCTTGTAAATACATAAAATGTCTGAACAGCCACACCAAAAAGTGTATCGGTGGCTTCCTCTAGGGAGGGAAGTGTAAGCAAGGTCTGAGACGTCACTTTAAATTCTTTGGTCTTAATTGAAGTTTTATGAACATCACGTATTTTAGAATTAAAAAAGGGAAGAACTTTAACTAAAAAGAAAAATTAAAAAGGGAAAGTATAAAGAAACTGAGGCCCGCGGCCATGTACAGATCCAAGTATAACAACTATTGTGATTTAACACCTATCTCTCACACAAGAACATTTCAGCATGGGAGAAGAATGCAGAACCATGAATACCTCTATTTAATGTTAATGTTTCTACTGAATTGTCAGAAAAGGATTTCCCCTCTAACCTATTCCAGCCTCCCACCAAAAAGGTGAGGAAAATAACTGTGTAAGATTTGTGTAATAATTGTGTAATAATTACAGGTGACTGCCTTCCCCGTGGGCCTAAGACTTGTGTCCACTAAGAGATGTGTTGCTCCCTTTCTGCCTCAGGCATCACCACCAGTACTGAGACCAGAAAATGGCCCAGCCCACATGGGCCCAAGCTGAGTCTGTCCAGAGGAGGCTGATGTTAGAGGTCTCCTTCGAGGCATCAGGTGTCTTCTCAGTTTGTTTGCTAGTCTAAGTGACGCGGCTCACCTCACCTTTAGGGCTGCTATTTCTCCCGGGTTCTCTCTGTATCATCTGACAAAGAGATACTGGGCTTAGTGACCCAAGGCTTAAATTCCCAACGAAGAAGGTCATCTACAAACATACCTCTTTTACTTCCACAAGACCAGAAAGAGTCAGGGCTGAACACAGCTTAGATGCCGTCTTCACTTTGCTATTGTTAACTGCTAAGAGGAAAACCCCAATTAGTAGCGTTATAGGCCAATGCAGGAAAAATTATAAAGGTTCTATCCTAATCGAGTCAACAGGGCATTAAAATAATAATAACCTATTCTGTTTAATAGAATATAAATATATTTATATACAATATAAATATGTATATATATATTTTAATGATAATATTTTAATTAGAGAAATCCTTTTGGTTGTTCAAAGTGCTCTTATACAATAAATCCTTTATTACTGTTTCTTATCACTCTCTGTTTCTAAGAAATACTTAACCTTACAGAGGCTGCTGGATAATGACTGAGAAAGAGGATTAGAAACTGTATACAAGTATCTTTGTATGGTTCTGGTAAGACGCTGTGTTTAGCCACTCAGGGTTTACCTCCTGGCAAAGAAGGCTATATCTGCTCCTAACATCACAAGTCTGTGTTTCCACATAAACATCTCTATATGTTTCAAAATACTTTCATTTCTATTATCATATTTGATGAAATAATGCATCACATTTTGATAGAAAGTCTAAAATGCTAAAACTCTAGAATGACTCTGACAGCTTTACCACTAAGCAAAAAAAATTAAAAAAGGTTTTTATTTCTTGGATTCTATCTTTAGTTTCACATGAATCAATACTTACCTCATCACTCTTGGACTATATTTTAATTTTTGAGTTTGAAATACTATAGATGTATAGTAAATTAAAAAAAAGTTCAGGGAGGTTCGGAGGACCCTTCCCCTCACCTCCCCATGGTAATATCTTATACAATTATTACATAGTATGAAGGCTGGGAACCTGTCACGTGTAATAATATAGTCCACAGAGCTTATCCGGATTTCACCAGTTTTACATACATGTGTGTGTGTATAGTCTTCATCACCACAAGGAACCCTCACACTACCCCCTTTATAGCCTCATGAACACCCTTCCCTCCTGATCCTAACCGCTGACAATGGCCACCCTGTTCCCTGTCACTATAACTTTGTTATTTCAAGAATGTTCTGTGAAAGGAATCATACAGCATGTAAGCTTTGGAGACTGGATTTCCTTCACTCGGCATGATTCCCCTGAGACTCATCCAAACTGCTGCATGTGGCAAGCGTTTGTTCCTTTCTCACCGCTGCGTAGTTTTCCATTGTGTGGATGTACCAGTTAAACCATTCACCTGTTGAAGGATCCAGCCATTTTCAGATGAGCAGTTTCCTTCTATTTTACAACTAACAGGTCAAAGATAACAATTTATTCAGATGTGTGGTTCAGAGTTTTACAATAACTTATCCCTAAGGATAAGGTTTAATATAGGAATATTGATCTCCAAATGATACCTGCTACTCAGAGAGATGCAGCAAACATACCTAAGATAAATACCTGTTAAATCTTAGGGTTTAAGTAGGTCTTTCAAGTGAAGATCTAGTCTTTTAAGTGAAGATCTCCTTACCTACAGCTGTCTCTACCGGTTCCTTCAGAAAAAGACATCCACCAGGCCGAAGAATCCGGGCCATCTCAGCCAAAATCTCAGCACTGTGCAGAGTGGTGCTTCCAGGAATTATACCCGACAAAACAATGTCAAAGCTAGATTCTTTGTGGGCAGCTGAAAAGAAGGAAGACTCTACTTAGTGGTCAGCTGGGCCCCAGAAGCCATCGACCAAGCCCCCACAAAAGCTACACGTGTGGCCCCGTAAAATAAACACCTACCTGTTCTGCAAAGTCTATTATACCACTGTTACTAGCAAGTGGGGCAAGGACGCTTGCTCTCCCTCAGTCTTACTAACTTCTTCTTTTACATGCTCAGGGGAAAAAGTAAAAAAAGAGGTGGATGAACACCAAGCTTTAAAAAAAAAAGATGTGGAACAGGTTCAATGAGTAAAGAACCTGCCTGCAACGCAGGAGCCGTGGGTTCAATCCCTGGGTCGGGAAGATCCCCTGGAGATCTTGGAAATGGCAAAGATCAAGGAAATGGCAACCCACTCCAGTATTCTTGCCTGCAGAATTCCATGGACAGAGGAGCCTTGCAGGCTACAGGCCAAAGGGTCACAAAGAGTTGGACACGACTAAGCAGCTAAGCACAAAGTAATAAGAAATAAGAACCTACTTACACAGATCATCAACTCTATCTAAGTCCACTATATCTCAACTGAAACAACCACTATCATGTGCCACCTGAAACAAAAACCCAGCCATCAAGGAACGACAGGAGAGCAGCACCCCCCTTATAACTGCCCTGAAAGACAACCTGGGCAGGTACTTACACTGCAGCAGCTGGTTGATATTTTCCACAGACACTCGGCCCTCATCGCCAGTTAAGGCTTGAAGCTTATCCACCAGATCTTTCAGAGCCTCCACCGGGGATGACTTATCCCAGATCACTGCCACAAACTGGCCAGCCGAGATCCCAAAATCTGCCATTCCCGCAGTGCTGTGGACCTAAAAGCTATGGGCCAAAAAAGAGTCAAGACTGAGCAGAGACAAACATGGAATGATTAGAATTACACCTAATTTTGACCTCCCATTAGAAAATCTCACTGTAGATAGCAGAGTGTGATCAAACAAACCCATTATCCAAGGTTTCATAACCCCAACATTCCCAAACATGGCAGGTGGCTTTCTTGGTGAGAATCGTGACTGGGGAGTCAAGTACGGAGGTTGAAGGCACAAGGATTATTCTCTCTTTGATATGAAAACTCAGCTTGAACAGAATATAAAACACACAGGACATTAATTAAGCATAAGTATGACTCAGCAAGGGAGGCAAATAAGTTGGCTGCCATATCCTAACCACAAGCTGAGATGTTTTTAAAAAGAGACAACATATGTAAATTTAGCAAATTGAATAATGATATTTCTCCATTCATCAAGATAGGAAAATTCAATTCCACTGACACTGCAGTGACCAATGGTATCTACCATGTCTTTAACAATTAAAATTAGCCAAACTCTTCAAAGCATTTAATATACGTTATCTCAACTGAACCCAAGTATAACCTTAAACTAGGTAATACTCCCATTTTAGTCAGGACACAAGCTGTTGACTTTGCCCAGGTCACATAACTGGTAAGTGTTGTGTGGATAAAGAAAGGGCTGGGATTTGAATCCTAGTCTGTATGACTGTAAAACCCATGCTTTCAACCTATGGAAATTTCCTCCCACCAGAGTCAACTTTCTCTTTCACTTGATACTCAGACAAGTATACAATGTCCTCACGATGCACTCAGGTCAGCAAGATAGCAGTCTATTTAGTTCCCTTTTTCTTTCTTAAACATTAATGACACTGAGTCCCTGCCTGCAGATAGCTCTACCAGATGACACGAAGACAGAAGCTGTAGGAGACAGGTCATGCGTGCATCAGTCTTAAGCGGAACACTTGTGTCTTCTGAGAGGTGGCTAACCCAGTAACAATTATGTCACCACAAACATTCCAGGACTGAGCTTAAGCCAGGCACACACACTCTTCCTTCTTTCAAAATGTTCCCTTCAAATGATTTGCCTTTCAGCCTATTAAAACATGCTAAGGTTAGCCAGGCATCCTTAAATATGATACAAAATCAAAATAGGACTTTTGATTTTGTCGTTCATCTTCTAAAAGAGTTACTAAGGCTTTTATTTTCTAGAGCAAAGTCAAATCTCCTCAGTCCTCTGGATCCAGGTGCTCTGTAATCTCCAGACGCTCTACCTTTATCTCCTACCTCCCCTTGTTCAATGGAAAATCCTGGCATTTTTCACTCCATCGTGCCTTTTATGTGATTCCTTCCTTGTGGAATACCTTTATTATCCTAACCTGCCTTCAAGGCACAGTAAAAGAATGCCAAGTGTTATCAGACAAACAGGACTCCTTATTCACTAAATTGTGGTTTTTTAATCCCTAAAAAGCACACAATCAAGAACTGAAACTTTAAGCTCTCAACTGTTACATGATGTTGAGGAAGAACCCTTACAAGTCTTTCAAGTGAACAACTTGGGGTCTCACATTTAAGAACCGACTGCAAGACAGGAATATGGACTGCTGGGCATGAAGCTATAAGAAATAAACGACCTGTTTCTAGAATGATGTTGAAACAAGTTCTCCCTGGGGGCCATGGAAAAAGATCCCTTCTCACTACACCAACCTTGCACTGTACTCACAGAAAAACCCTCATGCAAGAACCGAGGGGCCAAAGGCTACTCATTAGCAGGAGAAACACAAAAGGCCAGATCTCTAGACCTTTTCAGCAAACTTAATGGAGGCAGAGTTTTACAGAGCACAGGTTTCCAACAGAAATGAACTGGGATTCTATCTAGCACTAGATCTTTTATTCATTGGCTACATAACCATGGATCTGTGATTAGCCTCTCTCTCTTCTCATTAATAAAGTAGGGATAATGATCTTATATTTTGCAAGGCGGTGGCAAGAAGTAAATAAGAATATAAAAATATGCAAAGCACTCAGCAGGGCCTGGCACATAAAGCTCAATAAAATAATGTTCTCAGAGAACTCTGAGCCTCCACTTCTCTGGGGCCAGTTTATTTGCCTTTGCTTCAAACAGTCCTGTAAAATCTTGTTCCTCTTCAGCCTTGCCAGCTGGGAGGACTCCCCAAGGAGAGATGTGAAGCTGCTTTTTCATTGTTAAAATTACACAATATGAGAGCCACACTTTATGACATCTTATACAGTACTCCAGTGGGATTGTCCATAAATTAGAAGACTGGAAAGTGCTCTGTGTTCCATATCCCCTGAAACTAATCTTCTATGGCAACAGGGAGCTCATAAAATACATTTATTAAACATTAACCCTCAAAAAACAAGACACAGCCACCATTTGCAGTCAGCATTTTCTGAATAAAATGCGACACAGTGTTCTTTTAAACATCTAAAAGCGAAAGTGTGATGTTATTCATCATCAGAGTTTTATGTTGTTGTCAATGTTTTTTCTAAAAAGATATAAGGGAAAAAATGTCTGGCACCTAAGTCAACATACTTGGAAGTGTGACTCAGAGGCCCAGTTTCATTAAAATGGTAGAGTAGAAGTCACTGTCACGTCAATGGATTTATCTGAGAACAACTTCTGGAGATTCACTTGTTTATTTTTAAGACACCTGTAAACATCAAATCTTGAAGCATTTGGATTCCTTTAAGGATGAAGGGGGTGGAGGGGAAAGAATTAAAAAAAAAAAAGATTGAAGTTTGGATTTCAGTTCAAACCAAGGATCAAATCCTTTCAAGTCAAATGTATAAAAAAAAATTCTGAGAATACTGACAGTTATCAGGAAATTTTTAATTCAAATAAACTGAAACACACACACACAGAAAAAAAGGTGATAACCTGTAAGGAAGTAGTAAACTCAAAGGAAAAGAAATGGACAACTTTTTCTCCAAGCAAATGCTAGACTTTCTACAAGAGATATTCACTCGAAGATGAGTGGACAGAACTCAGAAAACAAAACCTCATGGGGAGATCAGTAGGGCTTTACCAAAATCTAGAAATATGGATCTGAAATTTTAACACCTGGGGAGTAGTTCTGGCTTAAGGGGAGGCTTCCCCCACACTCACACAGGGGAGAAGAGGTAATTGCAAAGTCTAGAGTTGATAAGCTAACTGAAAAGATTAAAGTTGCAAAGATGCAAAAGAGAAAAGGGTCTAACTGCACAAAATTTACAGAATGGCATGTTTAGCTCCTGCCCTCCGTTATCTCTAATCCCCAAAATAATTTACTTCTTCCGACTATTATGAAGCCTTCCTTGTTGATTAATTTCCCAGTGAGGCACTCCGTATTTACATTTCTGTTCAGTGACTAGTCCATGACCTCCCTGAGTCATGCAGAGCTTGGCACTCAATGTAAGAATAAAGGCCACCAGCCTTTCCCAAATTTGCAGATCATCAAAATCACCCGGAGGCACGCTAAAATAAGATTCCAGGGGTACATTCTGAGGTATTGAATCGATTCTCCAGGAGAAAGATCTCCGCATCCAACTTACTAACAAGTATCCTGATGGCTTTTCCAACCTGGCAAGTTTGGGAATACTCAATTATACCAACTCCACACCTTGGAGGTTCAGGGAAGACACAGGTTCAAATTTACAACCTGGGGCTCCAGAGACCCCTCCAAGACGGAAACTTCAGCTTCTCCGATGTTTGCCAAGAGGGATGTAGACTCAAGGTCGTAACAGCTTGCTACTAGAAGTGGGTCTCAGACTCCGATCTCCCGGTCCCCAGCTGAGCGCTGTCCCCCGGGCCTCAGGCTGGGTCCGGCTGCGCGGGAGATAAGGCAGCCCGGAAAGGGCCGAAGCCACCACTCCAGGGGCCGCGGGGGAGACAGGGCCAGCCCGGCCCCTCACACCGGCTTCCTCCGGGCGAAACCCAGCTGTGGTCCTCAGGGAGGTGGCCACGGCCACGTTTCCGCCGAAGGACGGGGCTGGAAATGGGAAAGGAGCCGATGTAGAGGAGAGAATGGGTCGGGAGGGGACTGTTGGGGACGATCGAGCTCACGGACCACCAGAAGAGCGCTCACCTGCCGCCCTGAGCTCGCTCCCAGCTTCTCTGCATCCGCCGGCTCCACACCTCGCGCCTCTCGCGAGAGGAGGAAACTCCCGCTGCGCTGGGGCGGGCAGAAGTGGCCACTCAGCGCTGCCATTGCATCGCCGTAGGCGGCGTGCCCACTTCCAAGATGGCGGCGACGGTGGCGTTTTCTGGCGTCCTACGCCGGGCGGGCTGGAGGCTCCTTCAGCTGCGGTGCCTGCCCGGTGAGGGGGCGGC
This sequence comes from Bos mutus, assembly GCF_027580195.1. Classification (NCBI taxonomy): domain Eukaryota; kingdom Metazoa; phylum Chordata; class Mammalia; order Artiodactyla; family Bovidae; genus Bos; species Bos mutus. The sequence goes on along the minus strand of NC_091634.1, from coordinate 37,193,170 downwards.
CGAGCCCGGGAGAGGGGAGGGAAGGGGTGGGGTGGTGGGAACCGACCTGGTCTGGGTGAGGGGCTGAAGAAGCCTCGGGGCGGCTCGAGGGCAAGGTGAGGTGAAGGGCGTAACGGCTCGCGCCGGCGACCCGGGCTTGAAGTGGTCGCCTGGCTGGCTTCTGACCACGTTCTCGACCTGTGAGGAGCAAGAGCATCAGGGAAGGGCCTGTCATTCCCATTTCACGGAGTTGACGGAGCCTGAGAGAGGGCTGTGGGCGCCCAAGATGACACAGCTCGTCTGTTACAGACTGGCACACTTGCCCAAGTCTCTTGACTCTGATCTCAAATCCCTGGGCCCTGATCACAGGAAACAGCCATAGAGAGCCCCTCGTCTATTAATACCTTTTCCTAAGGCAGTCATTTCCCCACCACTTCAGTAATTCTTCAGTATCTACGTATCACCTTTGCCTCCATATAGTCAGTAGTTTTGTTTATACGTCTGATTTTATAAAAATATTGACCTTTATATCACTACCATAAATGGAAAACAAATGTCACCTCCCATAAGTAAATTATGTATTAACATATATAAGTATATAACTGATGAAATAATGTTCTTTTGTATCTCCTGTAGTCCACCTGAAATCTGGACTGCAGTGGTTCTGCAATATTGCTTTGGGATCTCCCAGACCCTTTTCAAAGTTTTATGAATATTTGCTCCATTTTTTTCTGTGCATATACTAAAATAATTGATATTTTCACCTGTCGCATGCTGTGTTTCTTTTAAAAATCATTGTTTTCTGAGTTGGTCCATAGATTTTTTTTTCTTTAATGAGTGCTGTTTTATACATAACTCCAACCTATATTCAGTAGAAGTACAAATAATGCCTGTGACCAGAAAATCTCCTAGATATTTACCCAACAGAAATGAAGGCATATGTCCGCAACAATATTTGAACAAGTACATTCATAACACGTTTATTTATAATAGCCAACACTGAAACAGCCCAACGGAATAGTGTTTCTTAATGGAATACTACTGAGCAGTAAAAAAGTAACAACCTACTGATCTACACAAAAATATGAATCAATCTAAAAGATATTCTGGGCAAAAAAAAAGTCTTATACATATACAGAACCTACAGTGGGATTCTGTATAGATGAAATTCTCGGACAGGCAAGACTAGAGTGAAAAATTTTAAACAGGTGAATATATATGTCACCTCAATAAAAGAAAAGTAAAAATTTTAACTCTAGTTAAGGATGTGTGTGCTGAAATGTTTAGAAATAAAGAATACTGAAGTTTGCAACAAATGCATCAAGAAATAGATTAATGTAGGAAGAGTAATGGATAGCCGTGTAGAACTTAGGTAGTGGATATACAGGCATTCATGCCACAGTTCTTTCCACTTGTCTGTGTGTTTGAATTTTTTTGTATAAATGCTCGGAAAGAAAACCGTAGTATTAGCCTTTCCTTAGTGAACACAGTACTGTACCTTTTAAAAGCCCTTGCCTGAAGTAAATGGGGCTGTTGCAGTATTGCAGATGAGAAAACAGACACCCAATAAACACTAGGGAGTCGTGTGAAATTAGAAATTAGAAACACTAATTTCTAGTCCAGTGCTCTTGCTATGATATATAAGTATGTAACATTTTTAAGTCACTTTCATTTTTTGTTTGAGCCTCACAGCATTCTCATTGAGTAAATAGAGATTATTGCTCTTAATTTGCATATTTTAAAGTCATGCTCTTTGTCCATTAACCTAACAAATGATGGAAACATGCCTAGAAGACAGGTGTTCTCCTGGTTTATACTTTTGCCACCACATGGGAACCCATGTCAGAAGGTTCCCAGTTTACCTAAGATTTGTGTCTAGGATCCAGCACTTGGTTCTGGCTTTCCTCTGCTTTTCTTCCATCCCTCCTACCACTCTGGGTCTCAAAGGGTCTGCTTTTGAGTCAAGAGTGTCCTTGACTGATCAGCTCAGTTTCTGTTTCAGTGCCCCGCTGCCGACCAGCCCTGGCCCCACGTGCCTTCCGTGCTTCAGCTATGCAGCTAAGGTCTTTGGATCAGCAGAAGAATCAACCCCCGCCCTCTTCTTCTCAGCAACAGTCTGAGGCGCAGGGCGCAGAGGAACCCAATCCAGAGGCTCTGCGTTCACCCCCCAGGTAGGCATCAGAACACCTGCCCACCCATTTTGTCCACTTTAAGTGCCTGGGTGAATCTGTGCTTCTCCTTTCTTTCTGCTCTCCACCCTCTTCACACCTTTCATCATTTTCAAAACTATCTTTGGAAAGAACTTGTTTGTTTATTTTATGAAAATGGTGCCTATACATTCTAAAATGTTCTGAACAATACAAAGACGTTCACAAAAATCAAACAAAAAAATTACCAGAAATCACAAACCAAGGAATAACTCTGCTAACGTTTTTGTGATTATCCTTTTAGATGTTTCTCTAAGCAATTCATATATAGCCCTATGTATATTATAAATGATTAATTACACTGTATACTATACCTGTTGTTCCAGAGCCTATTTTTTCACTCAGCAGGACATCTTTAATGTCTTTTCACAGATTGTATGATTTTAATTGTTGCATAATATTACAACAAATGGCAGTATCAAAATTTATTTGACCTTCTATTGATGGATATTTAGATTTCATTCACATCATGAAAAATGGTGTGATCAAGTGTGTGATTTTATTAGCAGTGGGAGCACGGAGTCAAAGGTTACGCACCTTATGAATTTTGTTCACACCTGTGGGGCCAAATTGCCTGGCAGAAAGGAGATAATAATTTCCGTCTCCATTAGATACGTTCTGTCTACTTAATCCTGCCCCTGAGAAGCTCCTCCGGCTCTGAAATGAGAGTCCCCAGTCAGTTTTCCGGTTTCGCACTGAATGTCCTTTTCATTTCAGTTCAGAGGGTCTTCTTTGTGCCAGGCCCTGTGAGTAATGTCACCATTGTCCCTGTCCTCATGGATTACAGTTTGGTGCAAATCTAGATAAAGAAACGGTGCCATGAGGCTATAGACTGGGATATCCAGGGTGCTGCGAGAGCGTGTCCCTTCCTATCGCGTGACCTCCTTGCTCACTGGTTCCTTTCTCTCGGTGACTCTCTGGGAGGTGAAGGATGATGTGATTTTTGCTCTGTCGGCGTTCACATACTGATACTGACAGGTAAGTAAATGTCCTCCCAACACACGCTGAGAGGAAGCACAGCGCCTGTGGTTTCTGGCCAGGCACATTTTGCATCGCTCGGCAGGAGGCGGTGAGAGGAGGAGTGAGAACTCTCCCCCTGTCTGTCTCAGGTACACCGACCAGGGCGGGGAGGAGGAGGAGGACTATGAGAGTGAGGAGCAGCTGCAGCACCGCATCCTGACAGCAGCCCTGGAGTTTGTGCCCACCCATGGGTGGACGGCAGAGGCCATTGCAGAAGGAGCCCAGGTGTGTATGGGTGTGGGCAGGGAGGCCTGACCGGGTCAGCCAGGAGGGAGTCATACCGGCCAGAGAAGAGGGCCTCACACTTTCTTCCAGCCCAGCTCAGAGTCCCGGAACCCCTCACGCTATCAGATATTCTGGTTTTGCTTGTTTTTCCTCTGTGGAGTAGAAATGGCTTTATTTTTAGATTATTTTTTAATATAAAAAGAATATACCATGCATTTGAATCTTGAGAGTTAGGTTTTAAAGGCAGATCATAAGTAGTGTGATGGAAGAGATCTGAGCTGAGTGAGGCTGGGGAAGGGTCAGTTGAGGCCAAATCAGACAAGATCCAAAGGTCGCGTTGAAGAGTTACAATGTCTTTTGTCCTAAGAATAATTGGAGATATGTCCCTAGTCGTGTTCGACTCTTTGCGACCCCATACACTGTAGCCACCAGGCTTTTCTGTCCCTGGAATTTTCTAGGCAAGAATTCTGGAGTGGGTTGCCATTTCCTGCTCCAGGGGCTCTTCCCAACACCGAGATCAAACCTGCATCTCCCGCATTGGCAGGTGGATTATTTTCCACTAGCCCCACCTGGAGATACAGAAGATATGGGATTAAATTTGACATTTCAGAAACCATCATTTTGGCTGCTGGATGAAAGAAGTATTAGAGGCAGAGCGAGTCACTGGGGCCTGCTGCCAGTCATGCAGGAGAGAGGAGGGCTTTCTGACCTAGAACAGTGCAGTAAACATGGAGACGGGTGGTAGAATGACATAGGAGGGAGTGACAGAGTTGCCTGTCAGTTTGCATGTGTGGGTACGTGGCGGTGCCATTTTCTAAGATTAGGGCCCCTGAAGAGGTCCAAGTTTGGGGACGGATCATGGGTACAGTCCTGAGCTTTGTTGTGTCTGAGGGATCTTTGGGTCAGCCATTGGGAAACCTCGAGCATACAGGCCTGAAACTGGAGGAGCTGCCTGGACTAGAGTATATGTATGTGATCGTTAAACCAGGGACGTGAGTGAGATTGCCTCGGGTGGCACGAGTGTGAGTGTGCCAGGAGTGTCATGTGAAAAGAGAGAGGAGTCTAGGTTCTCGGGGACCACTGACATTGAAGGGTGGGTGAAGCAGGGTGGGGTGGCAAAGGAGACTGAGGTGGAAGAGCCTGCTCTGGAGGCCAAGCAGCAACATGTGGGCGGAGCTACTAGACATCGGTGACTGCAGTAGCAGCCATCGGAGGGGAGTACAGGTCAGCAGTAACGGGGTGGGTTGAGGAGTGAGTGGAGGGTAAGGAAATGGAGAGGCGTGTGGCAGGGACGGGTAGAGGGGAGCTGGTGTACGAGCTAGTGTACGAGCTAGTGTATGAGCTAGTGTACGAGCGGGGGAAGTGGGATGGAAGTTGGAGCCGGATGATGCAGAAACACGGGTGATGGTAAAGATACAGGAGAAATGGCAAAATTACAAATGTGAGGTTCCTTGAAGGCAAGACTTATGAAGTCCAGAAAACAGGTGGAAAGACTGGCCTTCGATGTATTAGAGGCAAAGCTGGAGAAGACAGCTGCAGATTTCGTTTTAGAAGAATCTTCTGGGTTCCCAGGGAATCGCTTCTGTTTTCTCTGAAGTAGGCGTGGTTGTCTCATGAACCTTAAGTTAGGAAAAAGTGGTAAGAGACAAAGATTTGGAGGTGGCAGGGAAGGTTTGAGAGAATCATTAGAGAAAGATGTAGCACCTGTAGAGAACAGAAATGTAACAGGATTGTTTGGGAAAATCTGAGTCAACTGATTATTCTATGGTTACCTGGCTTTTTTTCGCCCCACTCTGCATATCTCTGTTCATACGGCTGCATAATACCTGTTGTATTTACTTGAACTCAATTGATAAACATTTGGGTTGTTTCTGATTTTTTTTTAGTATTATAAACCTATGTGTATGACATAATTAAGTACATTTCTGGTTGGTTTCTTCAGGACAGATTCTGAGAAGCGGAGTTGGTCTTTCAGGGAGTGCATCAATCAGAAGAAATCACTCGAATAGAGAGAATTTAACACGAAGCATTGTTAACTAGATGTGACATTGGTAACCAGGTAGCCGAAAGGATAAAGAGAACATTAAGGTATCCTCAAGGTAGCACCTACAGAGAGTAGCTCTCATCCTGTTCTCCTGCACTGGCAGGCAGATTCTTTACCATTGTGCCACCAAGGAAGCCCAAAAAGGCTGGGTATCTCCGCCAGAAGAGAATTCCTTCCCGACTCCCAATGGTGGGGATTTTTTAAGTCTTTTTGTTTCTTTCTGTCCTCCGTCCCTGCTGTCATCAGGGTTCTTCCGACTGTAGCTTCTCAGTGACTGTTGTTTAACAGGAGTAGTAAAAGGCCTCTGTGGCTTTGTTAAATAACTCCTTGACAACTCAGTGAGAAAAGTTTGTGGGTTTTTGTTTTGTTTTTTTTTTTTAATAACTGAGAGACCTACTTTCCAAGAGATTTAGGTTAAGTGAGCTAGAAAGACAGTGCTTTTTCCAAGGCCCTTTTCACAACAGTTAAAATTCTAGGTTACAAGTGTTAGAACTCAACTCTGAACTGGCTCAAGCAAGACAGAGTGTTTCAGCTCATTTAATAACAGAAAAGTCTGAAAGTGGCTCTGGCTCAGCGTTCTTATCTTGTGCTGCTGGGAGCTGTCTCCATGGCGTATATGCTTTGCTTTCCCCTCCGTGAGCTTCATTCTCAGCAGGGGCTTCCCATGAGTTGAGAGAGTCAGCAACCCCAGAGGAGAGAGAGTCCCTCTTCCCTGTCGGTACTAGCGGAATTCCAGAGGCAGCCTCATAGGACTAGATTTGGTCACGTGCATGTCCCAGAACTAGGCGCTGTGAACTCCACACGTGCCGGCCTGGATCCCCTACTTTGCATCACACCCGGGGGCCTGATGGAGTGTGGAGGGACGAGTGCTCAGCTTCTCCCAGATCACATGGACCAAGAATGAGGAGTGGAGGTGTCGCACTGAAAGCCAAGCTTCTGGTGCCAGGAGAAGAGGTGCTAGTGATGAACAGGCAGCCAGTGACCACTGCACCTGCCCGCCACTTCCCTGTTTTCCCCCTCCCCCTCTGTAGTCCCTGGGTCTCTCCAGTGCAGCCGCCAGCATGTTTGGGGATGACGGCAGTGAGCTGATCCTGCATTTCGTGACCCAGTGCAATGCTCGGCTCACCCATGTCCTGGAGGAGGAGCAGAAGCTGGTACAGCTGGGCCAGGCAGAGTAAGTCCCACAGCATCATTGCTCGGGGTAGCAGCTAAGGATGGGAGGACTTGGACCCCACCAGCTGTCCCGAGGAGGCCAGTCCAAGCAGAGCCTGCAGGGTAGCGCTGAGCACCCCAGCTGCTCCAATGGGACAGAAATGTAGCTGCCTGTCTTGTTCTAGCTGGTGGACCCCTCCGTGCTAGAACCGAGTAGACAGGGTAGCACTGAGCCCCTGCCTTCGACCCAGAGACACTCTGTTTTCTTTTCTCTCTTCCAGGAAGAAGAAAACAGACAAGTTCTTGAGGGATGCTGTGGAAACCAGACTGAGAATGTTGATCCCGTACATTCAGCATTGGCCCCGGGTACATGGTCCACCCACATCCAGGCCCCAGGGTGACAGTGTGTTCATGTTTATGATTCTTAGCACCTTCACGCGGAAGGTCTGGCACAATGTTCAGAAGTTAGCTTGCTGGTCTCCGCAGACCCAGGGGTGCGAGGTGCACTGGTACAGTAGGTGTCAGATTGAGAGCCAAAGAGAGGGCCTTCTGAGCCGCCTGTATCTCAGTTCCTGGAGATGTGAGCGGCCTGGTCCTAGATCACGTCCTGGTGGGCTGCTAGTGGCCCGAGTATGTCACTGGGTTTTTGGTGAGGAGGGCTCCATGAAGGAGATGAGAAAAGTCAGAAGATTTTACTGACCATCATCATTAACAGCCCTTTCGCATTCTAGATCTCAGGGGAGTGGGGCTTCTTTTCAGTTTGTCAGTGTGACACTTAGAGAATTGGAGTGTTCATTCCAAGGGCTTTCCCCAACTTTTCTAAAGCTCCATTTTTCCTCCTCTTTTCAAAGTGTGTCACAATGTGGGCCATTCTCGGTTAAGAAAGTCAATATATATCAGAACTGAGAGAACCCACAGATCAACTGGTGTCCGCTGCCCAGCTGGGAGATGGTTGGGCATTTAATTTCAGCTGTGCGCCAGGTGTGAGAGAGTTCAGCCCAGAGTCAAGGCCCACCCCCTGCCCATGCTCGCATGCTCAATTTTGTGGACTTACTCACTCCACCTTGCATTTAAAGCCACACAAGTGCATGAAGTAGGCTCTGGTTGCCTTCTTATTAAGCGTGTTTCCTCCTGGGCTATTTCAAGATAACTTTCCAGCCAATTGGGGACGTCTCTCAAGGCCACAGCCAGTGGGTTTCAGAGTTGGTAAAGTGACAACCCTCGGACTGTCCAGTGTTGATACCTGCTAATGGAGGCATCTCTGGGTTGTGCCACTGCTTATAGGAAAGGATTTTGAGGTCTCAGGTAACAGAAATCAGTTTGAGTTAGAGAAAAAAAAAACTGGAAGGAGTTTATCATGAGCTACGGCAGGGCATCAAGGGCAGGAATGCTGCTGCGCTCCGGGATGGCCTAGAATCGGGGCTTAGAAACCTCCCCCAGACTCCCCTCCTATCCCTGCCTCTTTCTCCATGTTACAGAATGGGGGTGCCCTCCTCCATCCTTACTCAAAGATACCAGGCTAGACCTGGCTGTCTGCATTCCCAAGTTCACATGCCAGGGATTGAGGATCTGGTTGAGCAGCAGAGGGTACTCTGCCCCGGCTCCCATAAGCCGCAGTTGGGAGGGAGCCTTAGACGCCAGGAGCTCACAGCTGTGGGTGGAGATGGTGCGTCTCAGAAGGAGGGCTGGGTGGGCCCCTTACTACCTCTACCGAACAGTGAGGCGCTGTCATTACCGGTGTGCAAGTACCCCTTCCTGTGTCGTCTCTCCCCAGGCCCTCAGCATCCTCATGCTCCCTCACAACATCCCACCCAGCCTGAACCTGCTGACCAGCATGGTGGATGACATGTGGCATTACGCTGGGGACCAGTCCACTGACGTGAGTGCTCTCCTCAGGCCCGCAGGGGGTGGGGACGGCTGGGTTAAGCATTTTCTCCAGAAGTTTGTGAAATTTCTTTGATCACACATCCCTTCAGGAGGACTCCAGAGTCATTCCCATCTTAGGAAGGAGAGTTTAACGTATGAGGAGGGTCCCTCAACAAGCCACAGTAGCCTCTAGGTCCTCTTCATTCAGGGACCAGTGCTATATCCACACATCAGTGCTCCTTCCCCCCAGAGTGTGACACACGGCATCAGAGGGCTGACTGGGCTACCGTTTTATAACCATTTTCCCCTCAGTCTCCTAAAATTTAGATTCTGTGGCAGACTTCCTCCATGTATGTCTTTTATGAGACTGATTTTTTTAAAAAAAGGATGCCCGTAGAGACATCCTCTAAGACTTTTTTTTTTAAGACATTGCTTTAAAAAGAAACTCCCTCCCTACAGCCCATCTTGGCCTGCTTTGCTCAGAGATCAATAAGCCTCTAAACAGGAAGCCGGAAAGAATCTGACTTATTAATACTATCATATTTCTGGTAGAAAATTAAAAATGTGTATACACATGTATATATCTACACTTTCATAAAAGAAATTAATATGCGATGGTACTTGGTGGGATCCAGGATGGAAGGCAGAGAGATGCTTCCACCACAGTTCTAACAAAGTGCTTTAATAAACTTCCCTCATACGGGAATATACCACCAACAGAGATGGTTGGAAAATGAAATTAGAAAGCCCAGAAATCAGGGAGGTAAAACAGGAAGCAGCCAAGCTAGTGCTCTGAAGAGTGATTGGCCAGGATAGCCACAGCCAGAAGTTGCTGAAGGACTTGAACTCTCAGCTCCTCCCAGGTGTTCCAGTCTGTCCCTGACGCTGCCTCAAGCCCTCACATCACTGATGGATGACACAAGGTTTGGTCACAACTGCCTGATCACAGAGCCTCCCTGGAACTTAGACCCCATGGACTATAGCCCGCCAGGGTCCTCTGTCCATGGAATTCTCTAGGCAAGAATACTGGAGTGGATAGCCATTCCTTTCTGCAGGGAATCTTCCCTAACCAGGGATCAAATCTGGGTCTCCTGCATTGCAGGCAGATTGTTCACCATCTGAGCCACCAGGGAAGCCTGAAAATTATATGAGATCTTTGTGACCCTGTGGACTGTAGCCCTCCAGGCTCCTTGTGTCCACAGAATTCTCCAGGCAAGAATACTGAAGTGGATAGCCATACCCTTCTCCAGGGGATCTTCCCAACCTAAGAATTGAACCTGGGTCGCCTGTACTGCAAGCAGGTTCTTTACTATCTGAGCCACCAGGGAAATACCTAGATGTCCAGAGACGTGGGCTTTTCACTGGTGGGTTCAAAACAGCAGATGCAGCAAAATCATGCTGCTGCTGCTAAGTCACTTCAGTTGTGTCCGACTCTGCGACGCCAGAGACGGCAGCCCACGAGACCCCCCTGTCCCCCCTGTCCCTGGGATTCTCCAGGCAAGAACACTGGAGTAGGTTGCCATTTCCTTCTCCAATACATGAAAGTGAAAAGAGAAAGTGAAGTCGCTCAGTCGTGTCCGACTCTTAGCGACCCCATGGACTGCAGCCTACCAGGCTCCTCTGTCCATGGGATGGCAAAATCATATGGGATGCTTAATAAACATCCAGATCCTGGCACTTAACTTCGGACCTGCTGACTCTGGGCTCTAAGAGGTTGGGCCCAGGAGCCTGCATTTTCAATCTCCCAGGTGATTCTGACACCCAGCCTAGTTTGGGAACAGCCACATTGTCCAGAGGGCCACGTGTATCCGTGAAGGAAAGGGGAAATTAGGAGGGAGCCCAGGAGTGCCAGGGGCTTTGGGTAGGAATCACTCAGACTTGCCCCAGCCTGCAGCAGCAGTGGTGACCTATCCCCCTGGATGGGTTTCTTTGCAGTTTAACTGGTATACCCGCCGAGCAGTGTTGGCTGGCATCTACAATACCACTGAGCTGGTGATGATGCAGGACTCCTCCCCAGACTTCGAGGACACCTGGCGCTTTCTGGAAAACCGAATCAGCGATGCAATGAACATGGGCCACACTGCCAAGCAGGTAGCTCGGGGCTCGGCATCTGGGAAGCCGCCTCACTAAGCGCTCTGTCCTCTTGGGCCAAACTCGTCACCTGTCTGTTCTCTTGCTCTCCTTGGGCCTCAGTTGACAGTCCCCGGGGCCTTCACAGGGAGCCTGACTGGTTCTTCCTCACCCCAGCCCTTCCCTTAGAGCCACATGTGGTCCCTTTGTTACTGTGTTATCTGTAGACTCTTCTTCCAGGACACAGGCCCTCTTGATTCTACCTGTTGGGGCTAGTAAGCCTACTGATCAGACCTCCCTGTCTCACGTCTGGGCAGTGATGGGGGCCTGAGAGAACCTAACTCTGACTCCTTCTAGGTCAAGTCCACCGGAGAGGCCCTGGTGCAAGGACTCATGGGTGCAGCAGTGACGGTGAGTACCGCCCGTCTTGTCCCTGCCCAGCTGGCTCCAGTCCCATGATCCTCACGCATGTCACTCACCCCAAGTAGTTTTGTAGCCTTAAATTGGGGAAACTAATCTTACGACTGGCAGTGGTTCAGTCCCAATCTCTAGATCCCAAATATCTCACCTCTGTTTGTTACTGGCATGAAGACATTATTTATGCCTGGGACCCTGGTACATCAGATCTCTGCATCATAGCCACACAGGCTGCCTCGGAAATCTCAGTCTTTGCCATTGGAGTCCTGGGGGCAGGGCCAGGTCTCATCATTCTCTGTTTCCATCCTGTTGTCAGCTCAAGAACCTGACAGGTCTAAACCAGCGCCGGTGAGCAAGAAGGGCTGTAAGCTAGAGTACCCGGAAGAAAACCCACGGATGTATCCAAAGGGCTTTGAAACATACAAGGTGCCATCCATGGAACAGGGTGTCACCGAGAAAGCGCCAAAGGACTCTGCAACACTACCACAGCCACCTGGAAACCACAGGGCACTGGACAGCACAGGTGTAGCCCAGAGTTGGGCCACTTCTTCAGTTCCTAATGCCAGGCCAGGCCTCCTGATGCCTTTTGGCACCATAGCTGTGGGACTGAAAAATGCGGCACTCAATCAAGCATTCAGATCATGGAAACCCAACACATCCCTATTGTGGTCTCTCAGGCACTTTGACCATGTCTTAACCTGCCTCTGGGGCTCCCAAGTCAAGAGTCCGGATCTGAGGCCACCCCCGGTGGCAGCTCCCCCACAGCACAGCACAGGCCTGTGGGTTCCATGCTGCCCTTTCATGCTCCAGTGTCCTGAGTCATTGCACCGGGAAACCCCGCGGGCAGGCTGCCTCACCTGAGACAGGTGCCTGCCGGTGCTCAGCCTGGCCAGAGGTGTGGTCCCAGGCCCTGTGTCATGTTAAAACAGCACTCACTGCAGGGTTATTAGTGAACTTAGAGTCTGTAAAATATTATAATAAATATCTTTGAAGCAGTTTCCTGGTGTGTAGGGAATTTCCATACAGATCATGGCAGCTGTCCAACACCCCAGAAGCAGAGAGCAGGGTTTTGGAGAAGGCTTGCAACTGGCAGTCAGGAGACCTGAGTTAGGGTCCCGGTGCTGTGTAACACTGCTGGGCAGCTATGACAGCTCTGCACCTGTGGGCCCGGGCCTCCCTTCAGTAAAATGTGGGTGACAGGGGTCTTTCCCCCTCCCGGTTAGCTTTGGCTCCTCCTGCCCATCACTGACTATTTCCTTGACACAGTATTTAGCTTTACAAATTCAGCCTCTGTGCTGGCTGGGCCCCCTATTTAAGTCCGGTTAATTCTGTTCAGCCCCTGAACAGACTTGTATAAGTCTGCTGTGGTGAAATGTCTCACAGTTATAGAAGCTGGAAGTCCAAGATCAAGGTGCCAGCTAACTTGATTCTTAGCGCTTTCTTCCTGACACACATGGCCACCTTCTCCCTACATTCTCACACAACAGAGAGAGCATGCAAGTGTGCTCTGTTGCCTCTTCCTGTTTTTGTTAGAGCACTAATCTCCTGAGAGTTCTATCCTCAGGACCTCATAAGACCCCCATTTCCAAGTATCCTCACATTAGGAGTTGGGGCTTCACCATTTTGGTACACACAGCACTCAGCAGCCATCTGTCTTCTGCTTTGCTGTCTCCTACCCAAGTAGACTGAATGATGATGGGAGTAATGGCTAGTAGGAATTTCCTGTCTCTTGTGCACTTTCCTCTGGGCCCTTTCTGCACCTAATTCTTTTATCTTGACATCCTGTCAAGTTGCCTGCAGTAGCTATCCCATATTTTGTTCCATTCCCTCTTTTATCTTTTATAGCATCCATCTCACACTCAACAGACAACCTTAATTCTTAATTTACTGAGATGATACAGGCGTTAGTGCTAGGGCCCCCTTAATGCTCTTCTTCTCTGTCTCAGTTGTCACTCCTTGCTAAGGCAAACGCCTCTCTATCCCCTCTGATTATTCTTTCTCTGCCCCTTACATGTTGTCCCCTGCCAAATTCTATTTTAGGACTTCTCTGTATAACCTGCTGCCACCTGGGAATTCCCTGGCGGTCCAATGGTTAGGACTCTACTTCATTTCAGGGGACATGGATGTGGCACAACCAAAAGCAAAAAAAGACCCATCAAACTCTTTCCAGGCTGTTTAAGGCACTGCGTACTCTGTGCATGTAACCTACATGTGCCCTCCCATATAATTTATCTTTAGGTTTCTTACAGTACCTAATACAATGTTTAATGCTATGGTAAATAGTTGTAAATGCTATATAAATAATTGCTGGTCGTGCAGCAAATTTATTTTGTTTTTGGAACTTTATGGAATTTTTATCTTCAGTTGGTTGGGTTCAAAACCCTTGCATATGGAGGACCAACTGTACTTTAGTTCTTCCATAAATTTACACACTTATCCTTTTAAACGTTACACAGTTTTTTACACAGTATTCCTGTGTTTGTATGTTTAACCAGGTCTCTGTCAATGGGCAAGTTTTATTTATCTTTTGCTACAGACTGCTGCAGTGAACTGGAGAAGGAAATGGCAACCCACTCCAGTGTTCTTGCCTGGAGAATCCCAGGACGGCGGAGCCCGGTGGGCTGCCGTCTATGGGGTCGCACAGAGTCGGACACGACTGAAGCGACTTAGCAGCAGCAGCAGCTGCAGTGAACGTCCCTGTACATGTATGTTTGCTTACAACTGCAAATGTTTGTGCAGTATGGATTCTTAGAAGTGTTACTGCGGAATCAAGGATGTGTGCATGCTTTGCCAAATCGCCCTCCGAATGGTTGAACCTGGCGCCTCTTCAAGAAGGTGGTGGGAGGGGTGGGTAGAAAATTTCGGGCCTCCGAGCAGCAGGCGGCGCTGTGAGCGCCCCTCCGCGCCAGTGGCGAGGCCCCGCTGACGGACTTCCGCTGGCGGAGTTGCGCAGGCCGGGCAGAGCTGACGCCAGAGGCCGAGCGAGCGGTTGGGCGCGATGCCGTACGCCAACCAGCCCACAGTGCGGATCACGGAGCTCACCGACGAGAATGTCAAGTTCATCATCGAGAACACGGACCTGGCGTAAGACTGCTGGGGGAAGAGGTTGGCGGTTCTGGAGAGCCGGGGGCCCCAGCTTGCGGGACGTCGTGACTTTTCAGAACTGGCTCCCGGGCCAGGGCTTCCGCTTTGGGCACGGTGGGGCGCGACCCCGGCCTGTCGAGGCTGGGGTACCCACACGCCGCTTGGTTTTCATTCCTCAGGGTGGCAAATTCTATCCGGAGGGTCTTCATCGCTGAGGTGCCCATAATAGGTAAGCGACCCCAGTCTCGTTGCCAGGGCTACCAGGCCTCTCTCTCCCCCCACCGCACCCCTCCCTTTACCTTGCAGCTCCTGCCTCCAGCCTTGGTTTGGGCGACGGACTGGGGGCGCTAAGAGAACAGTCGTGCTGGAGACTTGATCGGGCCCTTTGCCCTTGGCCCAGGGCCATTCTGGCTACCTCTCTGGCTCCACGGGCTATTTATTTTGTTCCATTCTTTTCCGTGCGTTGGTGAAGCGCATGGGCTCAGGAGTCTGTGGACGGGGACTCAAAAACTGTTTTCACTTACTATCGCTGCGAAACTTGGGCAAGCTATTAAACTCTGTTGCAGCCCCCTCTCTAGTGTTCGGACGCTAATAGCAGTTGTCAGGGCGACGTTAACGATTAAGGGTAATAATTTCTGTGCCTTGTGTTCAGTGAGTCTCCAGTGCCGGTAGATGTGAATCTGTTCCGTCAGCTGCATTTCGGGAGCATCCAGGCAGTGGTGCTAGGCACTGGAAACGCAGAGCTGTAAAGTACAGGGTTCTTTAGGAGTTCATCTTCAGTTGCTCAGTTGTGTTCGACTCTTTGTGACCCCATGGACTGTAGCCCACCAGGCTCCTCTGTCCATGGGATTCTCCAGGCAAGAATACTGGAGTGGGCTGCCATTTGCTCCTCCAGAGGATCTTCCCAACCTATGGATCAGACCCTCTCCTCCTGCATTTGCAGGCAGATTCTTTTAGGGTTTAAGGAGAACCATAGCTGCAGTGGGTTTGACGCTTTGAGGAGAAAGGATCTGTTTCTGCTTTTCTTCCAGCCACTTTTCACTGGGTGTTCTGCCTGTCTACAGATACACTACAAATATTTTCTGAGTGTTAACTCAGAGTTTGATTTAGGAAAAAGAGATGTAAGCCATAGTTACCGCATCAAGTGTGCAAATTCCTAAGAGATAAACAGGCCAATTGTTTGGTAAGCAGAGGACATTGTAGTTTTTCCACCATTACCACCCTCCAGAGACTTTTTCAATTCAGAGCTTGGAGTGTTCTCCTTGTCTGCCAAATCACCCCGTGGGGTCTCAGGACCCTAGTTTCATCATGAGTAAAATGAGGCAGTTGTGCTTTAGACACTGACATTCAAGCGCCACTTTTTCCACAAGTAGCATGAAGCATCTCTTGCAATCCAGACCCCAGTTAGGAATACAGAAATTAAGACATCTGAAGACCCAAAGAATTTTTGAAGCTTGAAGTGGAAGCAAGATGCACACAAATATAACACAATTAAGACAAGTGTCTTAAGAGAAGTATGGACAGAGTTCTAGGAGAGAGTAGCTTCTTCCTGGGAGAGAGTGTTCATCTCTATCACAGAGGGTGGGCAAGTCCTGGTTTATGGGAAGCTCACAGAGTTTTTAATCCTGCACAGGAGAGGTTAAAGGCAGGCCATTGGGAGGAAAGGCAGAGACAGAAAAGCTTGGCTCTTAGTCCTTACTTGGCTCAGGTTTAGGAAGCAGAAGGACAAGCAGGTGGGGGTCTGGTCATGTCTGGTCCTCTGTTCCTAGTGTCTGCCCCTCATTGGACAGTTGGTCTCACTGCCCTTTGACTTCTGAATTTAATTGTTTATGTACAGATATTTATGAATGAATGAGTAAATGTGTGTTTAAGTCAACTGTGTGTGACACTACAGTTCTCCTCGCTCATGGCTGGTAGGGATTAGTATGCCTTGCCCATTAAAGGAATTGTGTAAACATGATTTGGTTGAATGATAATAAAGTATTAATTTGGGTAATCTAGTCATTATATCACAAAAGGAGATGTGGACCATAAGTCTATGTTACTTCTCTGAGGTTTGTCCAACTTTCAAATGCCCAAATAGTTTGTGTTCTTACTGGTGTTGGCATGAGTAGCAGATTTAAGTGCTTCCCACAGAAATATTCAGCTCTAAGAAACACATTCCCATTCTCGTGGTATCTTTAGGTCATTGTTTTTGGGGTAATACAGGGAACTCTGCATCATAACTGCCTGAGCAGGGAAGTGCGGTGCGGTGTGTGTGTGTGGTTCTTATTAAAATGCAACTTCCTGGGCCCCACTCCAGAGCTGTGGAATCAGAGTCTCTGGCAGCCTGACTCGGCCTCTGCAATTTAGTACGCACTAGATGATTTGGAGGAGCTCAGATGGTAAAGAATCTGCCTTAGTGCAGGAAGCCCCCGGGGTTCGATCCCTGGGTTGGGAAGAGTCTCTGAGAAGAGCATGGTAACCCACTCCAGTATTCTTGCCTGGAGAATCCCATGGACAGAGGAGCCTGGCAGGCTGCAGTCCATGGGATTGCGAAGAGTCAGACACGACTGAGCAACTAACACTTTCAGATGATTTTTAAATCTGGAAAATTTGGTGGCTAATCTGCCCGTCTGCTTTTTCTGCTTCCTTCATTCTTTAGCAATTGACTGGGTTCAGATTGATGCCAATTCCTCCGTCCTTCATGACGAGTTCATTGCTCACAGACTTGGTGAGTGCTGGGTTTGGAGAGTTACAGGGAGGGGGCTGTGCCAGTGTCAGAGGAAGAAGCATCCTCACTCCCAAGGGGACTTGTGGACTCCTTCCACCTTGGCCCCTGCTTTCTTCATTGTGCTTTTCTGTGTCTTCCAGGATTAATCCCTCTCACCAGTGACGACATTGTGGACAAGTTGCAGTACTCCCGGGTATGCTGTGTGCTTGGGGAGCTCGGGGGAGGCAGGGAATTCAGTTCTCAAGGAGATTTTTTGCTGACATCTCGATTTTGGCTTTTAGAAAGACAGTGTGGAGATGTTGTCTGGAGCCCAAGGCAGACATCGGTCTTTGGTTCTGATGGGACCACAGATTGATGAGGCTCAAGGGGCATAAGAGAGTCTCATTAGCCAGAGGGGACATACACCTGGATGCTCATTTATACCGAATGGGTGGAGCTGTTTCTCTTCAGCATCTGGTGTGCAATGTTTTCCAGAGCATCTCTTCCCAGGGACAGGGGCCTAGGAGGCTAAAGGGCATCAACAGAAGGATAGTGGGTGAGGACAAGGAGCAGAGGGAGTGAGAACTGTTCTGCAGAGCAGCAGCTGTCTGCCAGCTATATGCCTCACCCTATGGGTTGTCTTCCTGAAACATGGCTCCATTCTTCTGGGGTGACGTTTGCCACTTCCATGATACATTAACAGACTCAGAACTAGGGAACGTGTAGGACAGGATTAGGTTACCTGTATCCTTTCATCAGAGCTGCGTTAGTTGACAGCTTGAGAGTATTCCTTCTTGATGGCTTTCGGTGGTCCTGAATCAACCCCTTTTCTGGTATTCCCAGGGGCACATCATTTTGGTGTGCTAATGGCTAATTTGATATATTTTGTAAATGTATATGTGTGTTGCTGTTTGTTTTATTATTTATTTATTTTTGGCTGTGCTGGGTCTTTGTTGCTGCTTGAGCTATTTCATTTGCATCGAGTGGGAATACTCCTGGTTGCAGTGTGCAGGCTTCTCACTGTGGTGGCTTCTCGTTGCGGGCCCTGGCCCCAGGCTCAAGGGCTGCAGTAGCTGTGGCTCGCGGGCTCCGTGGTTGCTGCTTGCTGGCTCAGCAGTAGTTGTGGTGCACGGGCTTAGTTGCTCCACAGCATGTGGGATCTTCCTGGACCAGGGTTTGAACCTGTGTCCCCTGCATTGACAGGTGGATTCTTATCCACTGCGCCTCCAGGGAAGTCCATATATGTGTTTTTTTTTTAAATATTCAAGCACACAGCAAAGTGTGGAGCTAATAAATAGGCATGCTGCCGCCAAACCACCTGTCACATTTTGACATTTCATCATTTTTGCTTCATGTCCCCAGAGTCTGTTTTTAAGAAATAAAACATCACATATATTGGTAAAGACAGTTGTACCACCGATTGAAGAGCAGTTAGTCCATATCTTACATAAAGATATGCATCCCCCGTGACCGAACAGTTCCTTCCATTAAATTTTTTTCTAGTATTGCATTTACTGAATAAAGATGGTCTGGATTTTTCGTTTGTGTTTTCTTAAAATTTGCAGAAAAGTTAAAAATAGAATACATATTCATTCTCATTTCACTTTTAATTTACAGTTGTTGATACTTTGCTATATTTGCTTTATGTTTCATGTAGATGTTGTGATTTTTGCTAAACCATCTGAAGGAACGTTACAGAAATCATGATACTTCTCCCCTAACTACATCAGCATGTGTGTCCTAAAAATAAGGATATTTTCTTACCTAACTACAATATTATGTCTAAGAAAATTAGTGTGGATTTGTACTATCTATATACAGTCTAAATTCAGACTTTCCTAGTTATCCTCAAAATGTCCATAATTTTTTTTTATTTGGCTGAACTGCTTGGCTTACCAGATCTTATTCCCCTACCAGGGTTTGAACCCCACACTTGACAGAGAAAGGGCAAGTCCTGACCGCTGACTGCCAAGGAATTCCCCCTGATTGGCTGTTTGTGATCTGTGATGCATGCACTGCATTCGGTTGTTACACCTCTTTAGTCTCTTGATCTCTTGAACAGACTCTTCTCTCTTCATTGTACTTTTTTTTTTTAGGTTGAGTACCTTTTTATATTTTTGTCTTCCATTACATTTTGATTCTTTAATTTCATATTTCTAAGAGTGATTCCATCTTGAGGGTCTAGGTTGCCTTCCTGTCCCACCTGTGTGATTACAGGCTGGCCAGGTGTGGCCCATAGATTTCCTTCATCGTCTTGAAAACATCAAAAGTAGCTTGGATTTTCCTCACTAATATGAGGGGAGAACAGTTTGCTTGACTACATTCTAGTAGCTCTCTTCTTGCCTGACGTTAAATGGTGGCAGCTAGTCTCTTAAGACGGGAGTGTTTCAAGAATCGGTTTAAAGAATGGCACACTTGAGAACTATTAAAACTGAGCGATACTTACATGGTGGCAGTCTCTTATACCCTTCTCTGCTTTTGTGAATGTATGAAACTTTTTTAGAAAAGGTCAGTAGTCTGGAGCTTCAAAGGTACTTTTTCTATTGTCCCCTAGATTGTTTTAAGTGTTAATTGCATCCACAAGCTAGTGCCAGCTCATGGATACTGAACTGTGTGGGCTGAAAGCCTCCTCTGTTAGTGCCTTGGTTCTCTGAGGAAGAGCCGTTCAGCAGCCCAAGAGTGGTGTGTAGATGGACACAGCTGACAAGAGACTGGCGGCTGTGGTCCACCCTTTCATCAGATGAAGAACCTTCAAGGACAGGGTATTAGAAGCGGGGAGCCAAGCCAGACTTCACTGTCTGTCCACAGACTCACTGCTGTCTCTCTCCCACCTCAGGACTGCACGTGTGAAGAGTTCTGCCCCGAGTGCTCGGTGGAGTTCACTCTGGACGTGCGGTGCAACGAAGACCAGACGCGTCATGTCACGTCTCGAGACCTCATCTCCAACAGCCCCCGGGTCATTCCGGTCAGGAAGGCCTTCCCTGTGGGGACCTCTGCTGTTCTTCTGGCTCCAGTGGGCCAGATTGGGGTGGATTCTTAGAAGATGCCAACTTCCCTGTGTTACCCTCTGCCTTAATGTGAGCCTGATACTTAGAAGTGCTAATGATTCTGGACCCTTGCCAGGATGGGCAGAAACATTGGTGCTGTGGGCCCTCTGCCCCCTTAGGACCCTTTTCAAGACCATGGTACTGTTTTGACTGAGGAGGTTGTAGGGGTTAGAGGCCAGTCACCAGCACAGACGGGATCCCTGGAGGTGCTGGAAGATTTCCGGGTGAGATGAGCAGCTGCTAATAAATGCCTCTGTTTGGATTCCCTGCAGGTGACATCTAGGAACCGAGATAATGACCCCAACGACTACGTGGAGCAGGACGGTAAGGCACCCCGAGAGAGGCAGAGACCAGACCCAGCCTCTCATGTTGTCTGGTCTTCCATGGGCTGCAGGTCAGACCCGGAGAACTGTGCCTCTGCCGGCCCTCGACTGACTGTCGCCTGTCCCCACAGACATTCTCATCGTCAAGCTGAGAAAGGGCCAGGAGCTGAGACTGCGAGCCTATGCCAAAAAAGGCTTTGGCAAGGAACATGCCAAGTGGAACCCAACTGCAGGAGTGGCTTTTGAGTATGACCCTGACAATGCCCTGAGGCACACGGTGTACCCCAAGCCAGAGGAATGGTATGTTCTTGGTGGGAGTTGAAGGCTGGCTGGGCGGGCGGGTGTGGAAGTGGCTCCTAGTGACCCAGATGGGGCAGCCTGACTAGGAGACACGGGTCCCTTGAAAGCAGCCATAGCAACCCTGTGCTGACCTCTGTTTGACCTCAGGCCAAAGAGTGAGTACTCAGAGCTGGATGAGGATGAGTCGCAGGCACCCTACGACCCCAATGGCAAGCCAGAGAGGTAAGACCCTAGTTTGGCACTCGAAGGTCACAGGTCTGGTGCAGCCTCTGAGTTAGGGAGCCCCTTTCCCTCCTGTCCAGTTCCCCTCAGCTGAGGAGGGGCCGGTAACTGCTGAACCCCCCTTAAGTCCCCTTTTGGTCACTGGGAGAAGGGGGCCCTCCAGTTATCCAGACTGTTCCTTTTGTGATTATTCAGCCCCCAAAGAAAGACCAACATAAGATCAAACCTAGGGCCCCAGACTGTCCAAAGCCTTCTAGTGACAAACATGAAAACAGTCCCCGGGTCATTCCGGTCAGGAGCAGTGGCACTGCTGATCATCTTCCTTCCCCTCAGTGTGGAGTGTGTCTGTACACAAGTGTTTTGAGATTGTCACACAGTATCTTTTTGAGGCCGCTGTGGCCCTCTTGAGGTCCTACAGAGTGCACTGGGACCACTGTTTTTAAGAAGCTGGATGGAGGTCAACCCTGGAACAAGGTCAAATTCATGGGGAGAAAGGAGTCAGGACCAGAAGGGAGGGAGGCCCTTGGCCAAAGCTGGGGCCCGCTGGCCTGAATGCTTTGTGGAGGGCTCTCACTGGACTCTTGCCTCTCAGGTTTTACTACAATGTGGAGTCTTGTGGCTCTCTGCGCCCCGAGACCATCGTCCTTTCAGCCCTCTCTGGATTAAAGAAGAAGCTGAGTGATTTACAGACCCAGTTAAGCCACGAGATCCAGAGTGACGTCCTCACCATAAACTAGCTGCAGCTCACCTGTTTGAGCAAAACAGTTGGATTTCAGGTCTCTTCTGAGACTCTTTTTGGCTCCTGGGCACCGGACAGCTGTTGCTCAAGTTTCTTGGCAAGCCTTCAGTACCAATTAGCAAGGCAGCAGCGGGGAGGGGTAGGTCCATGCCAGCCTCGATCGGTTACAGATCACCAGGGGCGCCACTGCCATTGCCGGCAGGACAGTTTTCCCCTTCATTTAGCATCCCTGGGCCTGCCTGTAGGTTGGCAGCAGTGCTCCCTGAAACACTCCTTCCACCCTGTCTCCCAGTGTGCCTTGGGGGCCATAGGGCTCCCCTGTTGACAACCACTGAGCTGGACTCTCACCTTTGGGTCATTTCAGCTCTTTACTTCGAACCCTTTCTGTTCATGAGTTGGAGTGCTCACCATTGTAGGCTCGTGTGTAGGGACTGACTCTGAATCCTGACTCGGGCTGCACGAGCGCCCTTCCAGTCCCTGCCTCGGCCACCCTGTTGGCCTTTCACTCAGATTCTCAAGTGTCCTGAATTTGAGAACCTCTTAAGAGTAGTGTTAGTCCTAGGCTATCCCCCTCTTCCCCCCAGTAAACCTTGTATTTTGTTCTCTACCCATCAGTTTCAATCTTCACCAACAATGGCCAGATGATTTAATTTGTGTGGTGGGGGCAGGGGAGAGGACAAGGACCTTAATGAAGATCTGGCCTTGACCCTTAGCCCTGTAGGTAGGCACACACCCAACACAGTTAATTAGGCAGCCTGGCAGGAGAAGCCTGGAGAAAACCGGAAATCTAGTACAGAAAGGAAGGGTTATTTATTAACAGTAGTTGTCTTTTGAAAGTTTTTATTTTTGGCAATAAAGAGCACAACGTACGTAATCTCCTTCATGCGTCATCGAGCCACGAACCGAGCCAGCCAGCTCTGCCTCCCTTCCCGTGGCCTCTGGGTGCCCTTCTTCAGGCTAGCTTACTCCTGGGGTGGTCATTCCCTGGGTCAGGTTCAGAGCTGAACGGGCTGTGGCCCCTCCCTGGCTCCAGGGCTCTGTCTGGAGGGGCCTCTTGCTTTACCATCCTCCTGCCACGACTCGAATAGTGGTTATTTACAACAGGGTCTGTTCCCACAGATCAGAACCCTAAAATATTAAAAACAAAAAACCCAACACACACACAACCGAAGGTTTGATGTGAGTAGAAAGATAGCCCTTCTGCACGGTAGTCAATAAATACCAGCACTAGAAAATCAATTGCTTTAATTGCGTTTCAGCAGGGAGCCTCAGCACCATGTGGGGAGGAGGAAATGGGGCGGTCTCGGTTTTTGAGTCCTTTTGGCCAGAGGGAGGCCACACGGCAGGGGAGCACCCTCCACGGGAGCACTGCCCACCTGGTCAGTGAGGGGGCAGCAGGGTGCTCCCCCCGACCCCTCAGTCCTCCTGGGGGCCGGCCTGGCCCTGGAGCAGGAAAGAGCTCAGGAAGGGCCACCCTCCCTGGGCTGAGGTAACAGCACCCTGCCCCCAGTGCGTCTTCTCGCCTACGAAGCAGGAAGAGCCTGGGCAGAAACCACTTTAAAACCAGATTTTCACCTGAGGTGTCAGCGAGATGTCACCTCTGTGTAAAACTCCGAAGTGCAAGGCTGCCGAGTGGCACAGTGTAAGCTTGGATCCTTCCTGTGCCACCAGGCCCAGAGGGACCGAGAAGCCACCTGCTGTCTCCACCCCTGGGCTGCGTGGGAAAGCCAGCAGCCAAAGCAGGCGCCGGGAGTGTGGACTCTTCCTCCTCAGGCCTGAAGCAGGAGGGCTGGTACCCCTTGGGGGACAGGAAAAACCACCGCCCTCACATTCAGAAACAGCCCTGACTGTGGCCTGGTCATGGGGATAAAAAATATGTATGTGGTGGCAGGGAGGGACAGAGGGGGAAATCTTATTAATATAGAATAATGTCATAAGCCATATATATTAAAATCATTAACCGTATATAGTCCTATGGTAGCTCCAGCCCCTCACACATGCTCAGGTGGCATGGCCAGCCCTTTGCCTTGGTCCAGTCTCACCCTTGGGGGCAGAGAAGGGACGGCTTGCTCCCTTTCTCTGGGCTCCTGGCCCACAGCCCCTGCAGGCCGTCCACGAGACACTGCAGGCAGCCCCAGCGGTCGTCCGAGCACGCTAGCTCTGCCGTCACTGGGAAGGGGCCCTGGCCTCGCTGCTGTCCCCCTGGCTGGGCTTTGGCTTTAGCAGGATGAATCTGTTGAGGAGGTCCGTTTCTGAGCTGGCCTGGGCTGCCGCATACCCCTCACCTGTGGACACAGACGCAGGCTGAGGACTTGGGCCCAGGACAGAAGACCCCTGCCCAGCATGCCTTGTCCTCCACAGAGCCTCCTGGCTGGTGGGGGTGATGCACAGCAGTGACTCACCGGCGAAGCTGGAGGCCTCGGCGATGTTCTGGGAACCTGTGATGTGGTGCCAGTAGGCACTGCGGGGCAGCATGGTAGTGGGCGTGCAGGGGTATGAGTAATGTTCTGTGCCCTTGTTGAGCAGCTGTGGGGCAGAGAAGGGTCAGCGGCTAAGCCCAGGGGTGGCCAGCCCGAGACCCTGCCTGCCTTTGCCATACACATGAGCTGGAGACGGCTGGCACTCTCCCGGTCCTCTGACTGCCCGCCCGCCGCCCCCTACCCTGGACTGAGACGTGCGCGGCCTCACCCTCACATTCTTCTCCATCTCCAGCAGGACTCGTTTGTGCTGCTCGGCGATGGCCAGGGTGGCACTGTGGACCCGCTGGTAAATCTGTTCCCCTTCCTGTGTCTGGAAGGTGTAGAGCCCTTCTCCAGCGTCACACATCCTGGGGACACAGAGAGCACGGTGGTGGGCGTGTCCCACGTATGTGACATGCTCAGGCTCTCCTTTGGGAACAGGCAGGGCTGTTACCTGAGGGCCTGACCACCCAGCTCAAACGTGTTGAACATTTTCCATGGGCCTGGTGGTGGTCTAAATGCTTTACGAGAATTAATCCATTCTGTTTTCTCCACCACCTGGTCTGTGTGCAATCAGTTTGCTCATTACTACAGTTTTTCTCAAACTATCTTATAGATGAGAAAACTGAGGCATTCAGAAGCTAAGTAACAACCAAAGTTACATGGTGGAGTATACAGAATTGGAGTCTAGGCAGGCTCCTCCAGAGTTCAAGATATACCCAGTCACCATCATCACCCAGTGTATGAGGCTAGGTACTTTTATTATCCCATATGACAGATAAGAAAACTGAGACACAGGTCTGCCATCACACAGCTGGTCAGTGCCAGTGCCAGTGCCAGCATCTGATTTGAGCTTTTGACGTACTTGCTGGGAGCCTCGATTTCTTCATCTGTAAAACTGGAATATTATGTTCCCCTTCAGGATGCTATGCCGATAAATGAGCTTTCAGCACAGGGCCCACCCAACACAAGTGAGTGGCAGCCACCATCAAGACCGTGGCTGGAGGGTGGGGAGGCGAGTGGGTCCTACCGGCCAGCCTCGAAGGTGAAGCGGGTGGCATCCCGGCCATAGCGGCGCAGTGAGCAGAGGGGCCACGAGACGAGCTTCACGCGGGGGTTGTGTATGTCCCAGAGGTAGATGTTCTCGTGGGTGATCTGCAGCTTGCACTCGCCGTACACGTCCAGGTTGGGACAGGGCAGCAGGAAGACATTGAAGCGATCTGGAGGGGAGAGGACAAGAGGGCCTGGAGCTTTCGGGGGGTGGGGGGAGGTCCTCCCACCCCCACCCTGTGCCAGCACCAGGCCTCACCTGTCTGCTCACACTGCACTCCTGGGGCCAGGAGGTCTGGCTCTCCCAGACTGATGTCGTTGAGCCTCGACCCCAGACACTCCACAGAGAGCGTCTTGTACCACTCCTCTGCCTCCAGCTCTGGAGAAAACAGTATCTCATCATGCTGCCAACTCAGGGTCCCTCGGCAGCCTACCCCACCTGCTTCAGCCGGAGTAGTCCCCGCACGCAAGGCAGAGAGGGCGAGGCCAGTGGACTCTGCCTGCCTGCCCACCTCATCCTGGGGGGCGGCTCCCTCAAAGGCGCCCTCCTCCCCTACACCTCACACCCCATCAGGAGAGCTAGCCTGGCTCTGCCCCCTACCAACTGGACCTTGACCGGCACACAACCGGCAGCCCCATCCCCTCACCTGAGTCGCAGGTGAAGGTCCGTGCGGAGTCGTCAGTGAATATGATGGCCACTGCCTGTCTCTTGGTCTCCTTGGGGAGCCGTGTGACACACTTGACATTGCTGATCTCTGTCACCTGGCACGGCATCCACAGGGGACTCAGCCAGGGTGAACCACCTCCCGCTACATCCCCCGCAGCTCTCCCACCCCCAGGAGGTCCTGTTGGCCCTCAGGACTCTGAATAACAATCATCGCTGCTTACAGGTTGGGGAGCTAGGGCCCAGGCCCCCTAACCTTGGGGCAGCCTCGGAGGCACACGGACTTCTCGTCTGGATACTTCTCCAGCCGCTGAGGCCCCTTGCTGGAGGACTTCCGGAACACCAGCCAGCACCTCCGGTAGATCTGTGGGGCGAGATGGCAGGGGGATGGACCCTGGACCACTCCCAGCGCAGCCAAAGTGACCCTGCAGTTTTCCCTGCCTACCACGAGGGGCAGTGCCACATAGCCTTCTAGGGGGCTCAGGCCCAGGAGACCTGGGACAGCTGACACCAGTGTGACACCCCACCCTGGGGAAGAGACCCCTCCCCAAACTGAAAAGGCAGTCATTTCTTGGCTGGCTCCATAAAAGTTGCTCCTGAGTTACTGTTTACTATGAGTTCAGCCCTGGGTTTAATCTAAGTAGCCAACATTTATTGAGTGCTTCCTATTTGTGCTTTTTGTTATTAGCACTCCTCACATTTAATCTCAGGGTCACTCTTGAGGTCAGTTCTATTATCATCTCCACTTTACAGATGGAATCTGAGGCACCCAAGAGTTGAGTAACAGCTTATGAATGGCAGAACTGGTATTTAAAACCGGCTGCCTGGAGCCAAGGCCGTACTGGGAAACCACTGCGCTAAGGCTCAGTCCAGGAGCACCGGCCAGGACAGAGGCAATGTCGTGCGGATAGGAATCAGGCCCGAGCCCGCTCCCAGCCTGCACATCACCGCAGCCCTTGTTCTTAGAGCCAGGGGACAGCTCTTGATGTAGGTAACACCCCCTCTTGTCTCCAGGACCATCCTGGGAATGAAGAGAACCAGGGTTAGTTTCCTGCTCCAGCTGGGAAACCAGGCGCTCTCAGAGGTCAAGGAGCAGAGCCAGGAACCTGGAATCACCCCAGAGCACAGAGCCGTCCCCAGTGAGGTTCATCACTCCTTGCCCCAACCACCGCCAGTGACCCTTGCCTAAATCCACCTAAATTCTCTATAGCTTCCCGGACTCCATCCGAGGGGCAAAGGAGCCAGGGAGCCGGGAGCTGCAACGTTGGTGGCCCTAGCCACTTGCCTGGGCCTCTGACTCTTCCTCCTATGGCTCTTTTCCAGCCCAAAGTCCAGCTGGGGTGTACCTACTCTTTCAGCAAGCACTCTAGAAGGCTGGCAGAGCCATTCCACAGGAATCTCCAGTGCTCCTCTCACTGGCAGCATGGAGACTGAGGGGCCCTCCTCTTTGCCCTGCTATGTGGGCACCAGATCCTCGGCAGGCAGGTTCCCAGAGTGCGGTGGGCCAAGGCAGTCTCCATCCTGAGAAGCTACTCACACCAGGCTATTTCAGGCTCCGGAGACTCCAGGAGACATGTCTGTCCCTGCCCCCCTGACCTTGGCTCAGCCCTCGGCCTGTCTGCATAAACCCCAGCAGGCCTCAACTCTAAGCTGAGCAGCTCTTTTAGGGCAGAGATTGTATTTTATTCTCAGAATCCTCACATCCCAGTAGCCTCGTGAACAGAGCCTGCTGAACAAGTGAATGATCATGTGTAGAGACCGTGAATGGATGGATGGATGAATGAATGAATGAATGCATGAATGCTGCCAACTCAGATATGCCCTGCCAGGCGGGGCTCTGTGCAGCCTGCAGGGGCAGAAGGCCTGGGGGCCTGAGCGCTCTGGTTGCCTGGTTACAAGATACACACACACACACATGCACACACGCGCACGCACACACACTCGCACGAACACAGAGCCCCAGGGAGCCACTGTGCTCAAGAGCCCTCCTTCCCCACTTCTCACAGGTCTTTGATCAGCGCTTCAGAAACGCGCTGCCACAGCTCTGCCTTGGGAGGAAAGCCCTGGCAGGTAGGAGGGCCCGCTCCTGATCTCTTTCAGCCCTTCCCCCCTCACCTCTGTGGGCTGAGACAAGAATGGCTGGCCTGAGACAAGAATGGCCCGGTGGCCCCAGCCCCTCACAGCAGATCTGCAGGGGGAAGTCGAGTTCCCTGAGTGGGGGTGACTCCAGACGGGGCCTGGCCACAGCCCAGCTCCTAAACCCTGCCCTTGACTGTGCCCACCGTAGGTTCCCAGGCCTCCCCCGAAACAGGCCAGGTTCTAAGCCCAAGTGGCCACCTCAAGTGCCTTGGCTTCCTGGGAAACTCTGCTCTGGACCCGCCCTCGGCCCAGCTGGCCCCTGGGGACCTGAAGGCACTGACAGGTCTGGGCCCTGGGGAAGGAGGAGCCACACTAGAAGCTGGGCCCCTGCCCCCTGCCTGCCCACCTCAGCCTTAGCTTTTCTCCTCGTTCTGTGCTCCAAATGGGCTCCATCCTTCTCTCAGGGCAAGAACACAGTGGCTGATGGCCACCAGGGCCCAGGCTGGGACACAGTCCAAATCCAGGTAAGACCCCAATGTGCCCACCAGCTAAGTGGCTGCCCCCTGCCTGGACAGAAGAGCCCCCAACAGGGGCCCTGGGGTGAGGGCCACAGAAGTGGAAGGGGGCGCAAGAACCACCCTGCTCCAAGGCCAGTCCTGTTCTGTCTGGTACCCACGCAGGGGCCCCTGAGTATCAGAGCCCAGCTCCTCCGCCAGCCCACTCTGCTGAGCCAGGAAGCCTTGAAAGTCAGATCACACCCCCACTCCCATCAAGGCCATGGCGGAGGGGAGGGTGAGCAGGGGGCCCAGGTAAACACAAGACTTGGGCTATCTCAGGGGCCAGGGTTTCCATCTTACTGGGGAGACCCCTCAATGGAGAGAGCGGGGAGAGTCAGGGAATAAAGTCAGCTCTTGGGACAGCCTCACCAAGATTATTAAGTTGGTCCCTGGGGCCCCTGCTCATGCCTTTTTGGGGGGGCGGTTTCAGCAGTAGGGGGTGGGAGAGGGTGCACACCCAGCAAAGGTGCATCTGAGGCCTCATCTCCATAGGCCCTCCAAGCCCCCAAAACCTGGGAGGAAAGCAGCCGGGCCCAGTGCCATGGGCCATCCCGCCCAGGTGCTCATTCATAAACCACATAAATGCCAGCTTCTGTGCCCCTCGTACCGCCGCCCTACCCCCAACAACCAACCACTCTCCTTGGCCAATACTTCAACCGTAGAAGCAACAACCGAAGACAAAATAAATAAATGCCAGTACACAGAAAGCTACGGGAAGCAGGAGAGATGAGGTACTTTAAAGAAAAGAGGCCAGGGGAGGGGAGGGGGAGACGAGGAGGTGATGGCAAGGGGAAATGACAAGCTGGTCTCAGCTCAGATACAGCCCGGCATTTCCAGCCGCTGCCCGGGCGACAACTTCAACAATAGCAGGCGAGCTGCCTGCCCATCGGCCACCACCACTGGCCCAGCCACTGGGACTCCAGCCAGCCGGGCTGGGGTGGGGGCTGCAGTGGGCAGAGCCGGGCCCAGGCACATGCCAGGCAGCCCGCCGGCCAGAAACCTCGAGAGACCGGCAATGCACGATGGCCGGCCAGGAACCGGCGGGTGGCCGTGCACCCCTGACATCCCAGATGCCAGACCCAGGGCCCCTTGGAAGGTGGCTCACCCCGAGCTTCCTGCTCTTCATCTTCACGTAGCCTTGCTTGACGATGTCGTTGAAATTGGTCGCCATGGTTTCTCCACCGTGTCTTTGAGGCTCGTCTCTCCCGGGCGCCGAGGGGAGGGATGCCCAGGTGGCCTCGGTTTTCCCGGCTTCTCCGATCACCTGTTCAAGATCCTCCGACGGGGCTGCTGCACGGAGCTGCTCCTCACCTTGCCTGCCTCAGCATTGTTCTAGCAGCTCCTTCGCCCGGCGCCTGCTGGAAATAAAAATGACAGGGAGATTAGACAGTGACATCTTTCTCTTCCCCTGGCCGTCTCGATCTTTTTTTCCTTCCTCTACCCACACTCGTCCCCTCCCTTCCTCCCTCTGCCCGCCCTTCTTCCTTCCCTTCCCTCCCCACCCCAGGACGGCAGAACCATTCAGGAAAACCCCGAGGTGGAGGCCTCTACGAGGAAAATGGTCTAGCCCAGTCCCCTCCCTCACACGGTTAACCCCTTCCTGGGAGGACGGGCTCCGGCTCCTGCTGTGGAGGTGGGGGCAGAGGGAAAGGTGGCCGGGGAACTGCCGGCGGGGCCCTAGCTCCTGCTGCAGCTGAGGGGCAGGCTTCCAGCAAGCCCCCCTCCTGCGCGGGCACCTCCCTGTAGGAAGCCTTCCAGGAGACGGGCTCCTGGGAGATGGCACAGATTCTGGGACCATGCTCCCCGAGGTTAGATGATCCACCCCGTCGGTTTCAGCAGACAGCCCCCCCAACTACTCCAGGCCCTCTGTCCCACTTTGTTCTATACCTGGATCTCCCCAGCTCCAGGCAAGAGTCTGAGAACTGTCCCCTCAAACCCTGCTCTCTCCGCCCCCTGGAACTCTTCAGCAGCCTGTCTGGGTGCTGCTTCCTGGGTAGGAGGGTAGAGTCCAATGGGACGGGCCTGCAGATAAGCCTGAAGAATGTGCTGGGCAGGCTGGCAGTGGCCACTGTCAAAGCGGTTGCCTTGCCCTGGTGCTGGGAAGGCCAGGTTGGTCTGTGAGGGCATCGGGTCTGGACAGGACTCTCGGTGTCCCGTGTCCTGGACCCGGGCAGGAGTTAATTACACAGAGAACTAGCAAACACCTGGGCTGGGAGCAAAGGACACAGCTGGACCACATTGAGGGGGACTAAGGGGAAGTCCATACGCAGCTGGAAAAGGGATGCCACCAGGGGCTCTTGGAATCAGGCAGGTCGGCAGATAACAAAGACACAGACTTGGCGGAGGGGGGTGTCTCAGTGATGACCCAGCCCAATGCCTATTTCAGACCATTTTATGGTTGGGGAAAAGCAAGCTGCCCAGAGAGGAGAGGCGGTGTGGCCAGAGTCACAGAGCAAGTCCAGGCTTCAGCCAGGGACAAATAAGTTCTGGAGTGGGTGATGGAGGTGGCCCTGGGGATGGGATGCTCTGCCACCTGGCACTGGCCACTCACCACCGTCTTAGCCTTCTCTGCCACCCAGGCTCAGGGGCAGGGCTGTGCCCACAACATGGTCCCCTGCATCTCTGGATGAGAATGTAGCAGCATTGCTGGGGTCAGCTGGGCATCTGTGCTGCCAGGACAGGACCCTGGGGCAAGTGTCCTGCTGGAGCTGCCAGCAGCTTGGCATTAATTAATCTTCTGGAGGCCTGTCTGTCAAGTCCCTAACAAGGAACAGATGTGACTATCCCAGTGTGCACATGCAAACAGGCAAAAGGACACAGAGGGTAGTGCTCTCTATGCCCCGTGTACCCCGAGAGCCCCTCCAGCATCCCTCAGCGGCCTCCGTGCCCATCCACGCCTTCTCTCCCAGCTCCCTGGGAGCCAAGACCCTGCCACACCCAAGTGATCTGTTTTCCTCCTGTAAGGTCGGCTGTGGGGTCCCTCCCTGGTACTGACCACCCCCCCAACAGCCTTGCCAGACCCAGGTGCTGGCACTCAGATGAACAAGCTTTCCCAGCTCTGTCTCCACCATCTGGGGCTTCCTTGACCCCAGCAAGGACCAGCTCTGTAAAAGTCCCCTCTGAGATGATGGCCAGCCAGCCGCTGGCTGAGGGTCCAGAGCAAGGAAGGCCCCTTTCAGAACACACTGACCAGCACGCATGGGCCCAGGGTTCATCCAGGGCAGCTTGGGATGTGGCCCAGCCAGGAACACGCACTTAACGGCAAGAGGTCCTGGGCAAGCCACTTAACATCTCAGCGCCTCAATTTCCCCACCAGTAAAATAAAATAAAAAAAGATAAATCAGCCCATTTTAAATGAGGAAATGAATCCTTAGGCACCTGCCTGCCCATGCTGGACCAAGAGCGTCTGCCTTGTAAACCCAAAGGGCTGACTGTATTTCGAGAGCTGCTGCCCAGCCAAGGGCTGTGAGATCACCCTAACCCAGCCTTCCACCTGCCCAACACAGGCCTGCTCCTTCCTGCCCCTCCCCGTTACCTTCCCCGCTGTACCCCTTGAGTGACTGCAGCCGCCAAGCTCTCGGGAGTACCCCTGGCACGTCTGTCCACAGGTCCACACCCCGCCCTAGGCTCCAGGCCCTAGAAATAAACCAACGGAAAGAGTAACCTTCCAGGGAGAGCCTGGGTGGCAGGGCGCCCGGCAGCTCACGCTGGCCTGGAGTCACAGGTGGTGCTGACCTTACTCGGTTCCAAATAAATATGCAAGAGCAAGACCCAAGCTGGGGCCCAGAATGATACAGCACAGGAGAGCTGGGGAGGCGGGGAGAGAGGGGGAAAGGTCAATGGGTAGACTTACATTTGATGGGCAATGGGATCAAGGTGGGGGGTGGGTTCCCAGAACCAACAAATCCCCCAAAGGACGCGGCCCCCTGGCTGAGCCTGTGCAGACCCAATCAGGCATCAAGAGATGGCCGGCGGGCTGAGCACAGCAGGCAGGAACCAGGAAGGCGACCACGCAGCCCTCCTCCCCTTACCGCACCTGGGGCCACTTTCCCCATCACTACTGAACCCCCAGCAGCTCTGGCGCTCACAAGCCTGCAGCAGGGAAAGATGCCCCGCTAACTGTTGTCTCAGGTCTGTAAGGTCAGCTCTGAGCACTCTGAGAGGCTAAGCAGGGTGTCCAGCACCCCCTCAACAGGGAAGGAGTAAGGACCCCCATTCCTCCTCCCAGCCTAGCATCAATGTGGTTCCTCAGCCACAAATGGTACCTGCCCCCGACCAGGACACCAGAGGGGACTCTGAAATGTCCCCTCTCTCCCAGGAAGAGCAGGCGTCCTGTGCGGAGTGGGTAGGAGACTCCCTGGTGCCCAGCAGAGGGGTGGGGCAGGGCCACTGCCCACCTGCCCGGTGGGACAGCCGTCTAAGCACTCCCTCCCTGCACCCAGATTCTGCCTGGAGGCTTGGCTCCAGAACAAACACTACTTGCTGCTGCTGGGAACCAATGGCTGAGCCGGAGTGGCTGTTGGCCTGGCTGGGCCTCCCCACCCTGCAACAGATCGGATCTTATCAGGGCTTGGGGACAGCCCTGCCTGGACTCCGGCTCACTGACGGCTCGCTGTCTCCACCCGCTGGCAAAGATCCTATCGACCGGACTGTCTCCAGCATCAGGGACATTTCCCATCCCCCACCCCAACCTGGTCCTCTCTACCCCCATGTGATGGCTATCGGGCTGGGAGGAGGTCCTCCCTTCCCCAGAGGGCCCCATCCTTGATCTCCTCCACCCCTGCAAATCCTCACAAGCAACCACCACCTGAAACACCGCAGGACTGAAAGTGGGTGGCAAAGTCAGATCCAAAACCAATTGGGAAGAGAAGACTGGCAGAAAAAGACATCAGAACAGTCACTGTCTTCTGGGCCCTCCAGCCAGGAAGGTGGTGCTATGTCTCCAGACCACTGCCGCTGGTCTTCCTCCAGTCCCCCGCCCACCCTTCCGGCCTCATCTCCCCCCTGCCAGGGGGCCGGGGGGTGCGGATGTTCCTCAATGTGCCTAACTCCTACCCATGCGGATCACTGCACTTGCTGTTCCCTGCCTATACAACACTGTTCCCTCAGATGGTCCAAGGTTCATTCTACCGAATCAGTTTAAAGACCATCACTTTAGAGAGGCCTCCCCTGACCACTCTGGCCAAAGGGAGCCCCTAGTCAGCCTCTACCACCACACCCAGTTTCCACTGTCCCCACATATCCCCACAGGTTTTACCTCTTCATCTGCTGGTTTGCTTGGCCACTGTCTCCAACAACATCCTAGAATGTCAGCTCCCTGATGGCTAAGCCTCCTCTAATTAACAGCTCCATCCTAGCACCTAGAATGGTGCCCAGTGAAGAGTGTTGTTTAGTTACTCAGACATGTCCGACTCTTGCGACCCCATGGACTGTAGCCCGCTGGGCTCCTCTGTCCATGGGATTTCCCAGGCAAGGATACTGGAGTGGGTAGCCATTCCCTTCTCCAGGGAATCTTCCCAACCCAGGGATCAAATCCACATCTCCTGCATTGCAGGTGGATTCTTTACTGCTGAGTGCAGAGTAAGTACTCAGTACATGGGGGCTGAAAATGTAATTATCTCCAGGATTTGTTTTGTCCTCTTCATCCTTTCTCCCATCACCACCACCAATATCCACCTGGTCAGACCAAGCTCAGCTTCCAAAGACATGTGGGCAGCAGTGGGTTCCCATTTCCCTGAGCCCTGGACCCACAGTTTGGTTCAGAGCTGACCCGGGGGGAGACAGCACTGCTGACCCCGTGTCCGGGCCTGGCTGGGTGGCCCCACCTTGGCCCTGGTTGTTGGGTGAGATCATGCCCAGCTCTGCTGCCCTGCCTGGGAGAGAAGAGCTAGAAGTAGCCATTGCCCATGCTCAGAAGGACAAGCAACTGGGGGCACAGCTCCTGAGACCCATCCCAACTGGGGGACAGGACTGGCCTGCACTGGAGCCACATCTCTTGAAAGGGGCAAGAAAGGACTTTGCACTAAATAAGCCCAGCCTCAAATCGCTGCTGTGGATCCTGCCCGCCCGTCACTGCCCTTGACTCTTAGACCCCTACACCCGAAACCCTCCATCTGAGTCTCCTGGCAACAGCCACGCAGCCACAGCTTGGGATATGGCCCAGGTGCCGGCCTCTGCTCATACCCCTCTGCAGTGACAGCAAACATTTAACGGGAAGCCAGACTTTGGGAGCCCTGGGGGAGAGAGTGAACAGGACCCCAGGAACAGGCAGAAACAATCAACAAAAGCAGGCAGCTGGCTGCGAGTTTAAGCTGTAGGGCAGGAATCATCTGCAGGTGGGGTGGACGGTGGGGGAGTTGGAGAGTCTCTAGGAATTTAGAGGCGGAGGGTACTGAGAGAGTAGGAGGCCATGAGAGCAGAAAGGGTGCGAGGACGCAAGCTATGATGAGCTGAGCTGTGCCCCTTCGAGATGGTAGGGCCAGGGAGCACAAGGGCCTGGGCCCCTCCGATGGGTAGGTGTGGGGTAGGTGCTGGGTAGGTGTGAGGTCAAGCCCTGACCTGGGGTCCCCTGGAGAAGAGAGCTGAGGGAAGGCGGGGCTCAAGGGGTAGTTCTGAGGGCAGGGACTGGCTTTTGGAAGTGGACCCCTCAGGACCCCCACGGGGTAGGAAGGTCCCATAGGCTTGGAGAGTCCTCAGGGGGGAGTCGCCGAGGGTCTGGAGGGCTCCTGCGCGACCTGAGGCCCCCTCCCCGCCTCGCGCCCCACTAGTTACCTGGGATCCGCGGCCCCTGATGGGGGCGCTGGCTCAGCGGGCGGCAGGCCAGGCTCATGCCCGCGTCACGGCGCGACCGGCGGGGGCGGCGGGGGCGGCGGGGCGGCGGGGCGGCGGGGCAGCGGCGGCGCCGGGCTCCGGGCGGGGACGGTGAGGGAGGCGCGGCCGTCCAGCTTGGCTCCGGATGGGACTCCGCGGAGCCGCCCCGCCGCCCGGCTCAGCCTCGCCGCTCCGCCCCGCCCCGTCCCCCCTGGCGGCCCGCCCCCGCCGTATTCCTCTGAGCTGAGGGACACCGACTTCTGCCCCGGCTTCCCTGCCCTCCCCGCCTCCTCCCACCTCCACCCCCGCCGCCATTCCCTGCTTGCCTCCGCGGGCCCCATCAGGTGGCCCTCCTCACCCCCGGCTCAGCCTCACCTTCCCTTCCTGGGCCCCCAGTCGCAGTCTCACATCGCCTCTCAGCCCCTGAAATCTGAACTCCACATCAGCTCCCAGTCCCCAAATCTCTACCACCCTCTCTCCATTTCCATAGGAATCATACACACATTCCTTGCTCCCCTATCCCCTAGAGAACTCCTTGGGCCTTTCTCAGTCTAGCCTCCCGGAAGACCCCCCACCCCCAGGGACCCCCTATCGCCCCTCTCCAGCACCCCCCACCGCACCCACACAATCGAGTAGCTTCATGAGCGCCTCTCACCCAGATTGTCAGCTCCCCTAGCAGGCGAGCCTCTCCTTCCTCCCCAGCCTCCTCACCACCCTCACATCACCCAGTACTCCCATCCTGCATCTCCCTGAGACTTTTCTAAATCCCATGGCCCACCATCACCCGCCCCCCGCAGCACTCACCTCACAGCTCGTCAGTCTTATCACTGCCCTGTTGGAATCACAAACCGCAGGCCCGCATAAGCTGTGCCAGGCAAGCATGCGTAGGTCGCCTAGGGCCTCCCCAGGGATGGGACTCTGTCACCCCTCTGGTTTTCTGGTCTGCACCCTTTAACACCAGTGGTTTGCAGAGTGAAGGGTCAGCATCCGTATCACTTTGAAACTTGTTAGAAAAGCAAATTCCCTACCCCAGCCCAGACCTGTGAAATCAGGATCTCTAGGCTTAGTGCCCAGAAATCTGCGTTTTAACAAGCCCCTAGGTGACTCTGATGCGCGTTAAACACTGCTTTACACCAAGTACACGAAACAAAACAAGAGACCACACCTGAACAGCTGAAACCCTTAAACATGTAAATGCTTCCCAGTCTAACCTTTGACCAGGTTTTCTCTGAGCGGAGAGCCCAAGGCACCGAGGGTCCGAGAACCACAGCACTCACTCAGGGATCGAATGCCTCTGCCTTCTAATCACTGGGCCTCAGTCTAAATCTGGCGCACAGGACTTCTTAGGGGGCTGCTTCCCTTCCCCTGAATACTTCCTAGGGTGGTCACTCTCATGCCAGTGGCCACCAAGGGAGCCTCAAGGGCTCCTAGCAGCCTCCACCCTGGTCCTGAGCTAACCAGTCCCTCGATGCCAGGGGAAGGAGGGGACCACGCTCATCTTGTCCTTGCCAGCTAAGCTGGCCTGGGTCTCGACCTCCTGACCTCCCTATGAATCTTTCAAACTTGACCCTACCTGCTTTGCTTCAAACCACAGCTCGTAAAGCTTCCAGCACTTGACTCATCACAGCAAACTCTTTTTACCACCAGTAACCTTTGGAGGGGTCTTCCCTGGTGGCTCAGTGGTTAAGAACCTGGCAATGCAAGAGATGTGGGTTCAACCCCTGGGTTGGGAAGATCCCCTGGAGAAGGAAATGGCAACCCACTCCAGTATTCTTGCCTGGGAAATCCCATGCATAGAGGAGACTGGAGGAGTCCATGGGGTCACAAGAGTCAAACACAGCTGAGTGACTAAACGATAAAAAACCTTTGGAGGAGTTTTGGCCAACAATAACCACCAAGAGAGTTTTCATAATAAAAAAGCATCTTTTCTAGAGTAGGGCTTCTCAAACTTCTTCCTTCTCTCATTCTCTTAATTTTTCCCCAGTGCACTCTCTGTCTGCAGTACTGTCACCTAATTTTTTTAAATTAAACTTTTTTATTTTGAGATATTTGAAGATTCACATGCAGTTATAAGTTATAGAGAGAATTCATGTGCCTTTACCTAGCTTCATGATATCTTGCAAAACTGAGAACAGTATCACAACTAGCATGTTCAAGGCACAGAACGTTTCCATCACACAAGATCCTCCCTGCTGGGCTTTTATAGCCAAACCCACTTCCCTTCCCACCTTACCCCCTCTAACCCTGGCAACCACTAATCTGTTCTCTATTTCTGTACTTTCGTCCTTTCCAGAATGTCGTAAAATCAGAATTGTAAGTATGTAATCTTTGGGGACTGGCTTTTTTTTTTTTTTTTAAACTCAGTGTAATTCTTTGGGGAACCATCCAAGCTGTTTCCTGTATTAATATTTGTCTTTTTCATTGCCAAATAATATTCCATGGCATGGATGTGTTGCAGTTTGTTTGTTTGCACACCCATTGAAGGATGTCTGGTCCAGTTTTTGCCTGTGATGAATAAAGCTGCTATCATCGTTCATGTATAGGTTTTTGTGTGAATATAAATCTTTACTGCTCTGGGACGAATGCCTAGGAGCACAACTTCTGGGTCTTATGGCAATTGTATGTTTAGTTTAAATTGCTGCACTGCTTTCCGTAGCGGCTGTACCATTTTGCATCCCCACTGGCAATGTATAATTTGGTGACCTCATCTCTTCACATCCTTGCCACCATTTGTTATCGCTCTTTTTCTTTTCAAGTCATTCTGATAAGTGTATAGGGATATCTCGTTGTGGTTTTACTTTGCATTTCTCTACTGACTAATGTTGAAAATATGTTCATGTGCTTATCTGCCATCTGTGTATCTTCTTCAGTGAAATCTTCATGTCTTTCGCCGATGTTCTAATTTGAAAATTTGCTTTTTTAATGTTGAGTTCTGAGAGTTCTTTATATATTCTAGATACTAGTCCTTGTCCACATATTTGTAAATACGTGGTCTACAAGTATTTTCTCCCAGTCTGTAGCTTGTCTTTTCATCCACTTAAAATGGTCTTTCACAAAGTAAAATTTAATTTCAGTGATGTCCAAATTATCGGTTTTTCCTTTTATAAATTGTGCTTTCAGTGCCAAGTCTAAGAACTTTTCCCTTAGCCCTTGATCATAAAGACTTTTTCCTGTGTTTTACTCTAAAAGTTAGATCATTTTATGTTTTACCTTTAAGTCTGTGATCCACTTTGAGTTAAATTTTGTAGAACATATGAGACTTGGGTTGATGTGGTGTTTCCCCACCCCCTTTGACCCATGGATGTCCAGTTGTTGCAGTACCATTTGTTGAAAAGTCTCCTTCTCTTTATGCCATTGAATTCTTTTTACAACTTTATAAAAAAATCAGTTGGATCCATTGTGAGTTCTCTGTTCTGTTCTGTTGATTTATGTGTCTATTTCTTGGCTAATAACACAAAGGCTTGATTACTGAAGCTACGCAATAAGTCTTGAGAATCAGGTAAACTGAGTCCTCTCACTTTATTCTTTTTGAAAACTGTTTTAGCTATTTTATCTCCTTTGCCTTTACATATTTTAGAATAATCTTATCTATGAAAGTGAAAGCGTTAGTTGCTCAATCATGTCTGACTCTTTGTGACCCCATGGACTGTGTAGCCCCGTAGGCTTCTCTGTTCATGGGATTTCCCAGGCAAGAATATTGGAGTGGGTAGTTATTCCCTTCTCCAGGGAATCTTCCTGACCCAGAGATTGAACCTGGCTCTCCTGCATTGGCAGGCAGATTCTTTACTATCTGAGCCACCAGGGAAGCTCGATCTTGTCTATAGCTACAGAAAATCTTGCTAGGACTCTGATAGAAATTACCTTCAAATTTGATCAGTTTGGGGAGAATGGACATTTTTACGATGTTGAGTCTTCCAATCCATATTTAAAATGTAGAGTGTGGGGTTTCCTTGGTGGTTCAGTGGATAGGAGTCTGCCTCCCAGTGCAGGAGACACAGCTTAGATCCCTGGATGGGGAAGATCCCACATGCCACACGGAGCAACCAAGCCCTCGTGCCACAACTATTGAGCCTGTGCCCTAGAGCCCATGCTCTGCAACAAGAGAAGCCACCGCAGTAAAAAGCCCACGCACGGCAACTAGATGGTAGGCCTGCTTGCCACAAGGAGAGAAAAGCCCGTGCAGCAAAGAAGACCCAGCACAGCCCAAAATAAATAAGTAATACAATTATTTTAAAAATGTACAGTGTGGCAAGGGTTTATGTAGGTACACCTATCAGTACAACCCTGATAATGAACATCCTCATCCTTCCATAGTTTCCTCCTTCCCTCTCGTGTCTCCTTTACCCCTCCCCCACCCTCATCAGTCCATGGACGATCATTGCTTTGATTTCTTTTACTATATATTAGTTTGCATTTTTTACTAATTGTACAGATAAATACATACAGTGAAATACAACAACAATTAAAACAAAGAAATATTCTATATGCAACAACATGGATGAATTGCAAAATAATTACTCTGAGTGAAAATAAATGAAACCAGAATTAGGGAGTACATATTATGTGATTTCATACACATACACTCCCCCCACAATATAACATATTTTATACATACATATACACTATATCTTAAAGCATGGAACTGTTTCATTCATGTGCTACCGAAAATCAAGTATGCATAAAACACTGCTCTGAAAAGTCTTCCTAAGAGCCAGTTTCTACATTTGAACTCAGAAGTTGCCCACAGTATGTCTTCATTTAACTCCCGGGTATAACTGGGGATAGGGGAAGTTAGGGCTTTCCTGGTAGCTCAGCTGGCAAAGAATTCACCTGCAATGCAGGAGACCCCGGTTCAATTCCTGGGTCGGGACGCTCCTCTGGAGAAGGGGTAGGCTACCTACTCTAGTATTCTTGGGCTTCCCTTGTGGCTCAGATGGGAAAGAATCCACTTGCAATTTGGGAGACCTGGGCTTAATCCCTGGGTTGGGAAGATCCCCTGGAGGAGGGCGTGGCAACCAACTCCAGTATTCTTGCCTGGGGAATCCCATGGACAGAGGAGCCTGGTGGGCTACAGTCCATGGGGTCGCAAAGAGTCAGATACAACTGAGCAACTAAGAACAGCACAGCACAGGGGAGGTTAAGGTGCTGTGGATTACCAGGAAAACCTTCAGTGGAGACTGGAGATGTCTGTCTGTGAGGCCACTGGCAAATTATCTCCCTTCCCAGAACCTCAGCACCCTCATTTTATTTATTTATTTGGCTGCGCCAGGTCTTAGTTGCAGCATGTGGGATCTAGTTCCCCTACTGGGGATTGAACCTGCATTGGGAGCACAGAGTCTTAGCCATTGGACCACCAGAGAAATCACACCACTCTCCTTTTAAAATCACGGGTGGGACAAGGAATGCCCCCCAATTTACAGGTGAATGGCCCCTCCATCTTCCAGCACCAGCTAGAGGAGGTTAAATGAGGATGGTGCCAGGTGGGTTTGGCTCTCCAGCTCATGGCCGGGGTTCCCAGCCCCAGTTTTAATCCAGCATTGATGCTGGGCCTAAGAGGCCCAAGATGGGGTTGGGGGAGTCTCCTGGGCTCCAGCTGTATTTGCTTTATCAAGTCCTTGAGGCTCAAGCCTGCTGAGCAGTGGCGCCACTCAGCCCCACTGGGCAGGCCGATTTTATTTTCTCACATTTTCTTTCTATAGCCAACACACTTTGTAGGTGGGTAGACTGGCTTTGCTTCTCACTCGAGCACACTCCAGGCTTTCAGTTGCTCTGGGCACAGGCTCATGACTGATTTGTCTAGGGGGAGGGATGTGATCCCAAACAGTGGCAATGGAGTGTGATGGAGTAAAAGCTGGGCATTCTCTGGGCAGCAAATGGTTAAGTCCAAGAGCTGTGATAGCAACACCTGTGTGCCCAGGGTCCAAGCACAGGCACCAGCATTCCTGTTGCCTTCTTTAACACACCCCACCCCCACGCCCCTGCCCCAGCTCCCTCCCAGACGTCTCAGCTGGGAGGGAATGAGGGAATGATGAAGACCGGGCAGCCAGTACCTCCAGTAAGGATGTGGTGTCTGGGCAAACTGAGACCATGAATAAGGGACAAGGAGTTGGCTGTGCGAATTCAGCTTTGTTCCTCCACTTCCCTCTGGCCCATCCGAGAGGCTGTCCTCCTAAAGACAGGAGGGCTCCAGGCAGACAAGGGCAGTGTCTTAAGCACGTAGGCTCCAGAACCAAACCACCTGGTTCAAGCCCTGGTTTCATCAACTGGGCAACTTACCTAGCCTCTCTGTGCCTCTGTTTTATCATCTGTAAAGTGGGGACAATGAGCTATGAGGAAATATATTCGGAGTTCCTGGAAGAGGACCCTGCCTGTGGGGTGTACCCCAAACAGGCTGGTTAGTAATCCACATCATTTCTTTCTTTCTTTTTGCCTGTTTCCTAAATTTTCTACAGGGGTAGAAATTTTTTCCTAAATTTTCTATAGGGCCCAAATTTTTGGCCACAGGAAAGCCCTATTTTGAGCCATAGACTGAATTTTGCATTTCCCTGAATCTCCCAACATTTGAAGAGAAGAGGGTTATTTGAAGCCCCAAGAGGTTGATCCAAAGCCATGTGACCCCACATTGGACAAACACAGGGGTGGGGATGAGGGCCAGGCACGCAGGCCACTCACTGAATCAAGAGTGAAGCAGGAGGAGCAGGTGAGGCTCAGAAACAGAGACAGTGCATGGAGAGGGCCTGTCTTCCTCTGCCCCAGGGGGTCACTGCAGCCAGCACAGAGCAGCCAGGGAGAGCTGGCCAGGTGGGCCAGGGGCGGGGGCCCGCTTTCCCAGGAAAGAGGACAGCAAGGGCACGGCCTGGCACCCTCAGGCTGCCTCTGGACAACCACACAGGAGATGAAGTTAGATCCCCGGGTTGGGAAGATCCCCTGGAGCAGGAAATGGAAACCCATTCCAGTATTCTTGCCTGGAGAACCCCATGGACAGAGGAGCCTGGTGGGCTACAGTCCATGGACCTGCAAAAGAGTCGGATATAACTGAGTGACTAAACACACACCAGGTATATATTGCCTCCTGGGTGCAGCCCAGACTTCAGGACCTCACCCAAGCATGCCGCTGGGAGCCAGTACTTGAAAATTCTCACTCAGGACAGAGACTGGGAAGCATGGGAGCTCCTAGCTGTGCTGCAAGACAGTTCATGATTTGGAGCCTCAATTTCCTCCCCCGGAAATGGGAATAATGAGAGCTAGATAAAACCACATCAGTGGAAACATCTTCCTCGGTGCTTGGTGTACAGAGTAGAGGAGGCCCACACGCTCCTGTTTCTGAATCAGTAATAATATACTCAGGCCTGAGATTTACTCCCAGGAAACTCAGAGCTGTTCTCTGGTGTTGACTCTTCTGGTCCCTCGCCCACACCCCTTGTTTGTATATCACTTGAGAGTTTTTGAAGATTTTCACCTAAAGCGCTTTCACCCTGCTAGAACAGTATTTCCCAAACCCCAGCCACTCCAGCCACTTTGTGATTTTTCCCAGATTCAAGTGTCTCCTGTGCTATTATTTGCTCAATGCCTTTCTTTCAATCACCTCACAATTTTCTCTTTGCTTCAAGAGCAAACCTACATAAAGGAAATACCTGGAAAATAAAATAAATGCATTCAATGTGTGCTAGCTAACCTCACCTGCCTGGAAAGCTTGCTCCAAGGCTTTTGTTAAAGGAGTTTAGCAAGTGTTAGAGAAGTGCTAACCCACGCTACCACCTGTCTGAGACCTCTTTCTTGAAACTGGCAGAGGATAAAAAAAAAACGAACTGAGACTCGCTTCTGTGTAGCATGACCCCAGGGTGGTTAGGGGTGTTTTGTGGGGTGTCACTGCCATCATTCTACTTGTCGTGGTGGTGTGAGTCCACACCGGGAGCTTGTTGAACCTCACTGCAACAATCCTGAGTAGATATCGCAGTCCTCATTTCACAGGTAGAAAAACTGAGACCCAAATGAATTTGTCTAAGATGACATGGCCATGGCAGGACTTGAACGAGA
This sequence comes from Bos mutus, assembly GCF_027580195.1. Lineage (NCBI taxonomy): Eukaryota > Metazoa > Chordata > Mammalia > Artiodactyla > Bovidae > Bos > Bos mutus. Next base: position 37,150,127 of record NC_091634.1, on the reverse strand, counting down.
GACCGTGTAGTCTCTGTGTCTTGGGGCCTTGACATAACCTAGAAGGATGGGGATCCTTGTCCATGCTGGTTTCCCGGGGAACCTCTAGCAAAATCTTCACTCCTCCCACACCCCCAGTTCTGCTCCTGGGAAAAGGGCGGGTTTGACAGAGCCAAAGGCAGAGCCAGAGGAGAAGGAATCCGGAGCTGGGAGGAGGCCCCAGAACCTCAGGCAACCTCACAGCAATCGTCAGATTGGTGAGTTCTTTTCAGATGTTGTTGGTGAGTGGCTGGCATCTGTAAGAGTCCCGGACCTCTCCACTGGCCGGAACACTGAGGTCTGGGCCAGTTTGCCACTCAAGACAAGGCCCTGAACGGTCTCCCTGAATGGTCTCCCTCCCCCCGCTGGTCAGTGACACAAACCAGCCTCCCCAGGAACCTTCACATCAAAGGGGACAAGCCAGGAGGGGTGGAGAGGAAGGAGATGGGGCCCCCCCTGCTCCCTCTGCTTCCTCCCAAGGAGACTGGGCCAGGGGCCATTTCCGATGGATGTGGAGAGCCGCTTTTAGGAAGATGACATTCCAGCCCCACCTCCCAATGCGAGCCCCTCTCCAAGACAGCTCTCTCTCTGGGCTGCCTTCCTGAGCACACATGTCATATGCTACTATCAGGACTGACATGCTATACCCTGGACAGGCATGCCAGCCAGCAGTAAAAGGAGGCTGCAGGCTCAGCCCAGCTTCCCCTCCCTCACTGATTCATTCAACAAACATCTGAGCACTTAACTCTGTGCCAGGCGCTGGGCAATGGGGACACTGTGGTCAACAAGAACAGCCTGCATCTGAGGAGTTCATAGTCTAGGAAAAGTGACAGGGGCTGGGACACTCCCAACGCAGGGGGCCTGAGTTCAATCCCTGCTTGGAGAACTAGAGCCTGCACTCTGCAACTAAGAGTTATGTGCTGCAACTAAAGAATCCCGCATGTCACAACCGAGACCAGGTGCAACCAAATGAATTGATTTTCTTTTTTTTAAGTGGTAGGCATTGATCTAAGAATTCCATAGTTGCAGGTACAAGATACGAGGAGAGAGTGGGAGAGAAAGGGACTATAGGGTGCTGGAAAACCTATGGTGAGCTCCTGACCTGCCTGGGGAGGCTTTTAACAGATGAAGTGATTCTTAAGATGAAAGTAAAAGGGTGAGTTCTCTAGGTGGAGAGGGATGGCAGAGTGTTCTGAGCTGGGGGAATGGCATGTGCAAAGACCCTGTGGCAGAAGACAGCCTGCCTGTCTAGGTGCATGGGAGGATGCCTGGGTGGCTGGAACGCCCAGGGAGATGGCGACACATGCTGCTCAGTGAGGCTGGCTGTGTGCAGAGTCTTGACGGCCAGTTCAAGGGTTTGGTCTCCATTTTAAGAGTAGCAGGGAAAGACTTCCCTGATGGTCCAGTGGTTAAGACTCTGCCTTTCAATGCCAGGGATGTGGGTTCGATCCCTGGTGGGAGAACTAAGATCCCACACGCTATAGGATGCGGTCAAAAATTAATTAAAAAAAAAGAACAACCGTTATTAAGAGTCAAAAGAAAACAAGTGTCGGCAAGGATGTGAAGAAAAAAAACAAACCCTTGTACATCATTGGCAGGAGTGTAAGATGATATAGTTACTATGGAAAATGGGGCTTCCCAGGTGGTGCTAGTGGTAAAGAATCTGCCTTCAATGCAGGAGACCTGGGTTTGATCCCTGGGTTAGGAAGATCCCCTGGAGAAGGGCATGGTAACCCTCTCCGGTACTCTTGCCTGGAAAATTCCATGGACAGAGGAGCCTGGTAGGCTGCAGTCCATGGAGTCAAAAAGAATTAGACATGACTGAAGCAACTTAGTACACACACATCTGGAAAACAGTATTGAGGTTCCTCAAAAATAACAGTAACGAGGAGATAGTCAAAAGTTTTAAACAGAGAACAGGATAGGATCCAATTTTCATTTTGGAAAAGTCCTGATTGCCCTATAGAGAAGCCATGGGGGCAAGTCAAAGGAATTGTGGGGAGCAGGACAGAAAGTGAAGGCAAGTTGTACAGGAGAAAGGTGGTCTAGCTTGGGTAATAAGAGAGGTGGTGGCAAGACATCCTCAGAAAGTCTGGGATAACCTGATTCCTTGGTGATTGGCCACCAGGAGAATCAGGGATAGAAAAGGAAAACAACAGCACTACCGTTGTGGGTTTGATTCTTCTACACAAACAGAGAGGAAACCAAGACTGCAGTGTATTTTGCTCTTGTTGTTCAGTCGCTCAGTCATGTCCGACTCTCCTGTCCTTCGTCATCTCCTGGAGTTTGCTCAGATTCATGCTGACTGAGTCCGTGATGCTACCTAACCAGCTCAACCTCTGTCGTCCTCTTCTCCTCCTGCCCTCAATCTTTCCCAGCATCAGGGTCTTCAAATCTGATTTTTCACTTACTCCCTCTTCTTTAGCAAGCATCACCTTGCTGACTGTCTAGCATGCCCCTGGAGAAAAGGACTATCATTTACTTCCCCAGCCCCTGACCGTCCAGCTGTTTAGTTGTCTCTATTTTTGCTTTTGTAAACAATGCCACAATGAGTGCTCTGTGGCTAAATATTTGTACCCATGCTTCTCTATATTACACATACTTACAGCCTTCCTTAAGTGAGGTTTCTAAAAAATGACTTGTCTTTGTTTTAGCAGCATTTGGCCAGCATTTGCTCTGTGGGGATTTCTACGCTTTGACCATCTGAGGATGCACATTGCTGGAGGAAACCTCACCAACGCCTAGAAGGTCAAAGCAGTTGTACCTTTAATATCCGCTGCCTGGGGAAAAAAGAAGACCATATTGAGTGAAGGCTATTATGAATTCCACAGATCGTTGAAATGAATTTGTGTCTCATATGTCCTGTGGCCTCTGTGCTTCCACTTAAAAGTGGTTCCAGTCTGGCGGGGGTGGCGGGGTGGAACATAAGGATTTGAGGAAGACTTTGCTTTCTGCCAAGACCCTTCCCAAGAGTCCTCTCCCAAAGAGATGGCTGGAGAAGTCATTCCCTACTCAGAACCCCTGCAGTGAGGCGATGGGAGCCACTGAGCTGGAGGATCTAGGGAAAGTGGGGAGGGGAAGATGTGGGGGTGCTGGGGATGGCTAGAGGCAGGGGCTCTAGGGTCCCTGAGGACCCACCCTCTGGCTATTTCCTGAAGCAGATCTGAGCCTTGACAGCAACACTGGCTACATAACTTTGGGGCCTGGTGTAAAATGAAAATGTGAGACTCCTTGCAAAATTATGAGTAATTTCAAGACATTAAACTAAGCATGGGGTCCTTCAAAGTGTGGAGACTTTGTGTGACTGCACTGGCCACGTGCCCAGGAATCTGACCCTATGTGGCCAGCCTCTCTTTTCCAGAAGAGGTGCCAGGGGAATGGAGCAGCAGAGAAGAAGGAGGGAGGCCGTCTTGTGGGCAGGGCAGTTAAGAAAGGGCCAGGGGCCGGGCCAGCCCAGCCCAGCCCAGCCCAGCCTTGGCTTGTGGCTGCTGCAGCCGGGGATCCCCTGGGACCTCATTGGGGTTGCCTGTCAGGCTGAGGGAGTGGATGGATGGGGTCCAGAGAGAAGCAGACGCGGCCAGAGGCCTGGTAGAGAGGCATGCACAGAACACCTCTTCAGCCTCAAGCCTTGCAGCAGAGCAGGGAGGCTGATTCAAAGCCATCCCAGGGGGAGGAGGAAGGAGGTGGGCAAGGTCACCCTCAGGGATGAAGGGCATGGATTTGAGGGCCAGGAGAAGGATGCTGAGATTAACAATAGGGACTGCCCTGGTGGTCTAGCAGCTAAGACTCTGTGCTCCCAATGCAGGGGTCCCAGGTTCGATCCCTGGTCAGGGAACTAGATCCCACATGCTGCAACTAAAGACTCTGTGTGCAGCAACCAAGACCTGGCATAATAAAAATAATTTAAAAAAAAATTTTTTTAAAGAGAGAGATATTAACAACAATATGAGCACCAGCGGCCCTTCCTCAGTGTCCCTACCTCAAACCAGGTGCCAGCAACACCTGTACTGGACAGATGAGGAAACAGAGGCCCAGAGATATTAAGCAGCAGAAGTGAGAGGTTCCAACTTCCACTCACCTGCTCTTGCTTGTCCTGCAAGGGACAGATGGGGGAACAGAGGCCTGGAATGGTGGAGAACTGGCCACCCACTAAAGGTCCCAACTCCCAGAGCAAGGCTTCCCCTCATAGCCATTGCCCATGCCCTTGGGGTCCTCACCTCTGGTTCCACCTCCCTCCCCTTAGCCTGTCTACTGGGCCTGGGGACCTGGGCAGGTGTGTGTGTGTGTGTGTGTGTTTCTGTGTCCCAGACATGCAGGAGCTTCCTCTCCCCCCTACCCCTGCCACAGATCCAGAACTAAGGCCAGCTCCATGGCCACGTCGCCTCTCCCGGTTGACCTCCAGGTGTGTGTCCCTGGTACCTTGGTTACTGTTTCTGAATCAGCCATGTGGTGGCCCTTCCACTGTATCCGGGTTTGATCGTCCATAAAAAAATTAATGGTCCCTGCAAATAAAGAAGCACAACAACAGAGGAAGGCTTTTTAGACAATCAATTAAAAGCCTAAGAGAGGGATTATCTCATTGAAATATCAATTTTTAATAGCACTGCATCTCTGAGTTTCCTCTAAAAAAACTTTGCACAGCTCATTTGCCAGCCCTGGTTTATAACTTCATCTCTTTGCTGCTTTTGACCGACCTGAACCTCTGGGACTGGCCTTGGGGAGCCCAGAGCAGGGGCCTGGGAGGGAGCATGGATGGTCATTCATTCATTTGTTCACCCATTCACTCATTCATTCACCAAAGGCTCAGCGAGCTCCTGCTCTGCGGCAGGCATAGGTGCTTGGCAGAGCGGGGGGACCAAAGTGAGTCATAAGAACCTGATCCTAGCCCTTAGGGAACTCACAGGCTAGCAAGTCAGCACCAGCCAGGTGAGTACATCGGTAATTACAGAAGGAGAAGCCATCTGGAAAAATCAATGTCATGGGACTGAGAAGGAGGTTAATGGGCACAGGAGAGGGACTATCTGTGTAGCTAGTGAAGCCAGGAGAGTATGTGAAGGCGGAAGGAAGAGCACGCCTGGAGGCCCCGGGGCAGGCACGAACTTGGGGTTTTGGAGGAGTAGAAAGGAAGCTGGTGTGGGCTAGAATAGCGAGTGAGGGGGAGAGGGTGGTAGAGGAAGCTGGGCAGACAGATACCATCCTGACTTGCAGAGGCCCTGGAAGCCAGGGAAGGGGCCTGAGCTATATTTAAAGTGCACCAGGAGCCGCTGGCACAGTGGTAAGTGGCATCCTTGCTAGGCAGCGGTGGCCTGGATTCAGGAAGCCGCCAGGGGTCTCAACCTCGGTTTTCCTCACCTGTAAGGTGGGATGATACCGGTGGTCCCCTCACTGGGCTGTCAGGAGCATTGAAAGAGGTAGTAGAGGCAGAATGCTTGGTGTGGCTTTTTTCTAACCCTTCCCCTTAGCTTGATAGCTCCCTCAGTTTACCCCTTGGGGATTGGGTGATCAGATTAATTTTATCTGATAAGGGACTCCCACCAGACAAATTCCCAAGGAATTTTGTTACACTCCTAACTCCAGCTTATCAACCCAGGGAGTGGGTTGGTGGGGAGTGGGTGGTGGTCCAAGAGCAGACAAAGGTGCTTTGCTCTCTCAGTGCTACTGCTCAAAACCCATTCCATCCTGGAATTAAGATACCTTGGGCAACTGGGCAACTGGGTGGGTGACCAGGTGGAGGTTTCTGAGATGCGATGGACAGCAGAGACAACCGAGTGTGGCTGGGTGGGGTGGTGCAGAAAGGCAGGGATGGGTCTCGGACAGAGACTCCCACCCCAGTATGCACAAGTGCACGCACTCTTCCTGCCCGGACAACTGGTCTCCCACACAGATACGGTGGTGGGAGTCCTTGGACAAAGGTGGACAAACAGCAATACCGCTGGATCCCAAAGCCCATGCCGGGGCTTGACAAGTGTCCTTTCTAACTCCTACAGCACCCCATATGACATACGTGGAAACTGAGGCTCAGGTAGGTGGTGCTTAGTTAGTGGTATAGGTGAATCCACATCTCATTGACTGCTTTCTTTTTTAAAAAAATTATTTTATTTGTTCATTTTTGGCTGTGCTGGGTCTTCATTGCTGGGTAGCCTCTTCTGTATTTGCTGGGAGAAGGGGCTACTCTTGATTGTGCTGCTCGGGCTTCTCACCGTGGCGGCTTCTCTTGTTGTGAACACAGGCTCTAGATGTGAGGGCTCAGTAGTTGCAATGCACGGGCTTAGTTGCCCCACATGTGGGATCTTCCCAGACCAGGGACTGAACCCGTGTCTTCTACATTAGCAGGTGGATTCTTTACCACTGAGCCACCAAGGAAGCCCCTTGACTGCTTTCTTATTATAACGGAGGTTAATGTGTGAAAGTCACTCAGTCTTTGCAACCCTGTGGACTGTATAGCCCTTGGAATTCTCCAGGCCAGCATACTGGAGAGGGTAGCCTTTCCCTTCTCCAGGGGATCTTCCCAACTCAGGGATCGAACCTAGGTCTCCAACATTGCAGGCGGATTCTTTACCAGCTGAGCCACCAGGGAAGGATTATGACCCTATCACAATAACCTGGAGATTCCAAGGACACAGTTGCTGGGTGCCCTTGCATACACCACTTGGCTCTCTGGACCTCAGTTTAATTCATCTGTGTAAAGAGGTCCCCAAATCTGACTGGCCTAAGTTAGAGCATCAAGTTATCAAGTCAGGTGCTGGAGGAGAAAGTCTTGAGTGATCGAAAAGGAAGAGGGCTTGGCGACAGTGGTCACACCATTATTATCTTACACTCCCCCGCTGCCCTCTGCCCCCGAACATGCACAGAGCCTCTGCTTTGAACTGGGCCCAGATCTGGGCTGAGGGCTGTTAGCCGAGAGTACCTGGTCTTTGGAGCTGTCTGGATTCGAATCCTGGCTCTGTGATTTACTGGCTGGTTCCTTCCCTCTCTGGGCCTCGGTTTCCTCATCTTGCCATTGTCCACTTCTGGAGGTGATGCTTGTGCTTTGAATGATACTCACACTCCTTTCCTGGGGAAGGCGGGTGGGAGAAGGAGATTTCCACAGGCGGGGCCCCGGCCTTCAGAGCTTGAGGTCCTCGTGCGAGCAGACCGCTGCAGTCACTGAGGAGCTGTCAACCTGTCTGACTGCGCCATCGGCACTCCAGCCGTGGGGCAGATATGGAGAGGACGCTGTGGAAGCCAGTGGGGGCAGAAAAGAGGGGCCTGTCAGGACTTTATCCTGGAGCAACAGGGCCGTGAGACCAAGGCCGCTGGGGAATGTACTTAAGGGCATGTCTGAACCTCCCCCACCCACGGGTCAGGATGTAGAACAAGACTTTATCTGTCCAGCAGTGGAGAGCCATGGCTAGTTCTTTTTTTAAAAAAATAATTTTATTTATTTATTTTTGGCTGCGCTGGGTCTTCATTGCTGCTCTGGCCTTTCTCTAGTTGTGGACTTAGAAGTCGTGGCTCCTGGGCTCTAGAGCACAGGCTCAGCAGTTGTAGAGCAGGGGCTTAGTTGCTCCGTGGCGTGTGGGATCTTCCCAGGTCAGGGATTGAACCTCTGTCTCCTGCATTGGCAGCAAATTCCCTCCCACTCACTGAACCCCATGGCTAGTTCATGAGTTGGGGCGGTGGGCCCAGGATGTGCCTCTCTGACGTGGGGGGAGCCTGGGAAATGAGAAAGGCTGAGAAAGGCTTCACATTTACACCTCTCCTGGCCCCCTCCCAGAGCAGGAGAGGGGAGTCTGAGCACCATGGAGACCACTCCTGTGCAGCTGGGTCTGTAGGGCTGGTGGGGAGCTGGGAGGCTTTCCAGGGAGCCCTTGATCCATTGGGAGGCACCCGCCTGGGGCCTGGGAGGCAGCTGGCTGCTTGCAACCCTACAATTAGTAAACAGAGGAGTTGAGTGGTGGTGGGGGAGGCAGGGAGCGGGCTGAGAGCTGCAGCTGGTTCCTGGGCGCTGCCTCTGTCTCCGTCTCAGCACCCACTGTCCCAGAGGGTGTTCAGGATGGCTGGTGGGCCCCCACGCCAACCAGGAGCTAGGGTCTCGGGAGGGGATGGAGAGCATAAGGAGAGCCAGAAAAATAACACCAACAGTGAAGCCATCTTCTGTTGGGAGAATCCAGCTGCTACTGTCTGCCTTTCACAGATAAGGAAACGAAAGCCCAGAGAGGGGCAGGAGCTGGCCAGAAGACACACAGCCAAACAGAAAGCAGCGGGATCCGGAACTCAAGCTTGCCTGGAGGACTGGGAGGTGGGGACTCACTCCTGGGCATAAATCTCAAGGCAGGGACCCCTAGAGGCTGCCTGGTTGGGGCAACACAAACTTGATTGGAAATCAAGGGGAGGACAAATGCCAGGGCCCCCAGCCTCACGCTGCAGGGGGAGGAGGGGCCGGGCAGGGCAGTATCTGGCCCGTCAGGTTCTGCAGCTTGTCCGGGCACTCCAGGTCTGTGAGAAGAGGCCCTGGCACTGCTGCCCCCGGGTTGCTGCAGCTTTCAGTGACTGGGAGACTTCTCAGCTGACCAGTAGAAAGTCTTCTAGGACCGGTCCTGCGAGTATTGCAATGAAGCTGGAGTCGGAGTGAGGGGTGGGGGTGGGGGGAGCGGTGGTGGTGGTGGTTCTGGCTTCAACCTTCTACCATCTCATTCATCCAGCCATCAATCCTTCCTTCTTTCCCTCTTTTAAAGATGCTCACTAGGCCCAGGGCACTGTGCTGACTGCTGGAAGGTTTCTCTGCCCTCCAGGAGCATCTGTTGGGGCGGAAGAAGCAAATACACAGCCCAAATGAACCAAGTAGACTGAGCTTTGAGAGGCTGGTGGGACTTTGAAGGGGAAGGGGCAAATCTGAATGGCAGGAAGGGGGTTCAACATTGCTCGAGCTGCAGGGTCTGTGGAGTGGGGTGGGGCTGCAGAGAGCAGGGGCTGTACCACATGGGGCCTGGCCTTGGAGGGGTTGGGGAAGGTCATCATCAGGAGTGTGGGCTCTAGCTTCAGACTGCCTGACCTGGAATGCCAGGGTCACCACTAAGTAGCTGTGTGGCTTTGGGATAGTTCCTCTTTTGTGTGTGTGTGTGGTCTGAGAGCATGCTTTGTATGATCTGTTCCTTACCTGGTTCCTTTTTTTAAATAATTTCTAAAATTTTTTATTTTTTGGCTGTGCTGGGTCTTCATTGCTGCATGAGATTTTCTCTGGTTGCAGTGAGCAAGGGCTGCTCTTTGTTGCTGCGCAGGCTTCTCATTGCTGGGGCTTCTCTTGATGCAGAGCACGGGCTCCAGGGCACATGAGCTTCAGTAGTTGTGACATGTGGGCGCAGCAGTTGCAGTTCCTGGGCTCTACAGTGTGGGCTCAATGGTTGTGGTGCATGGGTTTAGTTGCTCCGTGGCATGTGGAATCCTCCCAGACCAGGGATCAAACTCATGTCTACCGCATTGGCAGGTGGATGCTTTACCACTGAGCCACTAGGGAAGCCGCCTGGCTTTGGGACAGTGACTTGCTCCCTCTGAGTCCCTGCATCCTTGGTGTAAAGTGAGATGACGCTGGGATGCCCTGCCTCACAGGGTCGTGAATCACACGGTGTGGCTCAATACACGTTAACTGCCCTTGGCACTCCTGCCCATGGTGACAAGGAGCTTGCAGGAGTTCTGAGAGGGAGAGTGACATGTGAACTTGGCCTGGCTGTGCCTCACAGTCTTCAGCCACCACCCCAACTCGGTCACTCACTTTCCTCACTTGTTCAAAGAAGGGACGAGGCCAGGGGCAGGACACGTGCCTGCTTCTGGGGACCAGGTGGTGACAGAGGCGAGGAGGGTGCAGGGGAGGCTGCAGGGAGTGGTGGGGACTGTGGTTCGTGGGTGCCTGTGTGCCCCTCCAGGGAGCACCTACCTCTCACCTCCACCGCTGCGGCCACGCAGGAGTGTGAGCCCAGTGTGGTCTGACCTGCTGAGGTCTCAAGAGGGGGAAATCCACATTTTTTATGAGGAAACTTCCCATTATTAACATCAGCAATGCATTAAATATCGTTTTTCAAGCACGATGTGAGCCAAGTTGATGCTTCTGTTTGGTAGATGTTGCTGCCATGACCCCCAGGATGCAAGGGCTCTGAGCAAGCCCTTGCTCAGAGGCAGCACAAGTTCCAGGGCCAGAGAACCTTCCAGCCCTGTGTCTGTGGCTGCGCTTCCCTCCCAAGACTTCCCGGCTCCGTTGTACATGGGAGGTGGGAGGCCAGATCCTCTCTTTTCTGAGGTTCTCAGGAGTGGCCCCGCCTGCAGACAGGGGCTGTAATGGGGCCCCTGCTCCACGCTATCTCTCCAGAGGTGCCAGGGAGTCTGGGGGAGCCCGTCGGGCTGGACGGTCTGCTCTGTGTCTGGGAATGGCAGGTCCGCCTGGCTGCCTGGGGGGACAGCTCTCAGGGCTGCTGTCTGTGAGTGCCTGGCTCCTGGCTCCCGGGGGTCAAAGGGCAGCGCTTTCAGCCTTTTCTGGGGCCCACTTCCTGTTTGGGAGAGAAAACAGCAAGACCCCCCGCAGGAAATGTTCCTCTTCCCCCAGAGCCTTTTTTCTTTTCTGCTGGCTCTGGCTTGTGGGGAAAGGCCCATGTGGGGTTTCTCCCACTCCTCTCTCTCCCCCTTGGAGCCCAGGAGGGGACCTGGGGCATGACAGCAAACCCCACCTTGCCAGCATGGTCAGTTCAGTCTTGGCAACAGGGGACCTATTTATTATCCCCTGCGGGGCTCCTGGGCCTGCTTGGCGCCTCCTATCAGCCCCCAGGGCCTGTGGCAGCTGTGGGTCCTAGCACCATAGCCCCAAGGGTCCTCTAGACTGGGCCACAAGAGAGAAGTCCTTAACTGCAGCTGCCCACCCCAAGGCAGGGAGCCCCCCAACCTTGATCAATTGAATTTAACTTCTCTCGGGAGTTGGTGATGGACAGGGAGGCCTGGCGTGCTGCGATTCATGGGGTCACAAAGAGTCGGACACAACTGAGTGACTGAACTGGGTGCCAGGCCCTTGCTCTGAGCCCAGCCTCTCCGTGCTCACCTCTGAACACAGGGAACTCGCCTTGGCCTGTGGGCTAGGACAGTTCTGAGAGTGCCTGCTCCTGCAGAAAGCAGGCCCTGGTGCTAAGAGTTCATGTCAAACTCTCATCAAGGGCAGGTGACTCAAAACGCCCCCTCAACTTGCGAAGATTCAATAACGTATGCTACCATGCTTTGAATAACCTTTCCTACCAGATTCAATATACACTGGCTGGTTATAGAAGGTGTAGGAATTAAAAATCAAAAGATAAAATCTATAATGTCACTACCTAGAGCAGGGCTAGGAGAATGACGAAAGGGTTACAGGTGTGTTCATACCCAGCTCTGGGTAAATGCCCACCAGTCAGTTGCCTGAATGTCATCCCTTACGGCTGAACCCAGCTGGCAAATCCCTTCTCTCCAGGGCATACCTTCAAGTATTTCGATTATAATTCACCTTTACTGAGCTCCAGGTGAACTCATCTAATTCTCCTGATGACTCTATGAGACAGTTTACAGATGGAGAAACTGAGGCTCAGAGAGGACAAGTAACTTCCCCAAGGTTGCACAACCAGTAAGGGCCAGAGCAGATACCTGAATTCATCTGGAGTCAGAACTGAAGTCTCCTGCAGATTAAACATGCACCATCCCTTCTCGTTCCCCTCACAGGAGCTGGATTCCAGACCATTCATCAGTTCCACTGTTCATTCATTCATTCTTTCTCACATTCATTCATTAAGTCACTCAAGTGACTGCATATCAATATTCCCGAGCTCAGGTTTGGTGCCGGGGCAGGCTGATCCTGTCTGTCCCCCACATGCGTGCCTGCATCTGCCACACACTCAGGACTCCACCTGAGAACATGAACTCCATTTATTACAAAAGACTGGGTTATCACATTGTACTATGAACAGTCACAGCCCCTGCCAGACCTCCAAGGTCCAGAGAGGCAGCCTGGATGGAGGCCCCTAACAGCTCTCCTTTGACACCCCCTCCCCCAGCAAGAAAGTCCTGGGTGGGTGGGGGCACCTGACTGGGCCTTGGAGTGGTCCTGTGTCTATAAAACCAAATAAGTCCAAAGACCCCAGGCATATATACTAATATATATATGACATATATATATATATATATAAAAATATATATATAAAAAGCGTAGGCCACGGCTTCCCTTCCATGGAGTGTCAGTAAGGCGGGACCATCAATGCCCACCGTGGGAGAGAAGGAAGTTGTCTGTGGCAGGGACTGGGGTCTGCTCCCAGAGTCAGCACGGACAGCTGCATCAGTTCGAGTGGCTGGGCAGCCTGGGCACCCAGGGTTGGGGGGTGGCGCCCAGTCCTGCCTAGCCCTGGCAGGTCTAAGCCACCTGGATCTGCAGGTCCTCGTCCTCGTCCAGGTCGCTGGCTCCGTCCCCTGCCTCCTCGGCACCAAAGCGAGCACTGCGGATCTTCCCAAAGAGGGGGGCATTCTGCTGCTGTCGGCGGAGCCTGTGGGGTGGGGTGACAGGCGGGTCAGAGACGAGCCTGATCCACTGGTGCTGACAGCAGCTAAGCCTCCCCTAGCGCTTCCTGCTGCCAGGCACCAGACTGGGCCTTCCACAAACATTACCTCGTCTCACTTCATCCTTCCAGAAGCCCCCGAAGTGAGGGAGGTGCTCCTGTCACTCCCATTTTACAGACAGGGAAACTGAGGCACTAAGTCCCACAGACGACAGCGAGCAGGGGCTGGGCTCTGAACTGGATGGCTGGCTCTGGAGTAGGGTGGGGTGGGGGGCACAGCTTGAAGAGGTGAGGCAGCCGGCTCAAGGTAACGCGGCTGGGATTTAAACCCAAGCCAGGCTCCAAAGCCCACAGGAAGAGAGTCCAGGGGTGGGGGTTCTGAGTCCCCTACATCCCTAATGTCAGTGAGAAAGCCCTCCATCCTTGTTCTTCCCCACATTAAAATTCCTAAAGCCAAAATTTACGAGGCAGACTTCTCTAAGAAGAGCCAGTGGAGGAAATGCCCATCCCCCCTCCTCCCTGGCTCCCCGCGCCCACCCCCAGCGGAGTAGCCGCCTGGCTGCATCTTACTGGAAGGCATGAATTATTAACACGGTGGGGAGGGGCGCGGGCAGGGGCCTCCATTACTGCCTGGTGATTTAGTGAGCTGTCCCTGGAACATTAAAGCACAAAAAGTTGGGGAATAAGATGAGGCAGCGGTCCTGGGCAGCCCCGCCCTCCTCATGGAAGCACTTGAGAGCCTGGGCAGAGCCAGCCTGCCTGCCCATTTCGGGAGTTTATGGCTCCCAAAGAATGTGGCCAAAACTGCGGGAAGGCCCTGAGGCTAGGCGGGTATGAGGGGTATGTGCTTGTGAGGGGTATGTGCTGGAGTGGCGGGGCAGAGGGAGGCGGGGAGGGGTGTCGAGTGGGCAGAGCTGGCCAGACACTGAGCTTGACTTGCACGCACGACACTTCATAGGCAACATCCCAAGCATCTGGGGAAACTGAGCCTTGGCTCCCCAGGTCACACAGCTATCAGGTCTGGCTCCACAGTCTGTGCTCTTAGCCACAGACACTCAGCACATATCTAACAGTACATGTTCTGCAAATAAGGGCTCAGGTGGCAGACGGCCAGGGAGGCAATCTGACCTGACCACCCACCACCTGTGTGGTGGTGAAAGGCCTTAACCCTCTTGTGCCTTAGTTTCCTTGTTTGCCGGCCCCCTGGGGGGAGAAAAAAATTTTCCTTCCTGTCTCTCCTAGGAGCGTGGTTCTTAAAGCACAATGTTGTTGATCAATCGCTAAGTCGTTTCCGACTCTTTGCGACCCCATGGGCTGCAGCACGCCAGTTTTCCTTGTCCTTCACTCTCTCCTGGAGTTTGCTCAAACTCATGTCCATTGAGTTGGTGATGCTATCCAACCATGGCACAATATCTGACCCCGATACTAAAGCTCCGCTACTATTTAGCATTTATCATGGGCCTGGTCCTTTTATAAGCACAAATCAGCTTATTTAATTCCCACAATCAAGAAGTAATAAAAACTGTTATCAATCTCATTTTACAGATGAGGAAACTCTGGGAAAAAAAAAAAAAAGAGGTTAAGTAAGTGGCCCAAAATAACACAGCTACTTAGTGCAGAGCCAGAGTTCCCACCACCCAGGCAGTCTTGGCAGCAGAGACTGGGTGCTGTCTATTCCATGAAATAAGAGGATGGAAGTAAGGGCCTGGCCTGGCACAGGAAATCAGTCTCAAGTGGGAGCTTGTGAAATGGGGTGGGGCCTGGACTAGATGTTCTCTGACATACCCCAGCTCTAAGGGGAGTCTGGGGGAGAGAGCCACTCTTGGGGTGTTGGGATGGGGTGGGAGGCAGAGCATGCTGGGTGGGCCCCCAGACCTCCTGGTCCTCCCTCACTGAGGCAGATGGGTCCTGTCTGCAGCTGAGGGGTCTGGGCTGCCATCAGGGCTGGGATCCCACAGATCCCAGCTGGTCCAGAGTCACCCCAGCCTGAGGACCTTGCAGGCTGCTTGTCCTTCTCATCAGAGACTGCCCAGATCCACCCGCCCTCCCTGCTGCCCCGTGTTGGGCCTGACTTCTTTGGCTGCTCCCTCTATATCCGCTGACTGCAGGACACAACTCCCAGGCTCCCAGCTGGTCTTACTTCCTGCACTCCCTTCCCTGGTTTCCGAGCCCTGGCCCTTCCTGCTTGGAGGGGACAGGATTCTGGCCCCAGGACGTCCGGATCTCTTCCTTCCCTGTCTTCCCCTCTAGGCCCATTCGGCTGGAGCCCTGACCCCGACCCTGGGCCTCCCTGGGCTGGAAGCACCCTTGCCTGTTTGTGCACCCCGGCCGGGAGTCCTCACCCCTGGGGCGGCACGCTGGGCCCACCTGGACTGCACGTGTTCCAGCTGCACTTGCAGGTTCTCGCTCTGTTCCGTCTGCTCGTCCAGCGACCGCTGCAGCTTCCGCGCCTGGTTATGGGCCTCGTCCAACTGTGGGGGTGAACGGAGCCAAGAGCATAGGAGTTACCTTGGGTTGGGCCAACCTGCCCTGCCGTCTGCTGAGGACCAGCCACTCCTGCCGTTCCTCTGTGAGGACGATCCTCCTGGAGAGCAATCCCTGTCTCTCCTTTGAGGCCTAGACTGAGGCCCAGCTCCTCCAGTAGAACATCCCTTTTTTGCCTCTTCTTGCCTGTTGCCTCTCCCTTCCAAATCCACCCACACTCCAATGCCCCAAGCTACTGATCCATCCATCAACTCACCTACCCATATATTCCCATGAATCTGTTCACCTGACCATTCATCCATGGAAATATCCATCTGCCTATGGAGACACCCACCGACCCACTCACCAGCCATTGATCTATTCAGCCACCCGTTCATACAACTTTTGTGTCCTTCCACTCTTCCAAACCCGTCTTCCCATCTACCCATCCTTCTGCCTTCTTTCCTTCGGTCCATTCACTCTTCCACCCACTGAAAGTCAGCTGTCTGTCCACCTTTCCACTACCCACTCAGTCATCCATCTTTCCACATATCCATTCATCCACCCATCTATCTACCTACCCCTTCATCCATTCATCCAACCACCCATCAGACATCTGTTGTTACATCTCATCCATCTCTCCTCTCTCCCAACCATCTGTCCATCTATCCCCTCATCCATCTGTTCATCCATCCATGGTGTTATCCTGTCCCTTTAACCAACTCCACATCCACCCACTCATTCATTCATTAATCTACTCAACCACTCATCTACGTTATCTGTCCATTTCTCTTCCCATCTTCCTACCCACACACCACCTGTCACCCACCCACTCTCTCCTGAGTGCCTCCCGAGAGTCAGGCTTGTACCAGGCACGGGGGACCCAGCACGGAGTGACACAGGAGGGCCCTGCAGCTCCACCCCCACCGACCCCAGCTGAGGTCTGCAGGCTGGTGCTCACCTCGTCCTCAGCCTGGGCCAGCTCCTTCTTGAGCTCTTCCACTCGCAGCCGCAGCTTCTTCACCTCAGCCTCGTGCTGCTCCACCCGCCGGTTGGCATGGGCCAGCTCCGCCACCTTCTCCTGGAACTGCTTCTTCAGCTTGCCGTGCACGTGCTTCAGGTCGGCCAGCTCCTGCAGGAGAGCGGAGACGGAGGAGGGCTCATGCCGGGAAGTCCACGAGGTCAGGTGGTTCTGGGGGTACTGGGGTCCCTTCTCCCTGGAACCTCTCTGAAATGCCAACACTAGAGTCGGGTGAGGAGCTGGAGGCTAGAGGTGCCATCTAGTGAGGTGAGAAAGCCTGGGGTTGATGAGGGGAGAGGTGGGTGGAATTGCTGGCTCCATTCTGGACGGGGAACTCTGGGGTGCCTGCTGGAGATGACATGAGGTGTGCAGTAGGCTACTTGAGCTGAGTCTCATTTTCTGGGGAGGGATAAAGTCAGGACTCTTTGATGTATCAAAATGGCATTAAAGCTCTGGGTCAGCTGAAGAGTGCATTTCGGAAGCAAAGAGATCTGATGCCAGAATGGCTGGGAAGAAGATGAGCAGCCAGGAGAGGAGCTGTCCACACCTGAGCTCTGGGAGCTCTCTGAGCCCTCAGTCTTCACATTTGTGAAATGGCCTCTTGAATCCATTCTTTGTTCCATGTCCACCAACCTCAGCCTGGTCCTGGCCTCCATCATCTCCCGCTGCCCCCAGGAATGGCCCAGACTCCCCATCCACTTGCCTTCTCATCCGTCTTCCACCCCGCAGCCAGTGAGCGCTCAGAGCCACAACTTGCTCTCACCTACCTCTCACTTTTCAAAGGTGACTCAGGCCTCCTGCCTCACCTACCACATCCCTCTTGCCTGCTCCCCTCCAGCCACAGCAGCCTCCCTTGTTCCTCCAAAGCTCCAGGTCCCTGTCACCATGGGACATTCATTCACATTATTTTCCAAATTTCCTCCTGGAGTCAGTCCACTGCCAGTCAACATCTACTCTCCCTGGAGACCTGGGCTTAAACGTCACTGCCTCAGAAAAGCCTCCCAGGACCTGGGCCTCAGCCAGGTCCCCGGGCATCCCCTCTTCTCTCTCCCGGCCACGGCCACGGAGCTGTGTGACCAGCATAGGTGTGTGACGGAGGGAGCAACGTCTATATCTCCCTCAGCTATCAGCTCCACGAGGGGAGGCCACGTCCCTCCTGTCTGTTCACGGCTGTGTCCCCACCACCTAGAACAAGGCCTACACACAGCTGGAGCTCAATAAACATTTGTTGGACCGATAAAAGGGCTGTTGAAAGGATTAAGTGATGTTGTTGTGTTTAGTTGCTCAGTTGTCTCTGACTCTTTGTGATCCCATGGACTGTACCCTGCCAGGCTCCTCTGTCCATGGGATTTCCCAGGCAAGAATACTGGAGTGGGTTGCCATTTCCTTCTCCAGGGGATATTCCTGACCCAAGGATCAAACCTGCATCTCCTGCTTGGCAGGTGGATTCTTTACCACTACGTCACCAAGTATTCTCCATAGCACGGGCAAAAAGCACCAGCAGGGAGCCTGGCCCACAGTGGTGCCCCACAAACCCAGCCATGATGGTGGTATCACTGAGCCTGGCCCACAGCGGGTGCCCAGGAGGAGCCGCTGCCAGGCAATCACCTCCTCCGTCTGTAGTCGTTACTTCAAGGGTCCCTGGCCCCCTGCAGTCTGGAGCTGGACGCCCAGGAGGTGGTCTGCCCCGGCCCTGGCTGCGGCCCCCTCACTACGCCACCTTGTTCTTCTCAAAGAGCGCAGCCTGGCTTGCCCGCAGGTCGCAGTCCAGCGCGCTGGCCGTCTGCCGCCGACGCCGGGCCAGCGCCTCCTCCAGGTCCCCGACTTGCGCCCGCAGCTTCTTGTTCTCCCGCTCAAGGCCCAGTTTCTCCGTCTCCAGCCGCTCCCGGCGACCCCACTCGGCAGCGTTCTCCGCCTGCAGCCGCTCCATCTGCAACAGGGCAGGACCGCGGGAGGGGTCCACAGGGAGGGGCACAGCACGGCCTGAGCGGGAGGTTCCCCCTCCCCACCTCCTCCGGCAGTTGTTTTGGCTCCAGGAAGCAAGTCCAGCTGCAGCAGCTATAATTAACCCGGGCTTATTTCACAGCGCACGGGGTGTGAGCAAGAGAGGCCCACCCCTTGCAGACTGGAGCACCCAGGGCTGTGGCTGGTTCCTGTCCTCCTGTGAGTGAATGACTGATGGAGGCAGGGCCCCCCGGGCGTCCCCAGACCCAGGGCCCTGCCGGTGGTCTCACCTCGCCCCTCAGCTCCGCCATCTTCCTGTCCATGCTGGAACGCGCACCCAGCTCATCCTCCAGGTCTTCGGACATGCGGCCCAGCTCGTCCTGGTGGGCCTCCTTCAGTATGCTGAGCTGTGTGATACAGCACAGGCTGGTTAGGTGAGGACCACTAGCTCCAGGGAGGGGTGGGCGCTGGTGCCGGAGGGCTCAGCAAGGAGTCTCATGTGGTGCCCAAATGGCCACGGGGTATCCAGAACAGACCCTGAATCTGAACGCATCTGCCTCCTCCGACATCTCTCACCTTCTCCCTGATTATCATCCAGCCTCCCAGTGTCCATTCTTGGGTGCCCCCTCCTGCCCCCTGACCTTCTCTTATAAACCCATTTTTCGCAACAGTAGCCCTTTTTTCTTAATCTTAAAAAAAAGATAAACCCAGGGGAATTCCCTGGTGGTGCAGTGGTTAGGACTCTGAGCTTCCACTTCAGGGGGCACAGGTTCCATCCCTGGTTGGGGAACTAAGATCCTATAAGTAAGCCACTCTGTGCGGCCAAAAAATAAACTGATTAATTAAAAAAAGATACAGCCAATCATATCCCCAACCCCAGGTTCCCTAAGAACCAACCTGTCCCTATGGTCCCACAAAGCCATCTCCCATCAACCGCATCGCCCACTCTCCTCCCCAGAGGTCCCTGAGCCTCCTCTCTAGTCCTCAAATGCACAAGTTCCTGTCCATTGCAGGCTTCACACTGGCGGTTCCCTCTGCTCGCTGCCCTCTTTCAGAGGTATCTTGAAGGGCTGACTTTTCTCACTCTCAGGTCTTGGCCTAAATGCCCTCTCCTCAGGGAGGCCTCTCCTGTCCTCCCTGCCTAGAAGGGGTGCTTCTCCATCCCCCTACCTCCCCAAGAATGTGAGCACAGGAGACAGCATGTCTGTCTGTCCGCCTTCGTATCTGTGTATGGCCTGGGCACCCTCAGTGAACACTGGCTGAACACACCCAGGGGATCTGCCTGTGGGTGGGGGGCTGGTCACATCAGAATTGCCTGGGGTGATCTAAAATAGTACAGAGTCCCTGTTGTAGAGCAGGGAAAATTGTCAGAGGAATGCTCTTTGCAATGGCATGAATGAACCTTAAATATGCAATGTTGATGGGAAAAAAAACCCAGATACTAATGAGAATCTTTATAGTTAAGTATCTGTAAAACTGCACAGTTGGATCCCACATTTCTTCAAATGATTACACAATTTGAAAAGATTAAAAAAACAGATTCCTGGACCTAAGCCCCAAAGATGCTGACTCAGGAGAGTGAGGGCAGGGTCTGGGAAGCTTTATTTTAGGAGATTCCTTAAAGAGATTCTACTTAAAGACCAATCTTCCAGGGCAGTTTCAGGCTCTGGGGTCTGTGAGCCACCCACCTTTTGGAAAAGCAGGGTGGCTGCGCCCTCTGGTGGCCATCAGGGTGAGCACAGGGAAGCAGTAAGGGAAGCCCAGCCTGACCCCAGCATGCAGGAGTTCCCAAACTGCAGGGCTGGAATTTCCTCTCTGCCAGCTAGAGTCTCAGTTTCCTCATCTGTAAGATGGGGACACCAAATGTGTTTCCTTGACTGCTGTGAGGCTCTAGCAAGATCTCATACCATGTGCCCAATGAACATCCAGACTCCTCTTTGTCTTGGTCTACAAGGCCAGTGGGATCCCCTTACAATCTCATCTCTCACTGACTACCCTCCAGCCACACTGGCCTCTATTTCTTGAACACACTAGGCTTGTCTGGACTCAGGACTTTTGCATTTCCTGTGCCCTCTGCCAGGAACTCTGCCCCCTGCCTCTTCTCAACAGTGGCTTCTTCTAATCACTTTAGGTCTTGCCTTGTGTAACCTTCTTAGAGAGACCTTTCTATGACCCACCACCTCATCTCTCTAATTGTGTTTTGAATTTCACAGTTTCTGAATTTATCTACCTGGTTACTGTTGGCCTTCTCCCCACAACCCCTCCTCCACCTCCTGCCCCAGTCCACAGATCACCACATGGCATAGGGCTGGGGCTTGACAGTGAATGACTGAATTCCCCTCTTTCTCCCCTTCCCACTGCTGAAATTCAATGACACAGTACTGCTTCCTCCAGGAAGCCCACCCTGGTCTCTGACACTCACTTGCTTGAGCATCTCCTGCTTGGTCTTGCTCAGTTCCTCGTACTTGATCTTCCACTGGCTGAGCTCTCCCTCCAGCTTCTCGATGTTCCTGCTCAGTGCCATTTTATCCCTGGGGAGGGGAGACGTGGGGGTGAGCCCACTGGGGCCCTCTGCTGAGTCCTCCTGCATAGTCCTCCAGTCCCTTCCAAGTCTAAGACCAAGGTGTCGTGAGAGGTAATCTGTTCTATGCCGCTTCCCTGGCTTCTGGTGGTTTGCTGCGTGCTCCAGGCCTTAGCACCCCACTCTGTGGCAGGCAACCTGGGTGTGCGATCTCCTGGAGCTCCACCCTCCACACAACTGTGGGAGTCCAGCCCCTGCTGTGGGGAGTGACTGGTTCTCCAGGGCACCAGGCCCTGGGCTCATCCATCAAATAATACCTCCACTGCCCTCTATCTGTTTTATGCTGACTTGGTGTGAACACACAGCTTGCAGTCAGAAAAGCTGGAAAACACTTTCCAGTGACTCTCTGAAGGAGGAGTCCCTTCCTGTCACCATCACTGGGTGGGAGTCCCATAAACCGCTCTCACGCCCCTCACCCTTCACTCTGCCCTGAATGTGCAGGAGGCGCCGTGGGTATTTGGCCCTATGTAGTGTTTCATGACCAACCCCCACACCATGCTGGCCTCCCATTCTGAGTTTAGTATCACTTTACATTTCAGTTAGTACAACAGGTTGATTTTTGTTCACTGGGCTTAAACAGAAATGCAGCATCTCAGTTCTGGAGGCTTCAAGTCCAAGACCAAGGTGTTGGTTCCACGCGAGGGTGGTGAGAGGACATCTGTCCTATACCTCTTCCCTGGCTTCTGGTGGCAATAGCTGGTGCTCCTTGGCTTGCAGGAGCATGGCCATGATCTCTGCTTCTACCTTCACAGGGGCACTGTGTTGATTTTTAAAAGATTTCTGTGTGTAGTTATCTTATACCATCTTTGTGTTTAATTTCTGGATGGAAAAGGGGGTGTTACTAAATATTCAACATAATCAGGCAAAAATGACCAATCAAGGTCACTGGTGACCTCCAAGTCCTAAATCCACTGGTCAGTGCTCAGTCCTCTTCCGACTTTACCAGCTGACTGCTCCCTCATCCATGAAACGGTTCCTCCTGCTTCCTCTTCCCCCTCACTGGCTCCCTCCTCCTGTATCCTTTGCTGCCTCCTTCTTCCTCTGATTCTATAGCTGGTTGGCTCCAGGGCCCCATCCTTTGACCTCTGGCCTATCCACTCTCACCCGAGCTCATGGTTTTCAGCATCATCTATTCGCTGATGACTCCTGAATTTCTACCTCCAGCCCAGACCTGTCTCATGAACTCTATAGACTCATTCACATCCCCAAATGCCTTTCTGCTGAATCAAGCTCAAAATGTCCAAAACCAAATTCCCAGCCTCCACCCCTCAGTCCCCTTATCCCTCCTTCCCTGCTTTGATTTTCGCCCACGGCACTCTCCCTGCACGATGGCAGGGATTGCTGGTCTCATGGATAACTGTATCCCCACCGAGCACAGTGCCTGACCCAGATCCTTGACACATATTAGTTGAATTAATTTTAAAAAGCCCTCATATTGGGTCCTTGGGTACCGTACCACTGTTTTCAAGTCCCAAGAATCGATGGGACTCAAAGGGGAAGCCCCATTCCCTTTCATTGAGTCTCACCTCTGTGACATGGATTTTCATTCTGTGATTCCGAGGAGGCCCTGGTACAGCCTGGCCCGCCCCCTAGCCCCTGCCTGCCTCCCGGGACTCACTCTCGTTCCTTGAGCAGCACCTTCTGGGACTCATCCAGCCGTAGCCGCAGGGCGGTCAGCTTGGAGGCATCCTCCTCGACGGTGGTGTCCTCCCAGGGCAGGCGGCCGCGCTCCTGGCGGCCCGAGCTGCCCCGTGGGGCCCCGGCCCCCGCGCTGCGCACCTCCCAGCAGCCCTCTGGCTCCTCTGGTCTGTTCTTCAGCAGGCTCTCCATCAGCTCGAGCTCCTATGGGGACCCAGGCAGAGGCTGGACTAATGATCGCTGAGTCCTCACCCTCTTGACCTTCATCATGGCCTCTCCCAGGTCCAGGGCCTGGCATTAGCTTGGTGGGTAATCGTGGGCAAGTCACACAGTCCTCTGGACCCCCGTTTCCTCTTCTGCTGCCTGTCTCTCCACCCCTGGAGAGGGAGGGCCACACCCTCCCCCTTCGCTACTTAGAAATGCACAGAGTCAGCCACTCAGATTCCCTGAATCCTGGAAGATTCCCCAGAAGAGGTGGTAAGTTCTCTGCTGCTGGAAGTATGCAAATATTTGGTGGGACACTGATGAATGCAGAAGCAGGGATTCCTACAAGGAATAAGGACGAGATTCCCTCAAAAGGGATTCCTGCTCAAAGATCCCACTTTTCAGTGGGATCACCTGAAACATAAGTGACATGGTAAAAGATGCATGGACTTCCTTGGTGGCTCAGTGGTAAAGAATTTGCCTGCCAGTGCAGGAGACTCAGGTTCAATCTCTGGATTGGGAAGATCCCCTGGAAAAGGCAATGGCAACCCACTCCAGTATTTTTGCTTAGGAAATCCCACGGACAAGGAGCCTGGCGGGCTACAGTTCATGGGGTCACAAAAGAGTCAGACACCACTGAACGACTAAACCACAATAATAAAAGATGCACAGGAAGGCGGCCTCTGAGAGCAGAACCAGCTCCCAGACAGAAAGCAGTAAGGGTTGATTAACACAACCCTGAGCCCTCTTCCTCCCTGTCAGGCTCCTCTTCCCCTCTGCCCTTGTCTGCCCCCTGGCCTGCCTCTGACCACAGATCCAAGATGCCCGTGGCCTCTGTCCCAGCCTGGCTTCTCCCACAGTCATTCCAGATGAGTTTGGGCTGGTCCCTTCCTCGACTGACCTTCAGTTTCCCTATCAAGACTAGGACAATGGGCCTGAGGAGTGAAATTCTACTCCTCTTTTATCTCAGACTGTCTGGGTGGGGGCCTCTGAGGCCATCTGGTCCAAAGCTCCAATTCCCAACTGAGGAACCAGGGAGGGAAGAAGGGAATTGCTGGAGGGTCACAGAGCACAGACATGACTGGGCTGGAAAACAAACTCAGGCTGCATCCTCCGAGCTCTTGACGTGGTACCTGCTACCTCCTGGGGTGACTCATAACCGAACACAGAGAGGACAGGAACAGTGTCCGAGGCTGGCTGATATACAGAGGCTCATTCTCTGCCCCAAAGAAGAGCAAGGAATGTCACCTGCACCAGTCAGGCCCCGGCGAAGGGGGCTGCAGCCACCAGGAGGCAGCAGTGCCCACTCTAGCCCACAGGCAGGAGAGGAGAGAGGGCAGCTAAGAATCTTAGGAGCTGGCCTGACTGGGGATGGAGCTGGGAGCAACCTGAGCCTGGACTCTGTCCCTAGACAGCCTTCAGGTGAGTCTTGCTTGTTCAGAGGAGGCTGCCCTCCGTACATATCATTAATGTTCCAGATGGCCTAATTATTATCACCATGGGCTGAGAAGTTCATCTGGGGTCAACTCCCAGCGACTCCAGTCACCAGCTGGGAGCCACTGGTAATTAACCTCTCAGCACCTCAGTGTTTTCATTTGTAAAGCCAGTATTTCCTGGGTTGCCCTGAGAATTAACTAGATAGTGTGTATGCAGAGCCTAGCATTTTGTAAGGGTGCCCATGGAAAGACGGAGGCTTTTCCCAGATTTACCAAGCACTCTCAGCCTCTCGCTATTTGCACAGAATTTCCATCACCTGTAATGCATTCCTGCACTTTTCACCATCAATTCCTCCTGCTGCTGCTACTGCTGCTAAGTCGCTTCAGTTGTGTCCGACTCTGTGCCACCCCAGAGACGGCAGCCCACCAGGTTCCCGTCCCTGGGATTCTCCAGGCAAGAACACTGGAGTGGGTTGCCATTTCCTTCTCCAATGCATGAAAGTGGAAAGTGAAAGTGAAGTCGCTCAGTCGTGTCCGACTCTTTGCGACCCCATAGACTGCAGCCTACCAGGCTCCTCCATCCATGGGATTTTCCAGGCAAGAGTACTGGAGTGGGGTGCCATCGCCTTCTCCTCAATTCCTCCTATCTCAGCTTAAATGGGACCGCTTCTAGAAAAGCTTCGGTGAAGCTCCCTCCTCAGAGCCTGGCTCAGGTACCTCCTTCTGTGCTCACATTGTCCTGACACTCCCTACCCCCAATCCCTCAGCTTTGATAAGACACCTGTTAAAATGTTTACTCCTTTCTCTAAATTGAATAAATGAAGGGATTCAGCTCTGCGACTAATGGATGTCTTTGAGGTAAGTTCTTACAACTTGCTCCTGCTCAGAGAGGATGATTTGTTGGTTTTGTTGATTACTGAGGGTCGGACACGACTGAGCGACTTCACTTTCCCTTTTCACTTTCATGCATTGGAGAAGGAAATGGCAACCCACTCCAGTGTTCTTGCCTGGAGAATCCCAGGGCCGGGGAGCCTGGTGGGCTGCCGTCTCTGGGGTCGCACAGAGTCGGACACGACTGAAGTGACTTAGCAGCAGCAGCAGGTATGGGAGCGGCGGGACCACCATAATCAGGGACACTCTGCCCTTGGGGTCTGTGGGAGGACGGTAACCTGGGGCCCTGCAGGGCAGAGCCTGAATCCCAGAAGGTGTGATACCTACCCAAGTGCCAGGCCCTTTCCCTTTCTGAGCCCTACAGCCACCGCTCCCGCCCGGGTCAATCAGCCCCTCCCACTTCCGGACCCCAGCGCGAAGGCTCCGCCCAGAAGCCCCGCCCCTCGCCGCGCACCTGGCTGCCCTGCGGTCTCTCGCATCCGGATCCCACGTCGCGCACCGGCACCGGCTCCTGTTCCCTTTCCGGCTCCGTCTCGGGCCCATCGGGCGTCCTGTCCACGCCTCCCCGGGCGCCCCGCAGCCGCGCCAGCTCGCGGCCCCGCGCCTCGCTCTCGCCCTGCGCTTCTTGGCGCTCGCGCCGAGCCCCCGCCAGCTCCTTGGTGAGCGCGTCGAGGCGCTGGCGCAGCTGACGCACCTCCTCGCGCGCGCGGTTGCGCTCGGCGCGCACCTTGCTCCACTTCTCGCGCCAATTGGCGGTGCAGTCCGACCACCAGCGCATGGTCTTCTCCATCTGCGCCGCCCGCGCGCGCGCCTCCTCCAGCTCCCGCAGCCGCAGCTCCTCGCGGCTCTCCCAGTCCCCGTCGGCCAGCAGTGCAGGCGTGGGCGGCAGCGGCAGCGCAGGTGGCGGCCCTGGCGAGGGCGTGCCGCTGGGAGGCGTGGGCGGAAGCGAGTCGGCCGGCCCCATGCGCTCGGGCGACGGGCTGCCCAGGATGGTCAGGAGGCTGCCCTTGGACAGCTGCGGGGACTCGGCCAGCCGTGGGCTCGGCCCGTGGCTCATGGCGTGGCCGTGGGGGCGGGCAGGCTCGTGGGTGTTGGGCTGGAAGTCCCGAACTCAGAGGAAGCGCGGGGGACGCGTAGCAGATGCGAAACCACTGTGCATGATGGCCACTGCTACTGGCTGCTCTCCGGGCTATGGGGAGGGGTCGCTCCCTCCGACCTGTGGGAGAACACAACCATTATTTGGAGGTGGCCACCAACCGCCCATATCCTTAAGCTCAGCCATGGGAAGCGAAGGGAACAGCTCGCCCGGTAGAAGGAACAGCATGGGCAAAGGTGGAAGGAGTGCAACTGGTCGCCTCCAGGAGCCCCAGTGAGGCTGGAATGGTGAGCCAGGGCCTGCAGCCGCTTCCTCACGGGCCTCCAGATAACCCCCTTGAGTCGCTTCACCCTGGAGCAGCCACGGATGATCTGAAACCTTGATCTGCTGTCCCTGACCTTCAGGTCCCATCTCACACATTGAATGGCTTATACCGCTCTCCACCCGGAATGCTATGTGCTTCCATGCTGGCCCTGCTGCCAGGAGTCCCTCCCAGCCTCTTCCTGCGCTGGGCTGACTCTTCCCATCCTTAAAACTTACCTGAAATAGCATCTTCTCCAAGAGGTTTTCCAGGACCCCTTCAGGCCAGGTGGTCAGCCCCTGCCCAGGTCTCCACCAGCCAGCCTCGCTGTACTATTTTTCTGTGTCCCTGTGAGCACCCCATCTTCACCCCAGGCTATGAGTTTGCTGAGGGCAGGGGATGGCTGGCTGTTGGTCTTTGTCCCAGCACATGATGACAATAATAATGACATTTATGGAGGGCCAACTACAGGCCATGCCTATGTAAGCTATCCTCTCAACAGACTCAAGGGCAACTATAGACATTTACTGAAGAGGAAAGGGAGACTCAGCAAAAGTAAGCCCTGGAGTTGATCCAGATACACCAACCAGAAGTCCAAACACTGGCGTGGGTTTGGTGAATACGTGCATGTGCTGGTGGTATGATGGAAGTAAACTGGGGTCTAGATAGGGGTGCAGTGTGGTGAGGTGTCTCCCCATGCCAACCACTGAGCTCTGCTGTTCGTTGGCCACATCCCTTTTAAAATAAGTGAGACACATGCCCGCTCTGTCCCCAGTCTGCCACATTCTGCCTCAGAGTGGCTTCATGCTGACCACCAACAGCTCCTTGGGCTATCTCATACTTCCTTCCCCATTCAGCTGGGCCTGGCCCTCAGAGCCTCACTGCAGCCCCTGAGACCTGCCCTGATCGCTATTCCTTCCTTTTCTGGGTGACGCATCAGGGCACTGCTGGTGGGACTCTCAGCATCCTGGAAGAGTGTCCCAATACTGTCTGGCTGTGTCCCTTCATCACCCTTTTCCAGCCTCTAAGCCCCCCACTCGGCAGCACATCTAATGTCACAGTTTGTGGTAAAAAGAGGAGCTATCAGGCTGGCACTCCCTCCTTGTCCTGCCTTTAGCCCCACAGCTACCTCCTCTCTGCCATGAAGAGGATGGGGGGCTCTCCCACCTTGGGTCAAAGGCCCCCCCATCCAGCTTCTCCCACCCCAACCAGTGATCCCCCTCCAAGGAGCCTGCTCCCTGCTGAAGTCTCTCCTGGCACTTTCACCTCCCTTCTCTGTCTCTTCCCTTTCCAGGCCAATCCAGAGTGGGCCATGCTTGCTGTCTCCCCACTGTGCACCTCCCTCGCCCTCTCTCATCAAGCCTTACCAGCCTGGCCTCCACCCCCCTGCCCTACCCTCTGGGCATGTCTCAGCTCTCGCAGGTATGCCCTCTCTAGCTCTGGGCACCTTCCAGCCCTGCTTTCTTGCATCACTCCTTCCCAGGATGTTCTCCGGGTTTTCCTCCTCTTCTCCAGTGGTCCCCCATTAGCTTCTCGGGTTGGCAACCTGGGCTCATCCCTGCAGTGCTGGCGTGACCCCAGTCCTGGCCGCCTTCTTCTTCCTGGCTGCCCCTGCCTGAGCCATCTCTCCATGTCCGCAGTAACCTCCAGTCTCTCTCCCAGCCTGGGCTGCTCTCCAGAACCACTCACATGTCCCTCAGACAACTCAGACTCAGCTTGGTCAAATGGGACTCCCTGTCTCCATTCCCCCCACAACTGGAGCCTCCTTCTGGATGCCCTCTCCGGGAGAAGAGTGCTTCTTTACTTCTTCACACTGTGGGGAATATCCTGGAATTGGCTTTCTCTCCACCTCCAAGTCCAGTCAGTCTGTCTGCCACCCATCACGGGGATCCTCCTACCTTCTTCATCCTCAACCACTAACCTGTCAGGCCACCACCATCATTTCCCACTGGGGAGACTGCAGCCACTCCTTGTCCCATCCCCCTGTCCCCTTTTGCCTCCTTCAAATCCATCCTCAAGAGCAGCAGCCAGAGTGAGTTTTTAAAAACACAAACCAGATCGTGCCACTGGCCACCACCTTTGCCATTACCAGTAGCTGCGACCCCTCCCCTCTCTACAGTCAATTCCAAACTCACTCTCTCAAAGGCTCCAACACTAAAAACTCATCGATTCCCTGACTTGTTCACTGTCCCCACTGCCCACCCTGTTCCTTCTCTCCTTGCTACACCCACCCAAATGCCCTCAGTGTTCCAGCTACCTCACTGTTCTTGTCTCTCCAGGCAGTGCCGCCTCTGGTTGCTTCCACTGCTCTGCCTGCTCTTGCCTTCACCCGTATAACCAGGCATCACAGGTTTTCCACCACTGTGGACCAGTGTTCATTTAAATTCATGACTATTACAGTCAGAGTTCCTTAGCACGGCTCAGTGATCCTACTACTGGACTGGCCAAAAAGTTTATTTCAGTTTTTTCCCCTAAGATGTTATGGAAAAACCAGAATGAAACTTTTGGCCATTCAAATGTATTTCTCCAGTGCGTTTGCCCTTAGTTTATTGTCTGTCTTCCTTCACCAGGCACCAGCTCTAGTCCCTGCTCTGTCATCAACCTCATCTAAACCACTGCCCCATACTGGGCCTGTTTCTCCCCTGGTAGAACTGGAGTGAGGGGTGAGGGAGGCCAGTGCTTCTAGAGCAAGAAGTCCTTCAGATTCACCTGGACATTTGCTTAAAATGCAGTTCCTGGACCTCACTCCTCAGAGAATCATGTTCAGTAGGTGTGGGACCGGAGATTTGCATTTTAACCATCCAACTGTGGGATATTTTGAGTAAGTGGTGATGCCGTGTCACCACCCATAGTTCCGTATGTACAAACATGTCTATCTCAACCCCAGTAACACCTGCACAGACTAGGTTACGCCCCCAGACACAGCCCTCTGGGCTTAGGTTCCAGTTCCCTGTACACCCGACTCCCCAAGGGATCCCTGGAAGGCTGAGTACCCACTGTGACTCTGTCTTTCCACCTGTGCAATGAGGTGACTGGCCTAGATCCCACGTGCATTCACAGACATGCGCACACCCAGACACACAAGCAACCCCATACATGTAAATATAGATAAAGACGTGGGCAGGCAGACACATACACGGAGGTGGCCCCATAGGCACACACAAGAACTATATATATGTTCAGAGAGATGCTTCCTTGTAGATAGAGTCACAGACACACCTGAAGACATACATATGCCCACACGGATACACATAGAGACACGCAAAGATACATACTCATCCCTGAGACAGACAAATGCACACACACACATATACACACACACGAACACATATACGGACACTCGCAGCCCTCCTCTCCCCAGTTTCCTGGCCGAGCTCCACATGGAGAAGCTCTTGGAAAAGAAAAACAATGTGAGAGCCTGCGGGGGAGGGGAAGGAGGCAGGAAATCTGAGTGCCAGCCCGGTGGCCTCGCCAGAGGCCAGAGCTGTGCTGGGAATGGGGGTTCGAGAGGTGGGGGTCCCTGGGGCCAGGCCCCTGTCTGCTGGGCCCTTCCTGCAGCCCCTAAACCGAGAGGGCGGCAGGGAGGGGGCTGCTGCCACATCCTCTCTGCCTCTGGGAGCTGCCAGGGCTGAATGGGGCTTGGCGGGGAGGGGTGGCCTGCTCCTTCCAGGAATCCCAAGCCTGTCGTGCAGGGCCAGGGCAGGCGCCACCCAGGCCCCTAATGGCTTCCAGGCACCCACGCTCAAGGGAGGGGGTGGGGAGGAGTGGGGGTCAGAGGGGCTCTGGACGGGCCTCCTGCCTTTCTTCCTACAGGCCCAGGTCCCCTGAAGGGTGTGTGTGCACACATGTATAAATGGATGGGGGTTGGGGGGGGTCCCAAGGTTAGTCTTCTGGAGAAGCCCACCCCTGGACACACCAGGAACCCTGCGTACACACTCAAGGGCAGCTTGTCTCTGCCTAGCAATGCTTCCCCCTCACCCCTACCCCCACCCCACTGACATAACACAGCCTTAGGGGCAGACACACACACATCAAGCCCTGGTAACGTACACACTCACCAAGAGAGACGCCACATGGAGGTTCAGCTGGCAGTTGTAGACTGGCTCCCACTGCCTACCCCGCCTGCCCTTCGTCACCAGGATCAGCGTCTTCCTCCCCTGGGATGTGAGTATGTGTGCGGGGTGGCCTCCTGATTCCTGCAGGGTGTCACCACTCCCTATGGAGCAGGTGGAGGAGGGACCAGCCTCCACAGGCCCAGAAAGTCCTTCCCACTCACCCTCCCCTCTCCTGTGCCCACCCCCCACCCCCAGCACCAGCCAGACGGGTCTATTCCTGCTCAAACCCTCAGGATCTCTGCTCAGCCTGATCCCCTACTTGGGATGCCCCGCTCAGACTCCGAAACCCCACCCAGCCTTCAGGCTCAATTCCACAACCTCCCTCCCGGAAATGCCTTGGTCTCCCCAGCCCCACTCTGCCAGGGGAGTATATCCCCACAACCTTCCAGAACCAGACCTGGCCAGCTGCCCTCTCTCCTCTTGCAGTTCAGGCCTCCCCAACCCAGGCAGGACACTTGTGCCACCCGGAGCCACTAGCACAGGCCCTGCACACAGGATGTGCTCAAAGTTGGCTGGCGGGGTGGAGAGCAGAAAGCAGAACCATGGCTTCACATCCCCTTAACTGGGTAGCAGAGCCACCTGGGAAGGCTTCCCATGTGGCACTAGTGGTAAAGAACCCACCTGCCAATGCAGGAGATATAAAAGATGTGAGTTTGATCTCTGGGTTGGGAAGATCCCCTGGAGGAGGGCATGGCAACCCACTCCAGTATTCATGCCTGGAGTATCCCATGGACAGAGGAGCATGGTGGGCTTTGTACGGCCCATAGGGTTGCAAAGAGTAGGACACTACTGAAGTGACTTAGCAAGCATGCACAGGTCCACATGGGACTCAAGAGCTCCTGAACCCCAGCCCCACAGTCATCCTCACTGCTCCAGGCAGCTGCTGGCCAGAACAGAAGAATGTTTTGACTGGATGTTTGCCTCAGGCAAGGCCTTCATCAGCCTCGTCTAGACAAAGTGACCGGTGGCCCTTGCTTCTAGTGGACCTGTTTGTAATGTTCTTTCTCCTTTCTCTAGCAGTACCTCCTACACATCCTTTAGGACATACCTCTGGGTAATGATCCCCTGGGTAGCCTTCCCCAACCTCATACAAAGAGTATGTTAGTGCTCCCAAAATGGCACCTCCTTGTTCTTCAGCAGTGGCCACACTGAGAAACCACAAGGGCATCCTGGACTCACTGGCTGTCAGCACAGGGCCCAGCATACAGCAAATGCTGCACTAATGCTTCCCAGGCTGATGGGTAGAAGATGGACAGCTAGGGGTTCTCTGTAATCGGGGAGGGTTGCACCATTCTAAGGATCAGGAGTCACTTTAGGGTCAGGCTCTGAGACAGGTAGGTGTCAAAGCCTGTAGCCAAGGTCAAAGTCAGAGGTCATCTCATGGCCAGGTCAAGGATCAGGCCTCTTACCTGAAGGAGTCTAACTGACTCGCAGGGGGACAAGTTTATTTTGTCCTTACAGTGTTTTGATGGCTCATACCTAGTAAGAAGAGTAAGCAGTGCTGAGGCCTAGATGGGGCCCAGCTTAGGGGGCTGGGGTGGGTGTGGGGTGGGATGGGATGGCCCAACTCCTCCTCCAGCTCAGAAACCCTCTATAACTTCCCAGAACCTTTCAGGTGGGGCTGTGGGGCTGGCCTGTGGCCACAGGCCTGGCTGTGGGCAGGGAGCAGAGCCCAGCAGGAAACCACAGAGGACAGCCTGATTGGATAAGTGCAGGGCCCAAGGCTGGTCAGCCCACAAACTGTGGGCGCTTGTCCCTCTGACCTGTCACCCGTGCTCCCATCACTGGACCTCCAGGAGAGGACAGGGAGGCAAGCTGAGCCTGCAGGCTGAACCTGAGCCCTGGTGGGTAGGCACCCCTAATCAGTTCCCAGGTAACTCCATCTCAGACAGAGAAGCCAAAGATATCCTGGACCACTAATCAGAACTCCTTTTTTACAAATGGGCCACCTGAGATCCAGAGGTACAGCTATTGGTCCACATCAAGGATCAGCAGCAAAACTGGGTGTGTGTTGGCAGGTGGGGGGGTGGGGTCGCTGGATTGCTGGGATTGGATGCCTCCCCTCCTGGGTCATGATTACCTGAGGGGCAAGGTGCCCCTGGGACCACCTACACTATGGGGTCCTCAGTCATCAGGCCAAGCACAGCTGGGAGAGGATGGGAGGTTTTCATGGGGTGGACCCCAGCCCCGGGGTTCTGAGCAACTCCTTGAACTATACACTCTAGTACAGCGGACGTCTCAGGAGCCCCAATTGTACCTCTGTGATGCTGTTTGATACCTGCAAGGCCACGCCCTCTCTGATGCTGTTTTCTTACTTGTAAGATGGAGAGAGGCACTAACAAGATACCTAAAAGCTTTGTCTAAACAGTGGGCAGAATCTGTGCCGACACGAAGTAATCCTACCTCCCCAACAGCCCTATATAATCCACACTTAAGACAGAGAAACTGAAGCCCCGGTGGGGAAGGAGGCTTGCAGGATATCACCAGTTCTCACAATCGTAATAGTGGGACAACGGAGGCCCACTCCCTTCTCATGACACTAAGCCGTCGCTCCACCTGTCCCAACTCCTTCCAGAAATTCCCTTTCTGGCCTCCCACGACCAAGAGTCGCCTAAATCCTCACTTCCTCTCCCCTTCCCCAGCACTTCGGCGGCGGGATGAGGGAGGAGGGTCTCCCGGCCCAGCGAGACGCGGTCCCGCCCACCCCGCCGCGCGGCCCCCCATTGGCAGCCACCAGGGGCGTCGTGCTCCGATTGGCCCGCGCCGCCCGTCCGTCCCGCATTCGCCATGGTGACCACGTTGGGTCCCCCGGGAGAGGTCCAAATTCCGCCCCCGCCCGCTGCCACCGCCCCCCTGGGGTCTGGCCCCCGCCCGCAGCTTTTCAAGGGCGGCCCTGCCCTCCCCCCTCCCCCAACTCCCGAAGCCCCATCACTCCTGAGGCTGGGGCTCCGGAGGTAGGGGAGCCCGCGGAGGGGGCTAGGAAGTTCTGCTTGGAGTTTGGGGGTTGCTGCGGACGCGGGAGTCCCCGCTGCTCCTCTTCCAGCACGCCCTCCAACTTAACCCCTTCCCTCCCGCTGAAGGTTCGCGGCCTGGAGGGAGTTCCCGGGACGCGGTGGCTTTCGGCCCCCTGCACTACCAACCCCCGCTCACCTCGGCCGGCGACCAGCGGGCTCCGGACGTCCGATCCGCCGCGGCTGGGCGGAGCGGGCACGGGGCTTGCTGCGGCCGCCGCCGGGAGGGCCGAGGGAGGGCCGCGGAGTCTCCTCCTCCCTCCCGGGGGGAGGGGAGAGAAAGGAATCGGCGAGGCGGGGGCGGTGGGGCCCGGGCGGGTTGCGGCCCCACTCTGACCCTGGCCCGCAGAGTTGGTTGGGTGGGAGACCCGCGCCTAACTTTGGGGAGAGGGGCGCGGGCCGAGTTGGCGGGATCGCCACCGAACGGGCCGGACACCGACGGAGGCCCCACCCCGCCGTCGGGCCTAGAGGAGGGGGAAGGAAGGCCGGGTCTGGGGGCCCCGCGGGGTCGGCTTTCCCGCCTCAAGTTTCCCGGAGCGGCAATGACGTACTAGGCGCCCAGCAGCAGAAGAGGGCACAGCCTGTCCCCGGCTCAGCACGTGCAGCTGTATACCAAGCTTGTATGCTTTTGTTACCTACATTCTTCCTAGTGCTAGCTCTGCCACCGAGTGGATGCGGAGCAGCAAGTCCCTGCACCTCATCGGGCCTCAGTTTCCCCTTTGTACAGCAGAAGGATGGACCATAGTAGCCTCGCGCATGTTGAGAAGCGTGGGTGGAGCCGGGAGGAGGTTTTCTCGGATGTGCTAGGGTGCTTCCCGTGCAGAGCCGGCCTCAACTGGCTAGGGGAACGGGGTAGCGGGGGGGAGGGGGGCGGTCCCGGTACCTTGAGGGGTACTTGCGTGCGCCTTGGCACTTTGGGGCTTCCTGCCTTGAGAGTGTCTGCGGTTACTTTGAGAGAGGGGGAAGCGGTCTTCTTACCACATCCTGTCCCCTGGAAGGCCGATGAGGTGAATCCGTGTTAAAGGAGGACCAGAAGTTCAGAGTTGTGGCGGAGGGAACCTTGCTGTATTGAGTCTTTACGTGGAAGAAGAAACTAAAAATAAAGAAGATAAATTAGTTTGAATTGGTAATTAACAATAGAGGCATATGTCTGTTTATTGCCCTTCGCAAGATGCTGTGTTTCTGTTTTTGTTTTGTACAAATTGAAGGTTTGTACAAGTCTCATGTGGAAAGCGAGTCTTGGCACCAACAGCATTTGCTCACTTTCTGTCTCAGTGTCACATTTTGATAACCCTAAAAATTTCAGACCTTGCACTAGCAAAAAGATTACCAGTTGGTGAAGGTGCAAGCGATAAAACTTTTTTAGCAATGTGCTTGCGTGTTAAGTCACTTCAGTCATGTCCAACTCTTTGGAACCCAATGGCCTGTAGCCTGCCAGACTCCTGTCCATGGGATTCTCCAGGCAAGGATACTGAAGTGGGTTGCCATGCCCTCTTCCAGGGGATCTTCCCCACCCAGGGATCAAATCCCATCTCTTCTGTCCCAAACTGCATCTCTTCTGTCTCCTGCATCAGCAGGCAGGTTCTTTATCTCTAGCACTACCTGGGAAGGCCCTTTTTAGCAATAAAGATTTTTAAATTAAGGTTTATGTACTTCTTAAAAGACATAATGCTGTTGGCACACTTACTATACTAATATAGTGTAAACATAAGCTTTATCTGCACTGAGAAACCAAAAAAATTCGTGTAACTCAATACATTGTGAGCTTTGATTTACTGTGGTGGCTTGGAACTGAACTGGAAATATCTCCAAGGTATGCCTGTATTTGGGGGCTTCCCTGGTGGCTCAGATGGTAAAGAACCTATATTTAGATTATGGTTGCTATCATGCGTGCAGTAGCATCAATAAAGAATTGGCTCTTTGCAGCAAGAGGATCACTTTTGCAAACATATTTGAGAGTTTCACACCAGAGTTCACTCTGAATCCTGTGACAGTCAAACAGTTCTCTCTGCAAGTTCTTGGGCCTTTCTTTTACAGAAGCTCTCTTCCTCTGTGGTCAGTGGCTGCTCGTTTTCCACAGCATCACTTACACCCACTTCGTGAAATCCCACGCTTTTTTGCAGGATTTGTAGTTTCACTCATAACCATGTGCTTTGTCTTGGCATGGCTGAACGTTGATAGCATCTGACAATCAGCTCAGGGCAGATTTTGCTGGCACTATGTGGGGTTTGAGAAGGAACTGACCTATGAATATTGCAGTGGCTGACCTTTGCTTACTGTGTACTTTGGACCTGTGAGATTCAGATATTGAGTACTCAGACAGCTGGAACACCCCCGATTTTAAACTTGGGGAAATGCTCACTGAGGCGCTTAGCTGAGACTTACCCAGAGTTTCACAACCAGTAAGGACAGTTGTGGACCAAGATCCCAGAGTTCTTTCCTAGAGTTTCTGAAGGCGGGGATATGGATTAAGAAGATGGAGGAGGCTGAGTTGATGGTGAACCTAACCTCCAATTGTTATTTTACAGCTTATTTTATTATTATCATTATTGGCCACATCATGTGGTATACGGGATCTTAGTACACCAACAAGGGATTGAAGCCATGCCCCCTGCATTTGGGAGCCCGGAGTCTTAACCACTGGACCACCAGAGAAGTCCCCTAAGCTCCAGTTATAAAATCATCATGATAGAGCTATCTGTCTCAAAGAAAAGAACCAAGAACATTGTCCCAGGCATGTCTGTTGCAGGGGTTGAGGGAGGGAGAGCTACCCACTCATAGAACCAAGCTGTGTCCTGACCATAGGCTTGGGAGTTCACATGAATTAGCTCAGTGTTATAGCCATCCTTGGCTTCCCAGGTGGTACTAGTGGTAAAGAATCCACCTGCCAATGCAGGGAGGCAAGAGATGTGGGTTTGATCCCTGGTTGGGAAGATTGCCTACAGTAGGAAGTGGCAACCCACTCCAGTATTCTTGCCTGAAAAATTCCGTGGACAAGGGAGCCTGGTAGGCTACAGTCCATGGAGTTGCAAAGAGTAGGACATGACTGAGCGAGCATGCACACATAGCCATCCTATGAGCTGGTATTACCATCATCTCGTAGTGAGAAAAGTGGGGAT
The DNA here is from genome assembly GCF_027580195.1 of Bos mutus. NCBI lineage: Eukaryota > Metazoa > Chordata > Mammalia > Artiodactyla > Bovidae > Bos > Bos mutus. The sequence goes on along the minus strand of NC_091634.1, from coordinate 37,113,753 downwards.
TAGAAGCCAAATGACAGACTCCAGTCACACGCTGGGAGATCTTAAAGCCCAGATCTGACTTTCAAGTTTACCATTTCATTCCTGTTGCTAAAACCGCACCTCCTGGCAGCCTACTGGATGCAGCACTTATCTGGTTTCTTTCCCCAGTTTAGCACAGTAGGGTTTTCCACTGAGGCTTATGTTAGTATTTCCCACACATCAGCAGTTCTCTGTCCTGTGTCTCTGCCACCACTTTTTGCCATCAACACATAACTCTTATGCTATTATTTACTTGGCATTTTTCCTTAAACCATTTCACTTTTTTTTTTAGAACAGATGTATATTTTAGGCTAAATAGGAAATGTTATCAGTTGCTGTAAATAGAAGAAAGTCATAAAAATAAATGTCATGTAAATAAGCAACATCCTCAATCAAGCTAGAAACCCTCACTTTGTTAAGAAAGGAATACAACTTGTACACCCACGTTCGTAGCAGCATATTCACAATACCCCCAAAAGATAAAAGCAACCTAAGTGTGTGTTGGTGGATGAATGGATAAACAATGTGGTCTATACATTCAAAAGAATATTATTCAGCCTTGAGAGGAGGCTAAAGGAAATTCTGACATATGTTTAACAGCATAGATTGACCATAAAGACATCATGTTAAGTTAACAAGCTACACACAAAAGGAAAAATATTGTATGATTCCACTGATAGGAGGTTCCTAGAATAGTCAAACAGAGACTGAAAGTAGACTAGTGGTTACTTGGGGCTCTAGGGGGTGGGGAATGGGGAATTAGTGTTTAATGGGTACAAAGTTTCAGTTTCCAGAAATGGGAAAGCTTTGAGGGTGGTGATGGTAACAATATAAATGTACTTAATGCCACTGAACTGTACACTTAAAAATGGCTAATATGGTAAATTTCATGTATATTTTTGCCACAATAAAAGAATCACTAAACATCAGATATCCTGTTTTCTATGTCCAATATAAGTTTGAAGAATGAAAATCAAAAGGATGGAAGGCGGTGGTAGAAAGGGGCTAGAGATAATTTAGTTCTAAACAGACACTTCTCCTGGATGTCACTGGGATTGAGAGAGACTGAAAAGTAAATTACTTTTTCTTGGTGTGACTCAGTTTATCTAATGTCCTGTCAGGGGGTGCCACTTACTGCCCTCTTGCAGATCACCAGGGGGAGCAGCCCCCATGGTGAGAGACATCCCTAGGGCTGGGGATGACTCTCTCAGGGTGGGGAGTGGGAGGTGGCTTGCCTTCCTCCCTGCCTGGGAGACTGAACAAGGGCCAGGCATGCCTCCCAAAGTAGAAGCATCTGGAATGTTCCATAGGGGAACTGGAAGTAGGGAAGGCTTCCTAGAGTAGGCAGGACTTGAGATGGGCCCTAATGGATGGAGAGGAGCTGGTGTGCCCAGGTATGTGTGTGTCATAGCAGGATAAGAGCAGGGAGACTGGGATGAATAAGCTGAAGCTCCAATACTTTGGCCACCTGATGCGAAGAGCCAACTCACTGGAAAAGACCCTGATGCTGGGAAAGATTGAGAGCAGGAGAAGAGGGCAGCAGAGGATGAGATGGTTGGATACCATCACCGACTCACTGGACACGAGTTGGAGCAAACTCCAGGAGATGGCAAGGACAGGGAAACCTGGTGTGCTGCAGTCCGAGGGGTTGCAAAGAGTCGGACACGACTGAGCGATTAAACAACAATGGCAAACACATCCCGAACTGGGTGGAAGTAGTGACTGACTGGGGCTAGACAACGAAGACAATGGGAGCCACTGCCGGCTCCTTGAGCTGGGGGTGTGTCTTGGCAGTGAGTTCCAGAATCTGGAGTGCAGGGCTATGAAACCAGCACCCCCAAAAGGCAGGGTGTAGTGAGGCAGGCCCAGATTCAAGATGAAAAATAAAGGGGCTTTTGGGGTGAATAAAGCTTCCTCCTGGGCCCTGAGAGCAGCTGCTGGTGATGCAACCCTAGAGGTGGCCAGGAGAACTCAGAAAGGAAGGAAGAGCCTAGAGGTCAAGGGCTGGGTCATGGCCACAGAAAACCAAAGTGCGGAGGAGGGCAAGAATTTGTCCGAGTCACCCAGCAGGAACGTGGCCAAGGGATCAAGCATACAGGTGTCCCTGAAAAGTCACTGCCCTGCAGCTGGGGTGGGAGCCTGCACACGTGGGTCTGCGCCTCCCTGAAGTCTCCCTGTCCTGCAAGGAGCAGCTCCCTTCCTTCCTCCCACCAAGTCCGCCTGAACTACCTATGAGCTGTGCTTGGCGGAGGCCGCAGGGGCCCCAGCATAGGGGCAGAGAGGAGGGAGACCGTGTTGGGACCTGCCTGTTTGTCTCTGTAGCTGCATCCCTAATTCATCCCTGGGGGTAGAAAAGCTTGTTCCTGAGTCAGAATTTTCCCAGGGAGTCCGGCTGGGCCCCTGGCAAGAGAGAGCACCCTGTCTTCTCTCTGACACACACCGACACTTCTTCCTGTTGCTCAGGGCTCTGTGGAGGAAGTGGCAGATGTTGGACAGGCTTGTCCAGACCCCTGGCTCAAGGAGCAGCTGGCCACCTTTCCAGGCCCCCAGTTCTGGCCATGTCTTCTGATCTGTACTCTCAGTGAGGCCTTTCTCCAGAGGGCTCTGGACTGGGTAACTCTGGGTCAGGCTTTTGTCCTCCCCCCGCACCCCCAGGCCCCAGGCACCCCAGGGCTTCACGAACACTTCCAGGGACTCTGCAGCACTACCCTTGATAAGCCCCACATGACCCCATGAAGTGGTACTGTCACTGTCTCCATTGTGCAGAGGGGAAACTGAGGCTCAGAGAGTTTCCATCACTTGAGCCAAGTTACCCAGCCAGGAAATGGTGGGCCTGGGGTTGGAACCCAGGCAGCGTGACCCCATGCCTGCCTGAGGTCTTTACCATCATCCGCCTCATTGATCCTTGGCTCAGGCAGGGATCATTCTCCTTTTCCTACTCCTGGGGAAACTGAGACCCAGAGAGCCCTCATCTCTGGCCCGAGAGTTCAGAGCCGAGTGGGTCTTGAACCCTGAAGGGTGCCCCCAACATTGGCCTCCTCCCTCTCTCTCCATGACACCCAGTATCTCTGCAAATGTGCAGCTGCCTCCAGGAAGTGCTGCAGGCTCTGGGGGGTTTGCTATCAAAGGGTGAGCTGGGTGTGGCTATCAGCTCGGGATGCAACAAACAGGCTTCTTCTAGTGAAAGAAGAAGTGCAGGGAGCGTGTGCTGTGCCGGAGTAGGGTGAATGAGCAGAGGCCGCCTGCCCGCAGCACAGAGGTTCCCAACTTCCCCTTCTTCCTGCAGAAGGCAGCCGCGGGCAGCGAGACAGCAGCAGCCGCACAGGTCAGCCCTTCTGTCTGAGTCTCTCCATGGCCCGCTCTTCCTAGACTCTGTCCTGACCCTTGGGTCCCCAGCAGGCACTGGGCGCACCCCTGCCTGGGTGGTTGTTGGGCTGGTGACATCCCTGGAGCAGCAAGGTGGGGCTCACCTGCCTTCCCTTCACCGGTTCCTGGGCCTCTGATGGCAACTCCTAATCTCAGGACTGGAGTGATCTATGTTTTTGGTTTTCTTTTGTTTTCCAGTGGTGGTGGGGACATATTTCTTTTTTTCTTTTTTTCTTTTTTAACTTGAAGTATATTTGATTTACAATGTCATGTTAACTTCTGTTGTACAGCAAAGTGATTCCGTTACAGGTATATATGCATTCTTTTTCAAATATTCTTTTCCATTATGGTTTTTAAAAGTTAATTAATTAATTAATCAGTTAGTTTTTGGCTGCCCGTGGGCTTTCTCTAGTTGAAGTGAGCAGGGGGTACTCTGGGTGTGGTACACGGTTTCTCACGGCAGTGGCTTCCCTTGTTGCAGAGCATGGGCTCTGGGACGCGTGGGCTTCAGTCGTTGCCGTATGCCAGCTCATTTGACCCCCAGGCATGTGGGATCTTCCTGGGCCAGGAATCAAACCTGTGTCCCCTGCATTGGCAGGCGGATTCTTAACCAGCGGACCGTCAGGGAAGTTCCCAAGATAGTTTATCATAGGATTTTGAATATAGTTCCCTGTGTTATACATGAGTATCTTTTTGTTGAGATCTATGTTTTTGAAAAATAGATAATTCAATTAAGGAGTAGTTAGGCTCTGGGTTCAAACCTTTACTCCCCTTACCCACTTTGTGGCCTGTTATTGAACTTTGCTTTTCTGGACCTCAGTTTCCTTATCTGTAAAATGGGGCTAGTCCAGTAGCCTGCATCTCAGGTGACAGGGGTGAGGGGCTGGCACAGAGTTGATGTTGGGCAGATCAGAGCAGGTGCAGTTCCTCTGAGTGCCCTGGATTAGAGCCTGAGACAGTGTGTTCCAGGCAAAGGCTCTGGGTCTGATTGGGTCATAGACCCCCCTGTTGGGCCCTCGTGGGACCTCCTTTTGGGAAATAATAGCACCTGTCAGGACTTCCCTGCAGAGACCACAGGTTCACTTTCACCCAGGCCGTGGGGGAGGCGGAGGTGGGAATTCCAGTCTGTGGTTGGCAGGAGCAGCTGTTGGGAGGAGCACGTGGGGCCCTACCCAGGAGCACATTGGCTCAGTGGGCTCTAGTACTGTTGGGGAGAGGGTGGTACACAGCCAGCTCTGGAGAGGGAGAGGAAGGCAGAGGTTCTCCTGCTCAGTGTATTCCTGGCTGGGAATCTGGGTTAGAGCCTCAGATTCCCAGGAGTGCGGATCGTGGATATGGTTGAGTCTCTGTCTCTGGGAAATGTGCTTCTCAGGTGGTGCCAGAAGTAAAGAACTTGCCTGCCAATGCAGGAGACATAAGAGACGTGGATTCAATCCCTGGGTTGGGAAGATCCCCTGGAGGAGGGCATAGGCAATCCACTCCAATATTCTTGCCTGGAGAATCCCATGGACAGAGAGTAGGCTACAGTTCACAGGGTCTCAAAGAGTTGGACACGACTGAAGCAACTTAGCATGCATGCCCTAGGAAATAGATGACCTTGGCCTCATTTTACAGTTGAGAAAGCGTGCAGCACAGAAAGGTCAAGTTCCTTGCCTAACTTCACAGCTCAGGTGCTGAAACGGAACTAGTTATAGAATTTACATCTCCCAAAGGCTCTGCTCTGCGTGCCACCTGTCCCCTCATGTTCTGTTGACCTGATTAGGGTTATGTTCTTCCTGGTAGCAACTCAGCCTCCCGGCCACCTTTTGGAAGCTGCAGCATATCTCAGGGGAGAGCACTTGACTTGGAGTCTGGGTTTGTGTTTCAGCTTGCACACTGGCCTGCTGAAGAACGCCAGGCAAATTCTTGTGTGGTATTCAGTTTTTCCACTGTCAGGGGGAACCTTCCTGGGAGTCAGGTAAGGGGGTCCTGTTTCCTGTGCTGTGTGCTAAGTTGCTTCAGTCGTGTTTAACTCTGTGCAAACTTATAGACGGTAGCTCAGCAGGCTCCTCTGTCCATGGGATTCTCCAGGCAAGGATACTGGAGTGGGTTGCCATGCCTTCCTCTAGGGTATCTTCCCCTCCCAGGGATCGAACCTGAGTCCCCTGCATTGGCAGGTGGGTTCTTTACCACTGGCGCCACCTGGGAAGCCCCCTCCTATTTCCTATAAGGCTTCAAATAGTGAATTGTGCTATTTGAGATGGCTGAATGAGAATGAGATGGCTGAGGGTGTGGGGTAATGGTGAGTGGTGGTCTCTCTGAAAGGATGGGGAGGGGGATGTAGGAGGTTGCAAGCAGAAGTGAAGATTGTGGTTTGCTCCTGGGAAAGGGGATGGAAACCATAGCTTCTATTTGGTTGCTTGGGGGAGGGATCACTTCTGCTTTGGCCTTAATTTCCCCAGCTGGGTGGGGGGATTAAACTCCTCTTCCCCCTATGTCTGTCTGGCAGCAGCATGGCCAAGGGCCTGGGGACCCAGTCTTAGGGTCCAGACCCTGGAGGTCAAGTCCACACCACTGGCTGAGCCTCATTTTCCCCATCTGTACTCCCAAGGGAATCTTTTTTGCATTCTTGGGTTCTCAGTTTTCTCACCAGAAATATTCCAGATGATCTTATTCAGTGGTTTCCTTTGCCCCCCTAAATCATTTCTTTTGATCTCTGAGGTCCTGAGAGGGTAAGTGAATTGCCCAAATGAAAATTAAAAAATGAAACGTTAAAAGTATTAGTATTAGCAGGAACTTAGGAGAATTCCTTTATAATGCTGGAATGGGGAAGGTCTTTCTACCTAAAACTCAAATATTAACCTAATAGCCAAACAAATAAGAACCCAACACTCTGACTCCATAGTCTTTATTCTCTTTTAAAATAAAAATAAACATACATATTAATATATAGCATTAAGGGAATTCCCCAGGATCCAGTGGTTAGGACTCTGTGCTTCCACTGCAGGGGCATAGGTTGGGGAATTAAGATCATACAAGTCAAGTCACGTGATGCAGCCAAAAAAATAGTGTTAAGACAAATGGGTAACCACCAGAAAAAATTTGAATCCATATTGCATACTCTAGGTCAACACAAATGGACTGGGAATTCCAAATATAAAAAAATGAAACCTTAAAAGTATTAGAAGAATCTTAGGTGAATTCCTTTATGATGTTGGAATGGGGAAGGTCTTTCTACCTAAAACTCAAAATCCAGAAGCCCAAAGAGAAAACACTGGTAATTTTTATTATAGAAAATTTCTATATTAAATAAAGAAAGCTACCTGGCAAAAAAAAAAAAAAAGACCATATATAATGTCAAAAGGCAAGTGACGAACAAGGGAAGATATTTGCAACTCATATAATAGACAAAGAGCTAATTTTCCTATTATGTAAAGAGTTTCTAGAAGTTGATAAGGAAAAGTTTAACCCAATACAAAAATGGGCAGATAATGAAGTTGCACATGCAGCAAATAAGGCAGGTGTTAATAACACCTGGAGGTATTGGAGTTTCAGCGTCAGCATCATTCCTTCCAATGAACACCCAGGACTGGTCTCCTTTAGGATGGACTGGTTGGATCTCCTTGCAGTCCAAGGGACTCTCAAGAGTCTTCTCCAACACCACAGTTCAAATACCACAGTGGAAAAGTTCAAATACCACAGTGGAAAAGTTCAAATACCACAGTGAGTATGTTATACGAGCTATTTTTAACCTGTCCTTTCCATTCAATGGGCTTCCCAGGTGGCACAGTGGTTAAGAATCTGCCTGCCAATGCAGGAGACACAGGAGTTGGGGGTTCAATCCTTGGGTTGGGAAGATCCCCAGGAGAAGGAAATGGCAACCCTCTCCAGTATTTTGCCTGGGGAATTCCATGAACAGAGGAGCCTGGTGGGCTGCAGTCCATGGGATTGCAAATGAGCAGCAGGCATGGTATTCCACTCAGTGACATCCTGTGCTCCTCTTCTATGCGGCTGTTTACATCATAATTCTTAGTAATGAAATGGCGATCCACTGTACTATATTTAACTTTCAATTTTGAAAAGGTGATAAATTAGCAAGAAGTTGCAAAAAATGTACACAAAAATTTTTGTGTACATCTCACCCAGTCTTATTCCATGGTAACATCTTTCATACCTAAGGTACAACATCAGAGCCAGGAAATTGATTTTGGTACAATTCATAACCTTTATTCAGATTTCATCAGCTTTTATACACTGACATGGGTGTGTGTGTGTATGTGTGTTTAATTCTATGCAATTTTATGAAGTGTAGATTCTTATATAACAAGGAAGATACAAGACTTCCTGTTACCACAAGGCTTCTTAGAAACATCGCCAGTCCCTAAACCACTGACAACTACTAATCTGTTCTCCATCTCTGTAATTTTTTTATTTCAAGGATGTCAAATAAATAAAATTATAGAAATGCCGCATTTTTAGACTGGCTTCCCCCCCACCCCCAGCATGACTGCCTAGAGACCCATCCAAGTCGTGTGTCACACATTTTTCTAATTGCTGGGCTGAGCTTGTTTAACCATTCACTCATTGAAGGCACATTGGGATTGCTTCAGTTTGAGGCTATGGCGAATAAGGCCTCCTATGCAGGTTTTGGTGTGAACATGAGTTTTGATTTCTCTGGGTTAAATGCCCAAAAGTGCGATCGCTGGGTCATATGGTACATTTAGTTTTATAATATATTACCAAACTTTTCCAGAGTGGCATTGGACTGTAATTTTTGTAACTATTCCTCTATTGAGGAATAACATTTACATAGTTTTTTGCTTTTTTATGATTAACAATGGTATTATAAATACTTTTCTATGTATTTTACCTGGCTTGCCCTCTTATTTCCATAGGGTAAATTCACAAAAATGAGTTTCCTGGATCAGAGGCTATTCAGAATGAAAAGTGTGTGTTGTCCAATGATTCTCTTGAAAAGGCTGAACTCTTGACACTCTCATGGGGAGTGGGGTGTGCTTGTCTCTCACTGGGTGATACCACATTTGCAAATCCAATGGCGAAAAACTTGAAAGTCATGGGGACATCCCTGGCAGTCCAGTGGTTAAGACTGCACTTCCATCAGGCGCACAGGTTTGATCCCTGGGGAACTAGGATCCCACAGGCCAAGTGGTACGGCCAAAAGATTTAAAAGAAGAAAGAAAACAAAATTAAAGGTCATGCTCTTAACTACTTCTCTCTGCCTTTACCATCAAACAGGTGTTTGAGTTCTGTGGTTCTCCCTTCCTGGAACTCTGTGGGGCATTTCTGGTGACTTTCTCCCTCTGTGAAGGAGGAAGGTGAGCTTCCTTATCCTCTCCACACCTTTCCACTTCCTCTTCCCTATATTCTCACTATATTTTTGGCTTGACTCTCAAAAATTCGGTTTATAGACGGATGCTTCACCTACTACAGTTTTCTATTTGTTTAGTTGATTTATTTTATTTATTAAACTCACACTTTTGGAGAGTAGTTTGATGAGTTTTGACAAATACTTGGAGTCCTACATACATTCTATCTCAGTCCAGATATATACTATTTCCATCCCCACTTTCCAGGTAGCTCAGTGGTAAAGAAACTGCTTGCCAAAGCAGGAGACTCAGGAGACTCGGGTTCAATCCTTGGGTCGGGAAGATCCTCTGGAGAAGGGAATGGCTGCCCACTCCAGTATTCTTGCCTAGAGAATTCCAGAGACAGATGAGCCTGGTGAGTTTTAGTCCATGGGGTCACAGAGAGTTGGACACGACTGAGCCATTGAGTGGAGCACATCCCCCTGAACAGTTGCTTTGGCTCCTTTTATAGTCAGTTACCTTTTTCCCACCCCATGGAAACTATGGATGTGTTCTCTCACATGAAGCTTTTACTTTTCTGGAAGATCATATACATGCTATCATAAAATACATACTCCTTTTTGTCTGGCTTCTTTCACTTATCATACTGATTTTGAGACTCAGCCATTTGTTGCCTGTGTCAGTGGCTCATTCTTTTTTATTGCTGAGTAGTGTCCCACAGTATGGATATACCACGGTTTGTTTATCTTCCCCATTGGATGCAATTGTTTTGGCTGTGCTGTGCAGCTTGTAGGATCTTAGTTTCCCAACCAGGATTGAATCCATGCCCTTGACAGTGAAAACACCGAGTCCTAACCACTGGACCGCCAGGGAATTCTCTTGATGGAAGTTGGTATTGTTTTCAGATTTTTCAAAGTGCCTGCGTGCATGCTAAGTTGCTTCAGTCATGTCCAACCCTTTGCGACCCCATGGACTGTAGCCCGCCAAGCTCCTCTGTCCATGGGATTTTCTAGCAAGAATAATGGAGCGGGTTGCCATGCCCTCCTCCGGAGGATCTTTCCAAACCAGGGACTGAACCCGTGTCTCCTGAGACTCCTACATTGCAGGCAGATTCTTTACTGCTGAGCCACCAGGGAAGCCCTTTTTCAAAGTAGTTGTCCCATTCTATATTCTTTCCATCCATGCATGAGAATTCAGCTGTTGTATATTCTCAGTAACACAAGATATTACCAGTCATTTTGTTTTTAGCTCCACCAGAAGGTGTGTAGTGACTTCTCTTTGTGGTTTTATTTGCCTTTCCCTAATGACTAGTGATACTGAATATCTTTTCATGTGCTTTTTTGGCATCTATGTATCTTCTTTGGCTGAGTGACTCTTTAAATCTTTTGCCTTTTTTATTGGGTTGTTTGTCTTCTTGTTTAGTTTTATGAATTCTCAATATAGTCCAGATGCACATTTTTTTTCAAATTTGTGTTTTCAAATATTTCCTCTCAGTCTATAATTTGTATTCTCACTCTCTTAGCAATGATCTTCAAAGATTAGAAGTTTTAATTTTTGATGAAATTCAAGCTATCCACTTTTCCCTTATATAGGTGGTTTTTTGGCCATAGTGCTATTTTTTGTGGTACATTAAAATTTCTGCATGTATTATGAGGCCTCACAATATAGTGTTGCCATTTTTACATTAGACATTTTTACATTAGACAGATGTTAAAATTGAGAAAATTCATTCTGTATTTGACATATTTTTATCAGTTTCAACACTCCATTTCTCTGTGTAGGTCCATGTTTTCATCTGGTATAAATGTTCTTCTGCCAAAAGAATTTCCTTTAATATTTCTTTTAGTGCAGGTCTGCTGGAAATGGGGCTTTTTGGTAGCTCACCTGGTTAAGAATCCTCCTGCAATGCAGGAGACCCTGGTTCAATTCCTGGGTTGGGAAGGTCCTCTGGAGAAGGGAGAGGCTACCAACTCCAGTATTCTTGAACTTCCCTGGTGGCTCAGATGGTAAAGAATCCACCCGCAATGCAGGAGACCTGAATTTGATCCCTGGGTTGGGAAGATCCCCTGGAGGAGGGCATGGCATTCCAGTTCAGTACTCTTGCCTGGACAGAGGAGGCTGGTGGGCTACAGTCCATGGGGTTGCAAAGAGTTGGACACGACTGAGCGACTAAGCACAGCACAGCTGCTGGAAATGAATTTTTTTAAGCCATTGCTCATCTGAAACAGTCCTTATTTGATTTTAATTTTTGAAACATATTTCCACTGGGCATCAAATTCTAGGTTAACACATTTTTCTTGAAATATGTAGTTGTGTTATCTTCTGGTTTGTATAGTTTCTTGAGAAGTCTCTTGTTTTATTTCTTATCTTCTGTATCTATTATTTCTTTTTCTCTCTGTCTTCAAGATTTTTTTAATCTTTGGTTTTGCATCAGTTTGACTGTATGTCTAGGTGTGGTTTCTTTATATTTATTCTGCTAAGTTTTATAGAACTTCTTAAATCTGTAGTATGTTGTCTTTCACTAATTTTGGAAAAAAATGCAGCCATTATCTCTTTAAAGATTTCTTCTATGTTCTTTCTCTTCCTTTTGGGACTCATATTACATGTTTATTAGACCATCTGCTCTTGTCCTACCAATTTGAGTTTTATTTTGACTTTTCTTACTCTTTGTGTTTCAATTCAGATTATTTATATTGTTCTATCTTCAAATTCACTGATTACTTTGCTGTGTCTGGTTTGCTGATTAATAGGCCTTCAATGGCTCAGATGGCAAAGAATCTTCCTGCAATGCAGGAGACCTGGGTTCCATCCCTGGGTCAGGAAGATCCCCTGAAAAAGGGAATGGCAATCCACTCCAGAATTCTTGCCTGGAGAATTCCATGGACAGAGGAGCCTAGCAGGCTACAGTCCATGAGGTCACAAAGAGTTGGACACAACTGAGCAACTAACACTTTTTTTCACTTCACAATTGAAGAAATTCTTTATCAATGATATTGAGTATTTCATTTCTACCTGTCTCTCCTTAATAGTTTCCATTGCTCTCCTGAAATTTCCTATCTGTCCTTAGGAGTATACCTTTCCACCACCTGCTTTTCCATACCCATGTATCTTTAAGTCCCTATCTGATAGTTTTAATATTTTGGTCATCTCTGGCTCTACTTCTCTTGTCTCTTTTATCTTTTGACAAAGAGTATTTTCTTTTTTCTTGATTTTATGTGTGTGTTATAAGCTTTGACTGAATACCAAGGCATTGTGTGAAAGCACAGTAGTGAGGTAAATTATAATTATGCCTATCCCAAATTATGCCTATCACCAAAAGTAGGGGTATTTCTTATGTCGTGGCTTAAGTAGAGGGCATTCACTGAGTCAGTCTAGTCTGTGGTCGATTTGGGTTACAGTCTTGTTGTTGCAGGTACCTTCTCTGCAGCATAAGCATCACATTTCTCCAGTGAGGGATGGACATTACTCTGTGTTTAGTGTGAGCCCTTGCGTCCCGCATGGATTTTCTCAGTAATCCTACTCCACTTTCATCCTTGCATGCATGCAACACAGAGGGAATCTTTCTTTGTGTTCTGGCCCCTTTGCCAGTGGTAGACAGCTGTTGCTTATTACTTGGTGCAAAATTTTTGATGGAAGCAGTAGATTTCTGGTTCTCTTGCTCTAAGTTTCGGTCTTAGGTAGCTTTGTGCCTGAGCCCCACGACCAGGGCTTTCTTAGCTTTCCCATTTCTCATTCAGTGACTGGCAACTTCTGCCTCTTCTTCAGTGCTGGCTGACTTCTCCTTTACCCTCATGGAGCCCAAACCCTGCCATGTATTGGTGGAGGCGTCTGAGGTGTGAATGAAGTTCCTGCCTTTCTCACAGCAGCAGCAGCAGCAGCAAGCAGCCCCTTGTTTTATAACAGTGCAAAATCCTGGGCACTAGTGGGTTTGGCCACTCCATACCAGTGGCAGATAGCTTTTGCCTAATGTCCATGCAGGGTCTGGGGTAGGTGGTTTTTATTTGGCTGCACTGTGCTGCATGTGGAATCTTAGTTTCCTGACCAGGGGTCAAACTTGTGCCCCCTGCATTGAAAGTGTGGAGTCTGAACCACTGGACCACCAGAGAAGTCTCTTGTTGGTTTTTTTCACTTCTCCGCCAGAGGCAGCAGACCTTTTCCTTATAACAAGTCAGGGACCTATGGATGTGGGTCTCATTACGGCAAGGCCAGGGCGCAGATGTCTGTCTCTCGCAGCAGCCAGTCACCATCACGTACTCACACATGGCCTGGGGCTCATATAGGCTTCACCCTCAAACCTCAGCATGCCCATGTCACCACAGGGGCCCTCTCAGGTCCCTGCCCCACCCCCAGTCATCCTCATGAGCACCAGCAGAGGACTGTGGGAAGAAATGGTCAAGTGGATTTAGACACCCCTTGTGTCTGGGGCTCTCAGTGGTTTTAAACTGGCATTCTCATTCATACTCAGCCTTTACGAATTCACTAAGATCATATGCTATCCCTTATATTCAGAATCTAAAAATAAATTATACAAATGAACTTACTTAAAAACCAGAAACAGACTCACAGGTTAGGGAACGAACTTGTGGTTACCAGAGGGGAAGGACGGAGAGAAGGGCTAGTTAGGGAGTTTGAGATGGACACGTACACATTGCTATATTTGAAATGGATAAAGTGTGTTAACTACTCAGTCGTGTCCAACTCTTTGCGGCCCCATGGACTGTAGCCCGCCAGGCTCCTCTGTCCATGGAATTCTCTAGGCAAGAATACTGGAGTGTGTTGCCATTCCCTTTTCCAGGGGATCTTCCTGACCCAAAGATCGAGCCTAGGTTTCCTGCATTGCAGATTCTTTACTGCCTGAGCCACCAGGAAACCCAAGTGATAATTCACCAAGATACATGATTTGTGAACTTTTCTGTAAGTTTTATTTTGATAAGAATATTATTAAACAATGTTTCTGAATGATTGAAAAAATAAAATGGATAAGCAATAAGGACCTACCGTATAGCACAGGGAACTCTGCTCAGTGTTATGTGGCAGCCTGGATGGGAGGGAAGTTTAGGGGAGAATGGATACGTGTATATGTATAGCTGAGTCCCTTTGCTGTCCACCTGAATCTATCACAACACTGTTAATTGGCGATACTCCAATATAAAATAAAGAGTTAAAAAAAGAATCCATTATGGTATCAGTTGTTCTTATCTGCTTTTTTGGTAACCACTGAGCTGAAACACCTCATCTTCGAAGGGCTTATCAACCATTGGAAACCAGTTTATCTGATTATTTTGTGACTTCAGTTCTCTAACAGGCTCAAAAAACCAGTTTTGTACATCATTTGGCTTTTCCCATGGTCAAGATGGGAGTGATGTTCCCTTGTGGCTCTCTACATCATAAATGGAAGTCAAAATCATTTTTATATGGTTTTTATACAATTTTAAAAATATAGAGAATTCCCTGGCAGTTCAGTGGTTAAGACTTGGCACTTTCCCTGGGGTTCAATCCCTGGTCAGGGAACTAAGATGTGGCGAGAGTGACACAGCCCACCCCCCCCGCCAAAAAAAGTTTTTATAATGCTATAAACATCTTATACTTTATGTCAGTTTGTGTAGCAAGATTACGTTTTCTTTCCTGTACAACTTGGTTTTCCTGAAGTTAATTGCTTCTTTTTTATTTTTCATTTGCAAGCTTTCTGTAAGACATTTCTCAAAATAATTTTCCTATGTATTCAGACCTGTCAGACAATCTGTATATTCGCCTCCTTCTTTTACACACTGAGACGTTCCTCCTGGAAACCTATTGTCTTCTGCTTCCTTCTGGACGGGATGTGCCCTAGGCCTGCTGCCCAGTCATCAGTCCGGGCCTTCTCTTCATGCATTTTCTGGGGAGTAGCTTCCCATCTCTTCTGGTGGGTTTTCCTGTACCCTATGTGTTCTTTCATGATTTACTCTCTCATTTTGTGGAACACATCCTCCAGCAGCTTCCTGAGAAAGGTGTACATTTAAAAAATCCGGGAGAAATATCAATCACCTCAGATATGCAGATGACACTGCCCTTATGGCAGAAAGAAGAGGAACTAAAAAGCCTCTTGTTGAAAGTGAAAGAGGAGAGTGAAAAAGTTGGCTTAAAGCTCAACATTCAGAAAACTCAGATTATGGCATCTGGTCCCATCACTTCATGGCAAATAGATGGGGAAACAGTGGAAACAGTGGCTGACTTTATTTTTGGGGCTCCAAAATCACTGCAGATGGTGATTGCAGCCATGAAATTAAAAGACGCTTACTCCTTGGAAGGAAAGTTATGACCAACCTAGACAGCATATTCAAAAGCAGAGACATTACTTTGCCAACAAAGGTCTGTCTAGTCAAGGCTATGGTTTTTCCAATGGTCATGTATGGATGTGAGAGTTGGACTGTGAAGAAGGCTGAGCGCTGAAGAATTGATGCTTTTGAACTGTGGTGTTGGAGAAGACTCTTGAGAGTCCCTTGGACTGCAAGGAGATCTAACCAGTCCATTCTAAAGGAGATCAGCCCTGGAATTTCTTTGGAAGGAATGATGCTAAAGCTGAAACTCCAGTACTTTGGCCACCTCATGCAAAGAGTTGACTCATTGGAAAAGACTCTGATGCTGGGAGGGATTGGGGGCAGGAGGGGAAGGGGATGAGAGAGGATAAGATGGCTGGATGGTATCACTGACTCAATGGACGTGAGTCTGAGTGAACTCCAGGAGTTGGTGATGGACAGGGAGGCCTGGTGTGCTCCAGTCCATGGGGTCACAAAGAGTCCAACACGACTGAGCGACTGAACTGAACTGAACCGAGGGATCCTTGGCACTAAAAACTTAATTGCCTGGTAGGGCTTGGTAACTGGTGAAGCTTCACCGTAAGTTTGGTCTTTGCCGCTATATTAAGGAGCACCAAAATGTCAGTAACTAGAGGATAATTTTCTTGGCATGATTGGTTCTTCAGAGAAAAATTTTCTCCTGCCTTGGAGCATCATTACCTGGCTGCTGCAGTCTTCCGGAAGCTGACTGGAGGAGGCGGTGGAGAGGGGATGTGGCTTCATTTTCCTGTACCAGAATGGCACCCCGCAGAATGGGACTCTTCCGAGTCTCTCTGGTGCACTGTCTCAGGGAACGTACTTTGAGCTGGGACAGGGTTGGGGAGGGGAAGGTGGTGAGGAAGGCTCCTGGATGTTCCAGGTGACAGAGGAGATATGGAGACCCAGCTGGTCCTTTTAAAGATTCACAACCAACAGCCCCCACCCCCCATGTGTAGCCTCACCCTCCATCCCGCCTTCAGAGATTCCAAAGCCTCTAGTTCCTAAGTTCCCCCGTGGTTGACCTCGCTGCCTTCTCCCTGTCCCTCACTGACCCCACACCCCCTGTACTCACTTCTCCCTGACACAAGCACTTGGGTTCAACATTTCACGGTCTGCTTTTATTTTTTTAAAACCAGGTAGCCACCGGCTTTGTAACCGCCAAAGTTTTACTGATATCGCTCGTCTGCTGTTGTCTTCTTTCCCATTGTTCTGTCTTTCGTGGCTTTGTGTCTGTTTTATTCATTCACTCTCATGTTGTTTTTTTAGTTTTTAGAAATTTGTTTTCTTTTTTTTTTCTTAACTAAAACAAATGTTTGGCCTCACTATACATGTGGGATCTTAGTTCCCAACCAGGGATGGAACTCCTGTCCCCTGCATTGGAAGCACAGAGTCTCAACCACTGGACAACCAGGGATGTCCCATTCAGTCTCATTTTAGTGGAGTTTCAGGGGCAGACATAAATTTGCTATGTTTAAGCAGAAATTGGTCCATTCATTTTAAACCTGAGGGAAATTATGGCAGAAAGGGACAGGATCCTTTTCTTAAAAAAACCAAATCATTGGATTTAGTTTCACAAATTTGAGCCTGATATCTTAATTCATAACTAGCAGCTGCTGTGGTTTCTGGCAGTCACAAAAATAGGTGAAAAGGAAGATGAGGTTTCAAAGCAAATGTTGAATACAGTACTGAAGAATATGTTCGAATCACGTTCTACTTTAAAATGGGCATTGGGGGAATTCTTTGTGGACAAAGGCAGTGGTTCTCCTGTTGTCCTCCAGCTGTCGTGATTCTTGGTGGCCCCTGATCATCCATGATTGTCATCAAAACTATCCTTCTCCCAAAACTCTTTGTTCTTGCTTTTTCCCTTCTAATTTTCCAATTCCCCACAGCGGCTGCTGCTGGCAGTTTCATCAGAGAGATTCAGATTCTTGCCCAAAGTCACATGGTGGGTGAATGACAGGACTGGACAGGGTTAATGACAAGCAACTCCCAACTTTCCCATGGGTGAGGTCAGAGTCCTGGGGAGGTCCCCAGAGAGACCATTTTTTGGGAGGAGGGAGTGACTCAGACAGAGCTGCGAATGGCAGGGTTTGGTAAAAATGGTCCAGGATTTGGGTTTCAAGGAGATCTGGCTTCAGGCAGCCTCACTTGAAGCAAGCCCCTTGCTCTGTGAGCCGTGGTTTCCACATCTGTGGAATGCAGGAGTGTGAGGATCAGGTAAGATGCTGCCCTGCTAATCTAGGGACAGGCCAGATGCCTAGGGTGAGAGGAGGCTCATTTACTGTGGTCACGAGACATGCACGTTTTCCAGGGTGGGAGCCAGTTCCTGGAGGAAATTTGATACACAACATGAATTGCTGCTGGGCCCCTTTCCTCTACCTGTGCCTCTTGGTGTCTCAGAGCAGGACGGCAGGTAAGAGGGCTTCCCTGAGCTGCAAGAGCCATCCTAGCCCGGACCCCTGACTTTGATGTGAAGTGGGGGTGGCCTCAAACCAAGGGAGACTGAAAAGAGGGCACTTCTGCCCTGGGGCAGCAGCCTGGGGCAGAAGAGCCAGAGGCCAAGGGATGGCCAGGGGTGGGGGATGCTGGGGGGGACAGCTGTGGACAGAGGCTGAGGTGGTTGTTGGACTCGCTCCTCGCAGAGGCGTCCCAGGAGACCCTGCACTGGATGGAGAAAATGGAGGTGGCAGCCAGGAGCAGGATCAGCACATCTTCTGCTGAGTGAGTCGGGCATCCCTCCTGGCCTGCCCAGAGTCCGCTCTGCCTCCACCCGCAGCCTGTATCTTGACTCAGTGGCCCAGGGTCACTCCAGTGTAGACTGCTCATTCATTTATTCAACACTCATTTACTGAGTACCTACCATGTGCCAGGCACCAAGCTCTGGAGCTGTGGGATGGACGCACCCCTGTTCTCATTGAGTTTACTGTCTGGTTGAGGGTCCTCAGCCGTGGGTGCCATGAAACCAGTGCAGAATCGTGGGTCTCTGTGCATTTTTCTGGAAAGGGGCTCCAAGAATGGACTGGGCTCTCCAAGGTCTCTGACTCAAAACCCTAGGTGCTCAGGGTGACAGGCTAATGCTGATGACTTAACAGGGAAGTGTAGGGACTGTGGGGCATTTCAGCCAGTGGGGAGCAGCCAGGGAAGGCTTCTTGGAGGAGGTGGCAATAAAATGGGACCCAAGCAAGAGTTAATGGAAGAAGGAGATGGGGGAGCTGGTGAAGAGGTAAGAGTGTGCCAGGAACACTGTGTGTGCAGATGTTTGGAGTTGGGAGTGACAGGGGTATGGGATGGGGGAGGCTGTGGAGGGTCCCTCTTGCTTCCATCCTTACTCCAGGGCTCTGGCTGTCTCTCTAACCCTCAGGCTCATTCATGGCCTAGAGTTGAGGCTGCTCAATGCCAGCTTCGGGGGCCACAACCTCACCTTGCAGACGCAAATCATCCAGGCACTGGCCTTCAAGCTGAACTGCAACTTCTCTGGCCTCTCTCTGAGCAGTGCCGCTCTGGAGAAGGTCCCCCAGGTCAGAGATGCCCAGGGATTGAGGGTACCCAGAGCCTCAACCCCACAAATGCTCCAGGGGTTGAAGGTCTGGACTTTCCCCAGGGTCTATCACCTGCCTTCCCACCAGTCCGGGCTTTGGACTCTGCCTTAATAGCTGTGAGTTGTTGTTCAGTCGCCCATTCGTGTCCAACTCTTTGTGACCCCATGGGCTGCAGCACACCAGGCTTCCCTGTCCTTCATTGTCTCCCGGAGTTTGCTCAAACTCATGTCCCTTGAGTCAGTGATGCCATCCAACCATCTTGTCCTCTCATCCCCTTCTCCTCCTGCCTTCAATCTTTCCCAGCATCAGGGTCTTTTCCAATGAATCAGTTCTTCACACCAAGTGCCCAAAGTACTGGAGCTTCAGCTTCAGCATCAGTCCTTCCAATGAATATTCAGGGTTGATTTCCTGCTTTTGCAGGTTCCTGGGGTGAGGTAGCCCCCTTTGAGGGCCCTGGTGTGATTCCTGCAGAATGCCTGGGTGTTGGGTGCTGATGTTCCATCCTCAGGGCCCCACTTGAGTGGGAGAAAAGACCCCAGCTCAAGACCAGAACAGCCTGAAGGGAAGGCCTAGGATCTCGCAAGTTTGGGTGGAGGTGCAGCCTGGCAGGAGAGGGTTCTGTGGGTGGAGGCTCCAAGATAGGAAGTGCCTGAGGGCAAGGCCGGGAGGGCTCCCTGGTGAGTGGGGAACAGTGAAGGTGCTGTGGGTCCGGAGGACTGTGGACATGGGGCCCAGCCTGTCTCTGGCCCTCTGCAGGCCCGGCCCCAGCACGCCATGCAGTTCCCGGCCGAGCTGACCCGGAATGCCTGCAGGACCCGCTCTAGGGATCTTCGTCTCATCTGTATCTACTTCTCCAGCACCCGCTTTTTCCAGGTCAGCCCCTGCTGGTGGGCCATGAAGGGTGGGTGCTGGCCCCTTCCTGGGGGCTTTGCAGGCATCCATGTCTCCTCCTGGCCTTCTGCAACCTCAGCCAGTTAGCGCCCCTCTCTGGGCCTCCATTTGAGCAGAATAGTAGGAAGGCACCATTATAATGTGCAAATGAGACTTAAGAAATCTTCTGTGTGTGTGCCTGTCCCTAAACAGGAGGCAGACAAGTAGGTCACAATATCTTTGTCCTCAGAGAACTCTCTATCTCAACAATTAGACCAGGACCTTAGAGACTTAATTTTAGCTCAAGGTTAAGTATAATCATAGAGATTCAAAGGGATGAATGAGTCAGGGTGAGGTCAGGATGGTTCCCAAGGAGCAATCCAGGAGGGCTTCCAGAGGAGGTGCCTTTTAAGCTTGGCTTTGAAAGTGAGTTGGGGTAGGGTGAGGTGGAGGGTACAAGGCTGGAATCCATTTAACAAATGGGAAGTGAGGGTGGAGGTTGTGAGGAGGTGAAAGGGGCAGAATGTGCAAAGCCTGGGAGGTTGGCACAGCTGAGCACATGTAAGCCATGCTGCTTGTTCTCATCCAGGGAGGAGGCTCTTGGACTTCATCCAGGGTCTCCTTGTGTTCCCTCCAGTCAGCCCTTCTTCTCTTGCCCTTCCAGAAAGACATCAACTCATCTCTGCTCAATAACTATGTTCTGGGGGCCCAGCTGAGCCATGGATACGTGAGCAACCTCAGTGAACCAGTGAACATCAGCTTCTGGCACAACCAAAGCCTGGTATTGTTGGGGGACACCCCCATTTCCAGCCCATCCCTACCCTCTTGTAGCTATCCTGTTGAATATTGGTTTGAGCAAACCCAGCCCTGTGGATGGAGAAGGAAATGGCAGCCCACTCCAGTGTTCTTGCTTTGAGAATCCCAGGGACAGGGGAGCCTGGTGGGCTGCCATCTATGGGGTCACACAGAGTTGGACACGACTGAAGCAACTTAGCAGCAGCAGCAGCCGCCCTGTGGAACTATCTTAGAAACAAACCGCTTTAAATTTTGAAGTGTTTTGAAAATTCCTGCCAAAGAAATGAGAGAGAAGCTTTTAGTCACTGTATTGGTCAGGATTCTTTGAATCACAAATGATAGAAAAGCAGCTCAAGCCAGCTTGAACACAAAAGGGACTTTATTGCCTCCTGTACATGAAATGTCCAAGACAGCTTCAGGTACAGCTGGATCCAGGAGCTGATACGCTGCCATAATGGCTCAGTTTCCATTTCTCAGCAGTGGTTTCCTGCCTTGGCTTTCCATTCTGTGGCAAGATGGCAGCTGAAGTGCTGGACCTCCTTCCCCTCTTCTCAGGGGGCTCTTTCTTGCCAGTGCAAATCAGGATCCCATAACAGATCCTAAAGGTCCAGTTGGATCATGTGTCCATCCTTGAACCATCACTGTTCCCAGGAGGATGGAACATGTGGACTGGCCAGGCTGCGGTCACATGGCCCAGGGACTGGGCTGGACTCATATGACCTGTCATTGGGAGAGGGGTGGGTCCTCAAGGAAAGTACAGATGTTGATGCCAAAAGAAGGAAGAAGGGCTGCTGGGTGGACACAAGCCCTGATGGCATTCCTGCAAAGCCCAGAGCTTCTACACTCTGGCCCTATCTTCACTCAATCTCATCAGAACTGCTCTGCACTCCCAATTTCTCCATCATCATTTCATTTCATTCTTCTGAGCTTTTGCCCCTGCAGTTCCCACCATCTGGTATGTCCTTGCTCCACTTAGAGAAAATCTGATGTGTCCTTAAGGCCTCAGTCCCCTAGTTGTCCCTTCCCTTCTCTGGACTCCTCCACCCCTCCCTCTGTGGCTTTCCAAGGCGTGCCTGTTTCATTTCCCTTACCTCTGCAACCACATGGCTTGGCATCAGGGTTGTCTGTAAATGACTCTCTCCCTCACTGGGACGGGTCTGGATCATCATTGTTCCCCATGGGTAGGAGGGGAAGTGGGAGAGTTGATCATAGAGCACCTGCTGTATTGGCCAGAGCTGGGTACTCAAGATCCTCATTGTCTTTGATGACTCCACCTTCCGTGTGACTTGAGCATGCGTGCTAAGTTGCTTCAGTCATGTCCGACTCTTTGCGACTCTATGGACTGTAGCCTGCCAGGTTCCTCTGTCCATGGGATTTTCCAGGCAAGAATACTGGAGTGGGTTGCCATGCCCACCTCTAGGGGATCTTCCTGACCCAGGGATTGAAACTGCATCTTTTATGTCTCCTGCATTAGCCACTAACACCACCCGGGAAGCCCGTATCTTGAGTATAAATGATCCCATTTTGCAGATGAATAAACTGAGGCTCAGAGAACCTCTGTGACTTTCCCAGGTCTCTCTCAGAGTCCAGGATGGAGGTGGGGCTGGAATCTGGGTCTGTCTGATGCCAAAGCACAGCTGGTGCCTGGTAAAATGTTGACAAGGGTGCAGCTAAGTCACGTTTGGCTCCCACAATTTCCAGACCCTGATCCATGGCCTTCCCCTCCACCCCTTGGATGCACCCAACTCCAGCATTTCCCCTTAGGAAGGCTACACAGTGACCTGTGTCTTCTGGAAGGAGAGAGCCAGCAAGCACCACTGGGGGGCCTGGAGCCCTGAGGGCTGTCACACAGAGCAGCCCACACCTTCCCAGGTGCTCTGCCGCTGCAACCACCTCACCTACTTTGCTGTTCTTATGGTATGTGTGCATCCAGTCTGGATGAGGGTGGTCAGAGCTGCAGAGGGCCCCACATCTAGGACAGAGCAGAAAGGTAAAAGTTGGTGCAAGGGACAGAAATCCAACTCAAAGGGATTTAAAGGGGGGTAAAAAAAAAAAAAAGAAACTTATGAGTTGATGTTCCCTAAAAGGTTGGGTTAGGCTTCAGGCATGGCTTGATCCAGGGACTCAATATTACCAAGACAGGACTCTATCTCAGTCTCTCCAATGTGCTTGCTTTGTGCTAGCTTAGTTCTCAGATAGGCTCTCCCCACGGAATAATAATATGGCTGCTAGAGTTTCCTGTTGTAGGTCCTACTAGGGTTCAGGTTTCTTACCAATTCTGCCAGCCAAAATCTTGGGACTGAGTCCCATAGCCCCAGAGTGTGTCACATGTCCATCCCTTAACCAATCACTGTGGGAAGAAGGAGGGAGGGCTCTGATAGGCCAGGCCTGGTGTGCCTGACTGCACATAGCAGGAGCAGGGGAGGGTCTACCCCAGTGCCTAAGAGAGTGAAGGTAGGGAGGAAGGAGAGATGGGAGTTGAGAGACAGAAAAGCCACTGTGTCTGCCACAGCTGTTTTCAAGTCAGGATCGCGGATGGGATTGTAGGGGACGGGGGCTTGGAGCTGAAATCTTGGCAGGTCTTTGATTCAGGCAGGGGAGGGCATTTCCATGCTTCCGCCCCTGCCTTTTCTCCCACAGCAACTCTCCCAGGCCCCTGTCCCTGCAGAATTGCTGGCGCCTCTCACCTACATCTCCCTGGTGGGTTGCAGCATCTCCATCGTGGCCTCGCTGCTCACTGTCTTGCTGCACCTCCAGGCCAGGTATTCCCCTGCCCTCATGCAGGGCCTCCTGCCCTCTGCTGCCCAGAATGCCTCCTTCTTTTCTACTTGGCCCCGCGAGAGTCAGGTGGGCTTTCCCGGAAGGCAGAAGGCGCGTGGGGCTGTAGTGGAGGCAGGAGACCAGCCTCATTGTGTGTGGCTGCTGTTGGGTCCCTGCCCGAGCCTCTTGACCCGTGTCCCGGTCATTATGTGTCTTCGAGCCCAGGGGGCGGCGCTGCCTGGTGACATCCAGGTCGCGGAAGGCCATGCTCCCACCCGCAGGAAGCAGAGTGACTCCGTAACCCGCATCCACATGAACCTGCATGCCTCCGTGCTGCTCCTCAACATCACCTTCCTGCTGAGCCCTGTGCTGGCCACGCCCCCAGTGCCCGGGGCAGCATGCGTGGTGCTGGCCGCCACCCTGCACTTCGCGCTGCTCAGCTGCCTCACCTGGATGGCCATTGAAGGCTTCAACCTCTACCTCCTACTCGGGCGCGTCTACAACGTCTACATCCGCCGATACGTGCTCAAGCTCTGTGCCGTGGGCTGGGGTAAGCACGGTCTCCCTGCCCTCTTGCTTCCTGAGGCTTCCCGCAGGTCTTGGGTGTCTGTCCCCTCTGTCCTTTTCTTTCTCCTCCATTGCCATGACCATGGTCACCATCCCTGCCAACACCCACCACCACTTCCTACATGACTATTCTTATCACCACTTCCACCTCCAGAAGGACTCTCATTACCATCTCCAGTACCATCATCAATCACCTCCACGGTCGCCTCCATCACCACCACCGTCCTCATCCTTGTGTTCACCACCACCTCTGGTACCACCGTCATCAGCATCCCTAGCCTCTCTATTGTTTCCTCTGCTGCTGCTGCTAAGTTGATTCAGTCGTGTCCGACTCTGTGCAACCCCATAGATGGCAGCCCACCAGGCTCCCCTGTCCCTGGGATTCGCCAGGCAAGAACACTGGAGTGGGTTGCCATTTCCTTCTCCAATGCATAAAAGTGAAAAGTGAAAGTGAAGTCGCTCAGTCATGTCCGACACTTCGTGACTCCATGAACTGCAGCCTACCAGGCTCCTCTGTCCATGGGATTTTCCAGGCAGGAGTACTGGAGTGGGTTGCCATTGCCTTCTCCACCAGTTCCCAAATCCTCTCTCCAATTACCTCCCAGCCACACCCTCCCAGCAGGACCACTACTGCTACAGCTATAATCCCACTGGAGAGCCCTCACTCATATCAGCCTTCTCTAAGCGTGTATGTGAGCATGGGCACTCAGTTGTGTCCGACTCTTTTGCGACTCCATATACTATAGCCCACCAGGCTTCTCTGTCCATGGGATTTCCCAGGCAAGGATACTAGAGTGGGTTGCCATTTCCTTATCCAGGGGATCTTCCCGACCCGGGGATCGAACCCACGTCGCCTGCATTGGCAGACAGATTCTTTACCACTGCACTACCTGGGAAGATCACCTTCTCTAAGGCCACTAGGCGGGCTAATTCCTCTGAGTCTGGACCACACTGACAGTGGCTGGGGGCTCAGAGTAGTCTCTTTCCTTCCCCACTACTTGCCAAGTAGAACTGTTATAGCAGCTCATTTCTGGAATCTCCTGACAAGACACTAAGCCTCTGTTCCACTCCTCAGGGGTCCCGGCCTTCCTAGTGCTGTTCCTTCTTGCTGTCAAGAGCTCAGTTTACGGACCCTACAAGATCCAACTCTCCGATAGCCACGGAAACAGCACGGGCTTCAAGATCACGTCCATGTGAGTTTGCTCAAGGCTGCGGCAGACGCCCTGGCTCTGGCAGCAGGGTCACTAGGTCCTGGGGCTCTAGATGGGGCGTCCTATGGGCGGGGCACTGGCTGCGGGGCTGGACGGGGCTGCGGCTTCCAGAGGGCATGGTTTCCAGGGGGCTTTGCCTCGCCCCTTCGGCTGGTTCCTCAAGGTCTCCAGCTGGATGAGTTATTACACCGCCGCCAGCTAACTTTAGGAAGCACCTGCCTCCTGGCAGCTGTCGGCCAGACCGGCTCCGGTTCTCAGGCTCTGTGGTGGAGCTCAGCTTGTACCCGATTCTCCTTTCTCCTCATCACCTTGCTTCGCTCACTCTCTTGGCTCCTCCCCACCCCCGACCCGTGCGTAGGATGGCACCGCCAGCCCTCAAACCCTCCTGGTTGGAGAAGAGAATGTTGTGGGGGCCGGGAACAACCCAGGGACCGGGCACCGCGTATGTGTGTGGGGGAGAGGGGGGTCTTTTGGGGGCTCTGAAGGACAGACTCTGCCCCTCCTTCCAGTGCCCTAGGACATTAATCTTTTCCTTGTGATGAAATGTTTCTAACAGGCGACATAGAAGGAACAGCTTAATAACCCCCTGTAGACCCATCACCAGCAGATGGCCATGTGGCCTTTTCCCCTCCTGACTGAGATCAGCTCAGGCCTGCTCAGGGCTGACTGATCCTCACAGCGGGAGCAGGTGCTGTTGTCAGCCCTTGTTTACTGTCGGGGAAACTGAGGCACAGGCAGCTGAGGAGCCCTGCCCAGGGAGACCCAGTGGGGGCAGGCAGAGGCGGGACTTGGTCACAGGCAGGCTGACTCCCCAACCTCTGCCCACCCCAGCCTCCGGGAAGTGAGGGTTCTGGGCACAGTGTGGGGCTTTTCAATTCAGTTCAGTCGCTCAATCGTGCCCAACTCTTTGCAGCCCCAGGGACTGCAGCACGCCAGGCCTCCCTGTCCATCACCAATTCCCGGAGTTTACTCAAACTCATGTCCATCGTGTCGATGAAGCCATCCAGCCATCTCATCCTCTATCGTCCCTTCTCCTGCCTTCATTTTTTCCCAGCATCGGGGTGTTTTCCAATGAGTCAGTTCTTCACATCAGGTGGCCAAAGTATTGGAGCTTCAGCATCAGTCCTTTCAATGAATATTCAGGACTGATTTCCTTTAGGATGGGCTGTTTGGATCTCCTTGCAGTCCAAGGGACTCTCAAGAGTCTTCTCTAACACCACAGTTCAAAAAAAAGAAGGCTGAGTGCCAAAGAATTGATGCTTTTGAACTGTGGTGTTGGAGAGGACTTTTGAGAGTGAGGCTGAGGTGAAGTTAATTCCTCTCACTGTGAGGGTCGGGTGGTTTTTCTGAGGAACTGTGACTTAGGACTCTGAATCTGTGTTTTATTATATAATTTGCTGACATGGGCAAAATAACTGAAGGGACGCTTCCATAGGACAGGAAGTGGGTCAGTGCAGAGGTGTTAGTGAGCCCCCCAACTAAGAACTGGCTTCTCCTGAATCTTCCTCACCTCTCCCCCTCTCCTCTCACCCTGGATTTTGCAACTTTCATTCACTTGCATTTAAAAAACCCTTACTACATATGTATGTATTCTTTACAATTTTTTTACATGTTTTATTTTTTAAGTTGAAGTATGATTGACATATAGTGAAAGTGAAAGTCACTCAGTAGTGTCCGACTCTGCTACAACCATGGACTATAAAGTCCATGGAATTCTCCAGGCCAGAATACTGGAGTGGGTAGTCTTTCCCTTCTCCAGGGGATCTTCCCAACCCAGGGATCAAACCCAGGTCTCCCGCATTGCAGGTGGATTCCTTACGAGCTGAACCACAAGGGAAGCCCAAGAATACTGGAGTGGGTAGCCTATCCCTTCTCCACTGGATCTTCCTAACCCAGGAATTAAATAGGGGTCTCCTGCATTGCAGGCAGATTCTTTACCAACTGAGCTATCAGGGAAGCCCTATAACACTTGACATATAACACTATATTAATTACAGGTACACAGCATAATGATTTGATATTTATATATATATTGCAAAATGACCATTGCAATATGTGTAGTTAACATCCGTCACCATATGTAGTTATAGAATTTATTTTTCTGCGGTAAGAACTCTACTCTTAGCAACTTTCAAATATGCAATGCAGTATTATTATTTATTTTTATTTTATTTTGAACTTTTTGGCCACACTTCACAGCATGTGGGATCTTAGTTCACGGACCAGGGATTGAACCTGTGCCCCCTGAAGTGGAGGCATGGAGTCTTAACCGCTGGTGGTGGTTGTTGTCCAGTTGCCCAGTCGTGTCCAGCTCTTTGCAACCCCATGGACTGTGGCACACCAGGCTTCCGTGTCCTTCACTATCTCTGGGAGTTTGCTCAGACTCATGTCCATTGAGTCAGTGATGCCATCCAACCATCTCATCCTCTGTCATCCCCTTCTCCTTCTGCCCTCAATCTTTCCCAGCATCAGGGTCTTTTCCAAGAAAGACCCTTAATGGCTGGACTGCCAGGGAATTCCCTTGCAATGCAGTAGTATTAACGATAGTCATCATACTGTACTTAGATCCCCAAGACTTACTTATTTTATAACTGGAAGTTTGTACCTTTGACCCAGTTCACCCATTTTTTACCCACCCCCACGCCCTGTGGCCTGGCTGGAAAGCCAGGTTCTGGATTTTTCCATGTGTGCGGTCAGGCAAGAAATGATGGGGACAGGATTCAGGAGACAGTCCAGAGGCCTAGGAGACGGTGGCTTCCCCGCCTCGGGCCTTGGAAGCCATACCCACCCCGGCACTTACCCATCCCCTGCAGATGCTGGGTGCAGAGCTCCTGGGTGCACAGTGTCCTGGTCATGGGCTATGGTGGCCTCACGTCCCTTTTCAACCTGGTGGTGCTGGCCTGGGCGCTGAGGGTCCTGAACAAACTGCGGGCACAGGAGAAGGCGCCGGGCACCCAGGCCTGCCGGGACACCGTCACCGTGCTGGGCCTCACCGTGCTGCTGGGCACCACCTGGGCCTTGGCCTTCTTCTCCTTCAGTGTCTTCCTGCTGCCCCAGCTCTTCCTCTTCACCATCTTCAACTCGCTCTACGGTAGGGCCTGTGGACAGCGTGGAGGAAACCCCTGGGGGCTGGGTGGTGGACAGCAGGTACTGGTCTACTGCTGAAGGGCTCCAGGTCAGGGGCTGAAATCTGGCCCCAAACAGGCTGGTTTGGGGCTACACCAGCCCACAGGAAGGGGGCACCACCTTGTAGTTTGCACAAAGGCAACCTATAGGCTTGCAGAGGCTGGTCCTCCGCTCCTACGCTCCATCCCTTTTGACTTCCTACAGTGAGGGCTTCTGAGAATTACTCCTGGGCCTCAGGGAGGCCCGGCTCGCCCCGACCAAGAATGTGCCTGGATTTGGAGGGAGGCCCCACGTGCTCCGTGGTGCTCCCACTGACCAGTCTTTTGCTTGCAGGTTTCTTCCTCTTCCTGTGGTTCTGCTCTCAGAGGTGCCGCTCAGAGGCAGAGGCCGAGGCGGAGATGGAGGTGTTCACCTCCCAGATGGTGCAGTAGGCTGGACTATCTGGACTTTCTGGCCCGGAGCTCCCAGCCTCTCTGGCTGCCTGCAGAAGAGAAGATGGCAGCCCAGTTGCTGGAGGACAGAGGCCACTGTTGCCTCTTGGGGGCCTTTTCTACCTCCATGGCTTCCCCAGGCCCAGGGGGCAGGATGTTGCTCTACCTCCTCTGGCATTCTGCTCCGAGGCAAGTCAACCCCACCTGGGGGCAGCCAACTCGCCCCTGGTGCCTCGGCCCAGCTGGCCAGGCCTGTGACCAGAGCACTGGTTGCGGAGTCAAAAGGTCATGTTTCAGTGCCTGGCTCTGAGTCTCACTGTCTGACCTTGGACCTGTCATTTCTCACTGACCCTCAGTTTCCACATCTGTGACCTGGGGACAGATGGCTCTGGTCTTGCCCTGTCCCAGAGTTCTCTGAAGATTAAATGAGACCAGGGAGGAAGAGGTCATAGTGGGGTGGGGCAGCTGGCCTAGGGCAGTCTTGACCAGCCTGTCCTGGACAGGCCTGCTGGGCCCTGCTTCCTTCCTTGAGGAGAGGGTCATCCCAGGCTGGGAGTCCCAAGTCCAGTGCTTAGAGACCCACCTCGTGTTTGAGACCTCATCAGCCTGTGTCCGAAGTTTCTTTTCCTTTTGCTCCCAGATTATGTGGACTAACTCCAAGCCCACCTTTCCCGAAGATCAGAAAATCCTGTCCTTCCCAAAGGCTCCTCCTCCAGTGCTCCCCAGGCCCCTATAGGCCATTTAGACTAGTGACTGGGGCCATAGGACTTCCTGGAGGTGGGAAGGGAGTGCCTCGTTGCCCTCCATCTGAGCTCCAGTGGCCAGGCATTTTGATGACTGGGCAGGTTTGAATTCCCCCTGGTAGGTGTGAGGATGTGTGTTCTAAATCTCACATTTGTTGGTATATACTCTTGGAGCTGGGAGGCGCCTACAGTGTTATAAATTGGTATAAATTATGCAAGTCTTTTGTCATGCTGCACATTCTTGTTTTCTTCTTACTTGCTATGTTAGCTGTCACTGTTGTAGAGAATCACCATTGCCCTTGACCTGTCCTGATAGACGGAGTAGGAGACCACTCGGGAAGCCAGCGCATTTCCCAGACTTTCCACCAGGGGGCGATGTTGGTCCACATCAGAAGTCGTAGGGTAGATGCTGTGGTCACCTGTCTGTGGAGATGACACACCAGATGGAGAGGCCCTGCCTCCAGGACTGTGCGTGCTGAGTGACCAGCAGGAGGAATGCCAGTCCTGCTTACATAGCCATTTCTCTTTCCCAACACAGCTGCCCACTCTGGCTCTTGGTGTCTAGTTCTCTGGGCATATCTGGCACTCGAGCAGTGGGCTGGGACAGGTTCTCAGCGACTGGCTCCGGGCCATCAGACAGATTTTGGTGACTTTGAACATCACAGGGCGGGAACTGGAGCCAGATCCCTTTTCTCCCAGGGGGACCCTCTGCCCTCTGTTCATTTCTTACACAGATAGCCTTTCATTCAGTGGTGAATGGTTCAATTCCGGAGCTAGATGGCCTGGGATCAAATGCCAGCCCTGCCACTTGTCAGCTGTGTGACCATGGACAAACCATTCCACCTGTCTGTGCCTGAGTTTTCCCATCTGTAAGACAGGGGTAATAGTAATACCTATTTAGAAGGTTAAATAAAATAACCCATATAAAGAGGCTTCAGTTCAGTTCAGTCGCTCAGTCCTGTCCGACTCTTTGTGACCCCATGAATCGCAGCACACCAGGCCTCCCTGTCCATCACCAACTCCTGGAGTTCACTCAAACTCATGTCCATCGAGTCAGTGATGCCATCCAGCCATCTCATCCTCTGTTGTCCCCTTCTCCTCCTGCCCCCAATCCCTCCCAGCATCAGAGTCTTTTCCAATGAGTCAACTCTTCGCATGAGGTGGCCAAAGTACTGGAGTTTCAGCTTTAGCATCAGTCCTTCCAGTGAACACCCAGGACTGATCTCCTTTAGAATGGACTGGTTGTAAAGACTTAGCAGAGGGTAAGTAAGTGCTCAGTGAATGGTCACCGCTGTCATTCATATGCTGTTATTACTGTTAGCAGTGCCGCCTGAGTCTCAGGGGCTGATCCATCTAAGGTCCAGGTCTGCTCGTCCTCGCAGGTCCAGCTCCTCTCTGGGCACGTCTTGTGTCCCTTGGCTTTGCCACTTTCCCCAGAGCTGCCTCTACCCAGCCTTGCTGGCCTTTGGTCATTTTAGGAAGCTTCTCCACGTGGCACAGCCTCCAGGCCATTGCCACTGATCACCCTACCCCTCCGTTCCCCAATTCTCTGATCTAGTGAAATTCTCAGGGGCTCAGTTATCGTGTCTCCCATGAAATCGCTCCAATTTTCCCACAGAGAAGGTCTCTCTCCCACTTTGACTCCAGGCAGAGTGTCCCCCTGCCTCTATCAGGGTGATGTGAGCCCCTATCCGAGCTCCTCTGGTTTGGCCATCTCTGGCTTGTACCAGGCTCCCCAGGCCTTGGGATGGGTCCCCATTCCAATGAGGATCCCGAGGATCATGGGAATCTCCATCTCCTCTCTTCAGCAGCTCCAGGGAGGGGTGTCCCAGGCTGACTCTGCAGCCCAGTAAAGCAGGGCCTTGCCTGGGAGCTCCCTCCCCACTCCCCACCCCAGCCCGGACCTGGCCTGTTAGATCCTACCAAGCCTGGGCTGCCAATGGAAGATGTGGCCACAGTGACACGGAATGGGGCTAGTAATTCTAGGAAACAGCCCCAGGCATGTGGCCCTGAGCCCAGTTGGGGTTCATGCTCTGGGCAGGGACCACTTTCTGGAAATGCCCCAGCTGGGTGTTGGGGCAGGGATGAGGGAGCCCTTGCCGGGCCTCTATGTCCTCCTCTCACTCCCAGCAAGGTCCTGGCCTTGCCCGGACTCCACATCGGGTGCAGCTTTCAGGGGCTTTCAGACTTAGCAGGAAGATGGTGTGGGTTGTGTCTGGGCAGGGCCGCTGCTCAGGGCCAGAGACTCCAAGGAGGCACCTGGTGAGGGATGACAAGTCGATGCCAGAAAGGCCACAGACTAGCAGTTTCTGTGTTGCTTTGCTGTTTTTTTTTTTTTTTTTTAAGGCATAGTGTGTGTATGGGGGGAGGAGTATTGAATGAGGGTTGTCCAATAAAGCACAAGATGCTCGATCTGGGGGACAGATACAAAAAAAGTTCACTGTTTATCTGAAATTCAAATTTCACCCTGTAGATCTCCATCTGCTTATTTTTTCTTTAGTTCTTTTGCTAAGCCTGGCAACATGCTTTTTTTTTAAATATAATTTTTGGCTGTTTTGGGTCTCCGCTATGTGCACACTAGTTGTGGAGCACTAGTACTAGTTGTGCACGCGCTTCTCGCTGTGGTGACTTGCTGCGGAGCACAGACTCTAGAGCTCTTGGGCTTCAGTAGTTGTAGCACGGGGGCTCAGCAGTGGTGGCGCACAGGCTTAGTTTATGTTGCTTAGGAAGGAGCACTGGCTCGGGGGTCTGGGGTGTGCAGTCTTTACCCTTCACATCTATCCACCGTGTGCCAACTGGGGAACCCTCTGCCCCCTGGGTGAGTCCTGAGCTCCACTCAGGGCTTCTCTTCCCGGGCTCCACTTGCCAGTCAAGGCTGCCACCAGGATGCTCAAGGGCTCTGCCTTCTGGCACCCCTCCCATCAACCGTGGTCCAGACCCGGCCTCCATCCTCCTCTCCACAGCCCTCCCTGGCTTCCCACTCCCAGTCTGAGCTTTATTCAGAAGCCAGAGGGAATTTTTTCATCTTGCAAGCTGACATGTTTTTCTCTGCTGACACCCTTCCATACTCTCCCCCTTCCTCATAGTCAAACTTCCCATTGGGGTTTGAAAGGCCCTGGGGCTCCTACCTGTCATTCCTTCCTTGTCCTCCTTGTTCCTGCCATACTCAACTACTTCACGTTCTCTGAGCAGGTCCTTCCTCACCTCCAGGCCTTGTACAAGCTTCCTAGAACACTGTCCCTCAGATCTTTCATTTGCAGAAAGATGACAACACACCCTAATGATCTCAGTCTGGCTGCCTCTCCTGATTTCTCTGTCTGGACCAGGAAGCTGCCCTTGACCGGTAAGGCTGATTTTGGAGAGATAGCAGTGAGTGGTCCTGAAGAGAGATCTTAGTTCCCTGCCCAGGAATCGAACCTGGGTAACCCTGGATGAAAACCAGGAATCCTAGTCCCCAGGGGTGGAGGTGAGATGCAAAGTGACCCTGGCTCTTTCCTCCCATTTGAAAGCAAGAATGTTTCAAGAAGACAAAAACTGTAAAAACAGGTACAAAGGTTATTAATAGAGACACAGCATAAGGTGTGGGAGTGCACACAGAAGCAGTTTGTTTGTTTAAGACGGAAGCAAGGCAGAGACACACACCTGGAGAGGAGTGCTTGTGTCCTGAATGAGGGGCGTGGTAAAGAGGCGATTCAGATCACTCCTATAGGACAGTCCTTCCGGGTCTTTGTTTACATTAGGCCCGCTCTTTCATTTTTTTCTTTATACCTGACTGGTCCTAGCACCCTCCCCAAGATGCGTGTGCAACTGCTTGCTAAGCTGGACCCTACAGCAGAGGCCTGTGGGTGCATTCCATGCTTATTATGGAGGGTGCCCCTCCCTTTTTGACCCCCAGGGAGTCTTCCTGCTCCTTCCTGCTCCCCAGTGTCCTTCCTGGACATTACACACACGCACGTGTGCAGACAGGAAAAGTTTTTCTGACCTCAGGAGCAGGCACCTTATCTCTTTACTTTAGCAGAGCTCAGCTTTCGCAACTAGTTTTGTCCTTGGAGTGTCTGGGTGAGAACAAAGCTTCAGTTTTACTCCACTTGACAAACACCAGCTGTCCAGCCCAGGGGCCCCATCTATCTCCTACCTCAAAAGCTAGGATGGGGCCTTCTCTTGGCTCCGCAGCCTTTGCCCTTCCCTCGCGACAGTAGTTGTGGATATCCATATCATTTAAAAAGTGAATTTTATCATCTGCAAGTTTACTTCGACCAATCTGATTTTTAAAAATTGATAGACTAGGGAGAAGCTGACAAATCCTCTAGCAACATGGGATGTTTCAAATGCTTCTCTCTCTCATTAAAAAAAATATATATATTATTTTATTTGGCTTTGCTGGGTCTTAGTTGGAGCACATGGGATCTAATTACCTAACCAGGGATTGAACTGGGATCCCCGGCATTGGGAACACGGAGTCTTAGCCACTGGACCATCAGGGAAGTCCCTCAGATGCTTCTCTTAATTAAGGATGGCAAAGCTGAATAAGCTAGCCAAGATACAGAAGATCTAAACGACATAAGAGACAGATTTGATGTAATGGATATTAATTGAATTTTGTCTCCCATAATCAGATTCTCCTTAAGCACTTAAGGGCTATTTTTTAAAACTGACAGTAGACTAGATTAGAAAGCAAGCTTCAAAAAAAAAAATTGCAAAGAATTGCTATTAGACCACATTCTTTGAACTCGATGAAGTGGAGCTAGTAATACCAAAAATATAATTTAAAAATCCCCACATGTTTGGAAATTTGTCACTGGGATAAACAAATTGACCAAAGGAATGGAAAGGAGAGCCTGGAAGCAGGAGAAGATATATGTGGGACTCTGGTATATGACGGTGGAAGCTGGCAGACCAGGGAAGGGGGCAGCATGTGGAGCGGGTGACACGTGTGGGAAAGAAGGCCACTCGAATCTCTGCCTTACAGTGGACTCAAGAATCAGCTCTAGGGACTTCCCTGGTGGCCCAGTGGTTAAAACTCGGGGTTCCCCTGCAGGGGGTGCAGGTTCAATCTCTGGTTGGGGAACTAAGATCCCACATGCCTTGTGGAGTGGCCAAAAATCTGAAAAAAAACAAAACAAAACCAAAACCAAAAATAAAAACAAAACCCCAAAAAACAAGAATCAGCTCTAGATGAATTAAGGGTTTACATGTCAAAAGCACACCTTTAGTACTGTTTGAAGAAAATATAGATTAACATCTTTCTGACTTCAAAGTGGGGAAAGAACCCTTAAAGAAAACATCAAAAAAGTGTTAACCATGATGAAAAGATGGATACAATTGACCACATGCTAATTTGGGTTTGAGAGGGAGTCACAGATGCAGAAAACAAGCATGGTTACCAGGGGGAAAGGGAGGGGAGGGATAAATGGGAGACTGGATTGACATACACACACCACTATATAGATTCAGTTTAACTAATAAGGATCTACTGTAAAGCACAGATGTTGGGGGCCAGAGTGAGGTACTCCGCCCATGGCAAAGGTCATGAGGAAGGAGGCTCAACATACGCAAAGGTGGGATCGAGCCTCAGGAGTCCCCCTGGAAATCCTCGAGCGTCTACCCCCATAACCAGAGCCTGCCTACTTTACTACTTTGTGCTCTTTCCTACATCTCTGACTTTACAGGGGGCTGTCCCCCACCACCTCTTTCGGAGAAGGAGTTAACCTAGAGCTCCAGTCAATAAAAACTCTTGGGTGTGACAAGAGTGTTTTAACCTACAAACTCCTCTGAAGGTTCTCTAGCCTGCCTGACAGGCTCGTCCGGCCACATGTGATTGCTCACAGCCTCCCAACCGTGAGAGGCACGAGATGCTTTAAACCTTCTAAAAACAGGTTCCTTAGAAAAGTTGGAAAACTATTAGTATAAGTATAATGGGCTAATTAGAAATTGTGTTGGTGAAGGGTTTTTCATTTGTTGAGCCAATGTTTGTTGCTAAGTCTCCATATCCCCTGCCCTTACACACATTAATGAATATATAGAATTAACCTTTGATATTAATCACGTTAGACCTTAGGCTAAGTAAATTCTTTCCTTAACTAAAACCCACTACACCCTCACCCTGTAGGAATGTAACTTTATTTGGGTGGCATCTGTTTTGAGAATAATCAGCCCTGGAGAAATAAGTGTCCTGATTGACTGACCACTGTCACAAGGAGAGGGTCAGAAATTGTCAGCAGGCCCCCTGGCCAGAAGATGATGTAACACCCTAAGACCTCTATATACATTTGTATGAAGCACCTGACTTTGATAAAAGTCAGGACTGCTGACCCCAGTGACTTTTGCATAACATCTCAGTGTATAAAAAGTAGACCATGGAAAATAAAGAATTGGGATCAGTTTCTCAAAATACTGGTCTCTCCATGTCGCTCTCTCTCACTCTGGTTGAGTCTCCATCTGGGCGCTGGAACCCACCATGCTTACTAATTATGCCTGGGCTTCTAAGATCCGACCGGGAGGCCTCAGTGTCTCCTCTCCTTCGGGAGAACGGAAGGACGCCTGCGGCCTACGTAAGTGGTGCAAACTTCTTGTCTTGAAGTTTTATTGGTCTCCCGCGTAAACCAAGCTACTCAGCCTCTTTTCTCCACTGAATTTTCCTACTGAGCTATCCTCATCCTATTACTCTTTATATCTTTGATAAAATATTTAAATAAATAGGTCGCCGACGCCTTCCCCGCTTCGAATACCCTGGATCAGCCGGGGCAGGACCCCGGCAGGTGGCGCCCGAACCCAGCCCCGGCACACAGGGAACTCTCCTCAATACTCTGTAATGACCTATATGGGGAAAGAATCTGAAAAAAGAGTGGCTATATGTACATGTGGGCTTTTCAGGCAGTGGTAGTGATAAAGAATCCACCTGCCAATGCAGGAGCCACAAGAAACTTGGGTTCGATCCCTGGGTGGGGAAGATTCCCTGGAGGAGGGTATGGCAGCATTCTTGCCTGGAGAATCCCTATGGACAGAGGAGCCTGGCGGGCTACAGTCCATGGGGTCGCAAAGAGTCGGGCACGACTGAAGTGGCTGAGCACACACACGTATATATATGCACAACTAACTGATCACTTTGCTGTACAGCAGAAATTAGTACAACATTTTAAATCAACTACACTCCAATAAAAAAATTCTATTTCCCAAAATACACCTTAAAGGAAGTGAAAAGACAAGCCATATTTGGGAAAAGATGTAAGCACAGAGTTGGTATCAAGATCCCCTATGGATCAATAAGAAAAGATAAACAACTTAGGAGAAAAATGAGCAAAACCCATGAACTGGCATTTCCAAAAAATTGAAAAAGCCCTGGCCAGATAACATGTCATGGCTTCAGCTCAAAAACCCTGAAATACATAATCAGCAGCCACTTACTCTGAAAGGAAAGTCAAGTCGAAGTCAGGTCATTAAAGTAATGGTAGCCTAGGGTCACTTAAACTTTGAGATTTCCATTTACTCACTTCTTTATACCTTTGAAACTCTTTGCTATGTTCCCACAAATCTTGGGTCTCTTCCTTAGTCATATGAATATAACTTAGGCAGGGGTCCCCAACCTCTGGGATCTAACATCTGATGATCTCGGGGCGGGGGGGGGGGCTGCTGATGTAATAATAATTGAATAATGTGCACAATAAATGTGATGTACCCTGGTGGCTCAGTGGTAAAGAATCCGCCTGCAGTGCAGGAGACCTGGGTTCGATCCCTGGGTTGGGATGATACCCCGGAGAAGGGAATACTCCAGTATTCTGGCTTGGAGAAATCCATGGATCGAGGAGCCTGGTGGGCTATAGCCCATGGGGTCGCAAAGAGTTGGACATGACTGAGTGACTAACATTTTCACTTTTTCACTGCTTGAATCATCTCCAAACCATACCTCCCACCTTGGTCTGTGGAAAATTTTTCCTCCATGAAACCAGTCCCTGGTGCCAAATAGGCTGGAGACCGCTGACTTAGAGGCAGTGCTTTATGCAGTGCCACTGGTAACTTGGGAAGGAGTGTGGGATAAAAAGAGATCCAAGATAGCCTTACAGCCCAAAGGCTCGCCGCTTGCTGACTGGCTGAAGTCTTGCTCCGTCACTGAGGTCACTGACTAGGGACACATTTAGCTGAGACTTGACCACCTTGTGGGCACCAGGCCCTGTGCCGTGGGTGTGAGCTGGTGGGAAGTCGGTGTCCCCTCCCAGGCCTGTGGTCCCTGGGGCGGCTCTGTAGGTAGAAGCCGAAAAGCTTCTGGAAGGCGTCCTCCACTGCCACCATCGCCGTAGAGCCCACAGCCGCCATCCTCCCCATTTTGCTGCGCAGCCTCGTCTCCATCTCGCTTCTGAAAAACAATGAAAGTAAGCGTGGCATTGCTACACTTGTGAGTTTTCAGGCTTTTCTTCCTCTGAGCCCCATTCCGCTCACTGGAATACCGGTGAGAGGGAGCCCTTGCTATGTACCCGATACTTCCTACATATATTAGCTCACTTAATTTTCACAGCAATCCTGTGACAGAAGTTTGATTATTATCAGACTCATTCCACCCATGAGGAAACTGAAGCACAGAAAGGTTAAGTGACTTGCCCAAGGTCGCACAGCTACTCAGTGCCGGAGCTGAGATTCAAATCAGCCTCTGGTTCCTTATCAGAACCGTGAAGGGGTGGGAACAAGCCCACCAGACGGTGAGTTTTGTGGAGCCAGGGGCTGGGTGTATTTGCGCTGTGGGCCCACCGGGGATGCTCAGATAGTCAGCCACAATTGTCCCAGCAGGATCTGTCAGGGAGGCAGCAAGCTAGCCTAGGAGGGAATCTGAGACAGTCTGAGTTCAAATCCTGGCTCTGCAACTCACTCACTGTAGACCCTGGCAAGCCTCTCGAGGCCCCTCTGAGACTTAGGTTTCTCGCCTGTAAAATGGGGGTCTTGTAGCTATTTCCAAGGCTGCTCTGAGGGGTCAGGGAGAGGTGAGTGTGACTTGGTCAGGTGTAGGCCCTTCGGTGTGAGTGAACGCCTGGCCTGCTGCCTCGCACACCATCGGTGCTGTGAGCTGTCCGAGAATATTTAGATGGGAACCTCAGCCTATGGGCCAGAAGGTCAGCGCCTGGAATTAGGGTGAAGGTAGGCTCCTTAAGCGGGGCCAGGATGGCCAGAGCTAGGCCCGGGGGCGGTCATTCCTATCCTGACCACCAGGGGTCGCGGTTGACCACTCCTGCCTTCCTC
Source organism: Bos mutus (assembly GCF_027580195.1). NCBI lineage: Eukaryota > Metazoa > Chordata > Mammalia > Artiodactyla > Bovidae > Bos > Bos mutus. Next base: position 37,075,482 of record NC_091634.1, on the reverse strand, counting down.
CCTGGTCCCAGAGCCCAGAGGCAGCCTGCAGAGGACCTGGGGGACCCCGACATTCCTGCCAACTGCAAGATGGGAACATTTCCAGCAAGAGTGCATCTAAACTCTGACCTGGCTTTCCCAGCTCTGTTAAAGAAGGAAACTGGTAGATTTCCCCATCCTTCTGTGGGAATGTCTGCTGTTCTTTTATCCACCCATCTGTCTCTGTTCATTCACGTGTCTGTCCATCCATTCATCGTTCTGTCTGTCCATCTGTTCATTATTCCTTTATTTTCCATTTCATTTGTTCATCAATACACTTATCTGTCCTTTTATCCAGCCACCACCTGGCCACCATCCATCAATTTATCCTCCCATCCCCCCAATACCCAACCTCTGTCTACCTGCCCTCTATCTGTCTCACATGCGCAGAGACTGCGTTGGGGCAGGTTTGCTCAGCCTGGGGTTCCCCATGCAGGGAGGAGGCCAGCTGCTGCTCGCACCACCCCTCTCCCCCAGGCTCACCATCTGGTGGGACCAGGGATATACCAGGCAATGGTAACATAAGATGATGTGTGTGGACAAAATTGGGGTAGCAAAAATGTCACATTTCATTATTAATTTTTATATCACATTAGGGTTTTCCCACCTTCTGCATGGGGATTGACATTGGTGGAGAAGGCCTATGAATTAAACAAAAATGAGAGGCTTCTAGCTGAATAGAGTAGGACAGGGGAAGGGGGGAGGGGGAGGTTTGGGGGTTAAAGGAAGAGAGAGAGAGAGAGAGTGCAGACACATGGGCTTAGGGGTGAAGATAGGAGAGGCAAGAGAGAAACCAGAGGGATAAGAGCCCCAGCATGGAGCTTGGGCAGTAGGGAGGCACTGAAGCTCTTTGACCAGGTGAGTCCCCCATCTGAGTGGTGTTTCCAAAGGGCCACTGGCAGTGGATGGAGACAGGTTGGAGGGACATCCAGGGAGGCGTAGCCATCTCTGGTTGTCCTTGGGTGGACCTGAAATGCATCCAGAGTTGTGCTGACAGCAGGAATGGAGGGAGGGGCGAGGCTCAGAGGGGTGTCGGGAGGGGGAGCCCATAGGATGGAAAGCTTGCCTGGCCACCAGGTGGCCGGGAGCCATCAAGTCTGATAGTGGGTCCTGAACGGTGGGGTGGCCTGTCTGTAACTGCAGTGGGGAACTCACAAAGGGAGAGCACGTGGTGTGCGTGCATCAGTTTTGTTGATGTAATCCTTTATTGGTGAACATTAATAAATTGTGAACTATAGAGAGTTCACAGGATATACACACGATTTAGCCAAAATTATAGAGCAAATTGCCACGTAACTCCCCCCCTCCACCCCTGAAACCTCCATCCTCCTTTCTCCACCCCACACCTTCCTGCACAGGGCAGGAAAACATCCTGATGTCTAGAGGCATCACTTCCTTACTAGCACTGACAGTTTTACCACCTGTATCTGCATCTCTGAACAACATAGTTTTGGTTTTTCTTATTTTGGAAGTTTATATAAACAAAATCCACGTTTCTTCACCTTTCCATTAAATTTGTGGGATTCATCTGTATTGTTGGATGTAAATACGTTTTATTCAAGTTCATTGCTGTATGCTATTCCAGCACGGGACCACACTACAGCTCTGAACCCTTTCTCCTGTGGACGGATGTTTGGGATGCTTGCAGGCTGAGGTACTATAAGCAATGAGTGTTCTTGTATGTACATAGAGGTGCGTATTTGTGTCGCTCCAAGCTATGTATCTAGGAGTGGAATTTCTGGGCTACAGGTCATCTGCGTCTTCAACTTTACTAGACTATGCCATTTTTCTGAAGTGGTTGAACAAATTTTCAGTTCCTCTCTGCTCGGATGAGTATCCCCGTGGGTCTCTGGTGCCACACGTGCGTGCATGTTAAGTCGCTTCAGTTGTGTCCGACTCTTTCTGATCCTATCTATGGATTCTAGCCCACCAGGCTCCTCTGTCCATGGGATTCTCTAGGCATGAAACCTGGAGTGGGTTGCCATGCCCTCTTCCAGGGGATCTTCCTGATCCAGAGACTGAACCTGCGTCTCTTAAGTCTCTTGCATTGGCAGGTGGTTTCTTTACCACTGGCACCACCTGGGAAGCCCTTGCTTAATCTGCTGGGTGTGTAGTGGTGTCTCATTGTTACCGTAAGTTGCATTTCCAAGGCAATTTAATGAGGCAGAGCATCTCTTCATATATTTATTGGCTGGTTGGTTTCGTCCCTCCCCTTTTAAAAGCATCTGTTTAAATCTTTTGCCTAGTTTCTATTGGGTTGTTTGTAACATACGCCCCTGTGTGAGCATCACTCTAATTTTGGCCATTGTGCAGGGTACAAAGCTCCCACTGCTAGAGAGCCAGTCTGTCAACGTTCTACCCAGGGTCTTTTCCAACACTATGGAAAAGACTGGAATGGGGGCATGATAGTTGATGGGCGGGTGCCCCAGCTCCTGACCTTCACGGAGACAGCTCTGACTCTCTCAGGAGTCCTGGAGATCCCACCGCCTACAGCAGTGACCTTGACAACGTCCTGGTATTGGGATGTCTACCTGCCCTGTCTCACTCTCTCTACCCCTCACTCCTGCCTTGAGCATCATCTTCTAGACACCCAAGCCCTTGTCTCAGTCTCCCTTCTCCTCTTGTTCTTATTGATTTTTAGGGGATATTTATGTATTCTAGATATGACTTCTTTGTCGCTTATATTATTGCAATTATATTCTCCCACTCGGTGATCTTATTCACTTTTTCCCCTACAGTCTTTTTTTAAAAAATAATTAGTTTTGGCTGTGCTGGTCTTCACTGCTGCGTGGGCTTTTCTCTGGCTGCAGAGAGTGGGGGCGCTCTCTCGTTGTGGTGCTCAGGGCTCTCACTGTGGGGACTTCTCTTGCGATGGTTCCTGGGCTCTAGAGCTCGGACTCCGTAGTTGTGGCACGTGGGCTTAGCTGCTCCATGGCATACGGGATCAGGGATCAAACCTGTGTCTCCTGCATTGGCAGGTGGATCCCTTATCACTAAGCCACCAGGGAAGCCCCCCCCAACCCCACTCATAGTCTTTTGATGAACAGAAATTCTTCAGTTTATTACGTTCTAGTTGATTAAATATTTATCTGATGGCCCGTGTTTTTGTGTTAAATTCTTCCCTGACTCAAAGTCAGGAAGACATCTTTCTATATCATTGCCAAGAAGTTTTGTAGCTTTTCACCATCAGGTCTTTAAATTTACCTGCAATTGATTTTCGTGGCTTGTATGTGTTAGGGTTGAATTTTGTTTTTGTTTTTTCCTCCTGTGGAAACCCAGCTGTCTGAACACCATTCATATAAACGCCAGACTCTCCTTGATGCTCAGAAACACCAGCTCTGTTGTAAATCAGGCAGCCACATATGTGTGAAACTGTTGGTGAGTGCTCTGGCCTATTTCTGCATGTCCCAATTAAATTTTAGAACTGTATCTGAATTGTATGCCTTTCTGGTTAGATTTATTTCTAGCCACTTGATCTATTTTTGAAGTGTTGTAAATGGTGGTGGTTATATTAGTTATCAGAAACTTATGACCAACCTAGATAGCATATTCAAAAGCAGAGACATTACTTTGCCAACAAAGGTTCGTCTAGTCAAGGCTATGGTTTTTCCTGTGGTCATGTATGGATGTGAGAGTTGGACTGTGAAGAAGGCTGAGCGCCGAAGAATTGATGCTTTTGAACTGTGGTGTTGGAGAAGACTCTTGAGAGTCCCTTGGACTGCAGGAGATCCAACCAGTCCATTCTGAAGGAGATCAGCCCTGGGATTTCTTTGGTAGGAATGATGCTGAAGCTGAAACTCCAGTACTTTGGCCATCTCATGCAAAGAGTTGACTCATTGGAAAAGACTCTGATGCTGGGAGGGATTGGGGGCAGGAGGAGAAGGGGACGACAGAGGATGAGATGGCTGGATGGCACCACTGACTCGATGGACGTGAGTCTGAGTGAACTCCGGGAGTTGGTGATGGACAGGGAGGCCTGGCGTGCTGCGATTCATGGGGTTGCAAAGAGTCTGACATGACTGAGCGACTGATCTGATCTGATCTGATTAACATGTAACAAATTATCCCCAAACTCGGTGGCAAAACCTCCAACATTTATCATCTCAATCTTTTGTGGGTTATTCACCTAGCTAGAGGCTCTGCCTTCGGTCTTTTATGAGGTTGCAGTCAAGTTGATGGCTAGGGCTGCGGTCTTACTTTTTTAAGTGTACAATTTCAATAGTTTCTAGTATTGGGTGGGCCCAAAAGTTCATTTGGATTGTTCCCACAAGATCTGGTTGTGCAGAATTGTGCAGCCATCACCACAGTCAATTTTAGAATATGTTCATTACCCCAAAAAGAAACCTCATACCCATTACCTCATTTCCGTTTCACCCAAGCTCCCAGCATCAAGCAACCATTAATCTACTTTCTGTCTGTATAAATTTGCCTATTCAGTACATTTCATAGAAATGGACTTATGCAATATGTGGCCTTTATAACTGGTTTCTTTCACCTAGAACATTTTCAAGGTTTTTCCATGTTGTAGCATGTATTCCTTTTTATTGATGAACAATATATCATTTGGTCACACCACACTTGTATTTATTCTTTAATCTGTTGGTAAATATTTTGCTTTCTTCCACATTTTTAATAATACTGCTATGGGTACTCATGTACAAGTTTTTGTGTGAATATACATTTTCAGTTCTTTTGAGTATATACCTAGGATTGAAATTGCAAAGTCATATTATAAGTCCATGTACTAGGGCTGTGGTCTTATCTAAAGGCTTTGATTCCCATGATGAAAAGCTGGTGGAAGAGGCTTGGTTCTTGTCTTCTTTGAAGAAAGAATTCAGCAAAGAGACCAATACTGTGAAAAAGTTAAAAGCATTGTTTGTGTGGAAGAAGTAAAGTATGTGTGGAAAAAACAATACACGTGTGCAAAGGCACAGAGGCAAGCTCGAGGTGAGTAACCCAATAGAGGCAGCTTAGGTGGCTTATATAGAGGCAGTTTTCATTTGTTTTGTTTTCCTAGTCAATCATCTCCATATTCGGTCCTGGTGTGGCCATGCATCTCTCGGCCAGATGGATTCCAGCAGGTGTCTTCTTCATCCTTTCCCTAGACTGAAGGCCTTCTCTGTGCATGCGTCAGGCCGGGAAATCCACAAGAATGCATCCCATTCAAGACCCAGTCCTCCCACTGGTATCCCATTTTGAAATGTCAGCAGGAGGCCAGCTGCAGCTGCCCAGCCTGGGGCCAATCCACCTCCTACCTTGGCTTGACTTGTGAAGGGGACCTGTAGGGCTGCCTCAGGACCTGACAGCTGGCTCCCCCAGGAGGGAAGTAATTTGAGAGGGAGAGAGAGCACCCAAGATGGGAGCCGCAGCCTTTTAATAACCTAATGTCAGAAATGACATGTCATGATTTCTGCTATGTTCTATTCATTAGAATATATATCATTAAGCAAGATGAGCCTGAAGAGTTGATGCGTTTGAACTGTGATGTTGGAGGAAACTCTTGAGAGTCCCTTGGACAGCAAGGAGATCAAACCAGTCAATCTAAAAAAAAAATCAACCCTGAATACTCATCGCAACGACTGATGCTGAAGCTGAAGCTCAAGCTCCAATACTTTGGCCACCTGATGCAAAGAGCTGACTCATTGGAAAAGACCCTGATGTTGGGAAAAATTGAAGGCAGGAGGAGAAGGGGATGACAGAGGATGAGATGGTTGGATGGCATCACTGACTCAATGGACATAATTCTGAGCAAATTCCAGGAGATGGTGAAGGACAGGGGAGCCTGGCATGCTGTAGTCCGTGGGGTCACCAAGAGTCGGACACGACTGAGCAACTGAACTGAAGTTACTAATTGCAGGCCACACAAGAGGAGGGGATTACATAAAGGCACGATAGCAGGAAGCCAGAATCATTTTGGACCATCGTATAATGAATAGAACCTGTTACTGTGACTTTTTAAAAATTTTACTTTCTAATTGTGGCTACTATATAGTATTACATAATGATGTTTTAACATTGTTTTTTGTATCCTGCAAACTTACTGAACTCTCTTGTTATTTCTAATAGTCAAGTTTTTAAAATAGTTTTTCAATTTTTTAAAATATACTCATCATCACATCTATGAATGGTGAGTTTTTTTTTTTTTTTTTTTTTTTGATGCTTGTCTGTCTTATCTCACTTCTTTTCTTATTGCACAGGCTAGGTCTTGACAGAACAATACAGAGCTGGCATAGTAATAGCAAGCTTCCTCATCTTGCTACCAGACTCAAAGGGAAAGTTTTTGACAGTTTCACCCTGAAGTATAATATTTGCTGTAAGTTTTTTTTTCAGTATGTACCCTTTATCAGATTTAGGAAGTTCCTTATATTTCTAGTTTCCTAAGATATTTTTTTAAACCATGAATGGATATTGAATTTTGTCAAACATCTCTTTTTCATACTTTGCAGTGATGGTTAGAACTTTTGTTGTTATTCAGTCACCAAGTCACGTCCTGCAGCATGCCGAGCTTCCCTGTCCTTCACTATTTCCTGGAGTTTGCTCAAACTCATGTTCATTGGGTCAGTGAAATTGTTTTGTTATTATCTTTACCTCTAGTAATGCATTTTTGCCTTAAAGTCTACTTTGTCTTTTACAAATAAAGTTATATTAGCTTTTTGAAAACTAGTATTTTTATTTTATTGCCTAAAATGTTCTCTATTCTTATGTTTTAGATGTGTTCGTTCATTTTTAAACAACATAAATTTCTCCCCATCCAGTCTGAAATTTTTGCCTTTTAACTGGAGCATTTCAGTTCAGTTCAGTCACTCAGTCGTGTCCGACTCTTTGCGACCCCATGAATCGCAGCACGCCAGGCCTCCCTGTCCATTACCAACTCCTGGAGTTCACTCAGACTCACGTCCATTGAGTCAGTGATGCCATCCAGCCATCTCATCCTCTGTCGTCCCCTTCTCCTCCTGCCCCCAATCCTTCCCAGCATCAGAGTCTTTTCCAATGAGTCAACTCTTTGCATGAGGTGGCCAGAGTACTGGAGTTTCAGCTTCAGCATCATTCCTTCCAAAGAAATCCCAGGGCTGATCTCCTTCAGAATGGACTGGTTGGATCTCCTTGCAGTCCAAGGGACTCTCAAGAGTCTTCTCCAACACCACAGTTCAAAAGCATCAATTCTTTGGTGCTCAGCCTTCTTCACAGTCCAACTCTCACATCCATACATGACCACAGGAAAAACCATAGCCTTGTCTAGACGAACCTTTGTTGGCAAAGTAATGTCTCTGCTTTTGAATATGCTATCTAGGTTGGTCATAACTTTCCTTCCAAGGAGTAAGCGTCTTTTAATTTCATGGCTGCAGTCACCACCTGCAGTGATTTTGGAGCCCATAAAAATAAAGTCTGACACTGTTTCCACTGTTTCCCCATCTATTTCCCATGAAGTGATGGGACCGGATGCCATGATCTTCATTTTCTGAATGTTGAGCTTTAAGCCAACTTTTTCACTCTCCACTTTCACTTTCATCAAGAGGCTTTTTAGTTCCTCTTCACTTTCTGCCATAAGGGTGGTGTCATCTGCATATCTGAGGTTATTGATATTTCTCCCGGCAATCTTGATTCCAGCTTGTGTTTCTTCCAGTCCAGCGTTTCTCATGATGTACTCTGCATATAAGTTAAATAAGCAGGGTGACAATATACAGCCTTGACGTACTCCTTTTCCTATTTGGAACCAGTCTGTTGTTCCATGTCCAGTTCTAACTGTTGCTTCCTGACCTGCATACAGATTTCTCAAGCGGCAGATCAGGTGGTCTGGTATTCCCATCTTTCAGAATTTTCCACAGTTTATTGTGATCCACACAGTCAAAGGCTTTGGCATAGTCAATAAAGCAGAAGTAGATGTTTTTCTGGAACTCTCTTGCTTTTTCCATGATCCAGCGGATGTTGGCAATTTGATCTCTGGTTCCTCTGCCTTTTCTAAAACCAGCTTGAACATCAGGAAGTTCACAGTTCACGTACTGCTGAAGCCTGGCTTGGAGAATTTTGAGCATTACTTTACTAGCGTGTGAGATGAGTGCAATTGTGCGGTAGTTTGAGCATTCTTTGGCATTGCCTTTCTTAGGGATTGGAATGAAAACTGGCCTTTTCCAGTCCTGTGGCCACTGCTGAGTTTTCCAAATTTGTTGGCATATTGAGTGAAGCACTTTCACAGCCTCATCTTTCAAGATTTGAAAGAGCTCAACTGGAATTCCATCACCTCCACTAGCTTTGTTCGTAGTGATGCTTTCTAAGGCCCACTGGACTTCACATTCCAGGATGTCTGGCTCTAGGTCAGTGATCACATCATCGTGATTATCTACTGGAGCATTTAGTCCATTTATAATTAATGACTGTGTATAGGTAAATGTAATGTACATCTACTGTAAACATTTAGAATTAAATCTACTATCTTATTTTGTGTTTCTTATCTTACTCATCCTATTTTTTTCTTTTCTTTCTGGCCTTGAAAGAATTGTCTGTATATGTTTTATCATTTAACTCATATCACTTACTCTGTTGATAAGTTTGAAATGATATACTCTTTTTCTATTCCTTTAGTGCAGGAGCTGGTAACTTTTTTCTGTAAAAAGCCTGATAGTAAATATTTTAGGCTTTTCGTGCCACTGATAGTCTGTCATAGATTCTTCTCTGATTGGATTTTTATAGCCCTTTTCATATGTGGAAACCATTCTTATCTGGCTGCTGCTGCTGCTAAGTCACTTCAGTCGTGTCCGACTCTGTGCGACCCCATAGACGGCAGCCCACCGAGCTCCCCCGGCCCTGGGATTCTCCAGGCAAGAACACTGGAGTGGGTTGCCATTTCCTTCTCTCTTCTTATCTGGCAGGCCATACCAAAAGCAAGCTGGATCTGATCCATGGAACAGTGTCCTGATCCTTGTTTTAGTATTTACCCTAGATATTGTAACATGAACACTTAATTTATTAAAGCCTGAAATTAATCAAACCTTTATCATGCGCCTGAATACCCCATTGATACTATAACATTCTGATACTATTTGTTTCCCACTCCCAATTCATTTTAGATTGTTTGGTATTTTCATTTTAAATTCCATTACACTTTATGATTACTATTCCATACGACGTTTTATGCATTCGTCCGTATTTTATTCATTTATTTTGGCAGCGCTGGGTCTTTGTAGCTGTGTGGGCTTTCCCTGGTGAGGCGAGTCGGGGCTACTCTCCAGGCGTGGTGTGCGGGGTTCTCACTGCAGCGGCTTCTCCTGTTGCGGAGCACAGGCTCTAGGGCACATGAGTTGTGCTGCATGGGCTCAGTTGCCCTGCAGCATGTGGGATCTTCCTGGACCAGGAGTCGAACCCATGACCCTAGCATTGGCAGCCCTCCACCAGGGGAGCTGGACCACCAGGGATGTCCTTTGTCGGTATTCTTTTAGCCACTTTCTTTAGTCCCTATTCTTTTTTTATACCCTCTACCCTCCCATCTAGATAATTTTCCTTCTGCCTCAAGTACATGTTTTAAATTTTTCTTTAGTGAGGGTTTGCTGGTGATGAACTCTCAGTTTTTGTTTGAAAGAAAATGTCTTTATTTGGCCTTCATTCTTGAAAGATATTTTAGCTGAGTATAGAGTCTAGGTTGGCACTTATTCTGCTTCATTACATTAGGGATTTCATTCATTCCACTTTTCTATGGTTTCCATCATTGCTGTTGAGAATGATTTGTAAGTCTAATCACCATTGCTTTGAAAGTAAACGGTCTTTTCTCTCTGGCTAGGTTTTAACATTTTCTCCTTACTTTTCTATTTCTATTAAATATCAATTTTTTGTATTTGTTCTGTTTGAGATTTTCTGGGCCACTTGTATCTGTGGCTGGGCCACTTGTACCTTGCATCAATTCTGAAAAGATACTCAAGATATTCAACCACCATCTCTTGAAATATTTTCTCCTCTCTCCTTGGGATTCTGATGAAATATACATTAGATTTTTCTCTCACCATATCCTCCGTGTTTCTTACCATCTTATCAGTATCCTCCATCTTTTTGTCTTTATGGAGTACATCCTCAATGATTTCTTCTGATCCATCTTCAAGTTTCTAGAAGTTTCCTTTGGCTCTTTAAAAAATGTGTTATGCCACTTTCTATAGTTTACTATTCCCTGAAGCTATTTTCAGCTTGTTGTTCATTTTTGTAGAATATAGTAAGAGTAGTTGTTTAATCCTCTTTATCTGATCATTAAAATATCTGCAGTAACCATGGATCTGTTCCTGCTGATTCTGACTTACACTCCCCCTCGTCTTTGTGTAGTTTGTCATTTTTGACCTGGTTATGCCGTTGGCTTCGAAAAATTATTGTGGGACTTCCCCCAAGGAATGGATGTGTTCCCCTCCAGCTTTGTATTTATTTCTTTTTTAAATTATTAATATTTTTAAAAAATTTAGTTTGTAAGGTGAGCGCAGAGAAAAAGACAGCGAGCTGGGCAGTCAGGCAAGAAAAGGGAAATTTATTAGAGGGAAAAGAGAGGGTGACTGGCTCTTAAGGAGACCAAGCGTCCTCCCTTTCTGATCGGGTGGGTCCTTCTTATAGCCAACAACGAAAAACTCTCTGAAGGGATGGTCACGGAGCTGGAGGTCTGGAATCTGGTGATCTCGCAGCTTTGAGAAGACAGGCACCAGTGAGAAAACAGCATGCCATTCAGGCAGTTTGGTCAGTCAAGCGGATCACTGTGATTTTATTCTTTGTTTGCGAGGTTGACATGATGAACCGTCTCATCGGTGAGGCCCCATGCGGGCCCTATCATAGTTGACTTACAGCGTTGTGTTAATTTCTGCTGCACAGCAAAGTGATCTGGTTATACATATGTATATGTCCTTTTTAAAAATCCTGCTCCATTATGGTTTATCATAGGGTCTTGAATACAGTTCTCTGCACTACACAGTAGGGCCTTGTTGTTTTTCCATTCTATATTTAATAACTTACATCTGCTAACCCAACCTCCCACTCCATCCCTTCTCAACCACCTTCCCCTTCTTGTATTTGTCTCTGATAGGCAGTTGGGACACTTACAGATGGAAAAATGTCAGATGAGTTCACAGCTTGAGGCCCCCCGGTCTGCCCCTGTCTGCTGTACCCGGGGTGATGAAGTGCATGCACACCAGTCTACAGCTCTCGTGCTCAGAGTGGGCCTCTGAGTGGGCTTCTGCTCTTCTCAATCCCAAATTGCTTTCTGGGGCCAAGCGGAGGGGCATGATTCAGTTCTGGTTTACCGTTTTCTCGAGGAGGGGGTCCCAACCTACGTGGGAAGGGCCTGCTTTACATCTCCCCTCCCTGGACTGGTCTTTGGCCTTGACTTCTGTCCTGCTCGCTCCGAAGTCCCCAGACTGAAGCCCAAGTGGGTGGCATCTGTCAATACCCTTCGTACGGAAGTGGCTTTGGTGTTTCTGTCGTGTTGTTTACCTCTCTGGGGTGATATTTTCTCCTCAGATTTAGCCTGCTGCTTCCCCACGACCTTTCTAGCGCTTCAAATAAAATTTTTTTTTTAACTCAACATTTTAAACTGTGTTCAGAGGTAAAAGGAAGTCTGCCGTTGCTGAAAACAAAAATCTCAAGATCAGTTTTAGATCTACTGTGTTGGAAGGTCTGAGGGGACGTTTTGTGTTGGGTCGCATCAAAGAAAATCTGCTCTTTTTAATGATGCCAGTGTCTGCACACATCCAGCCTACCGCTTGTCTGCACTGTAGTGTACCGTTGCCAGGGTCCTGGCATCCTCTGAGACAGAGTGAGCAGAAGTGAGTCAGATACAGCCAGCAGAACTCAGCAAAAGGTCAGATGAACGGAGGCAGGAAAGTGGAGCCTGACTCCTCAATTCCTGGCACATCTTTCAGTGACCTCACCTCTGTCCACTTGTCCCCAGACTGCCACTGTAAGGACCTCCTGCCGCCTCCTCGGTGGACGGTTGGTGAAATGAGCGCAGCGCTGTGCCCGATGACACTGCTGACGGGGCAGAAGTCGCAGCTCCCTCCCATATGAGTTATGCAACCCGGGAAGCTACCTAACCTCTCCTGGCCTGAGGCGACAGATCTGCAATATGGGATGGGCATAATAGTAACCAGCTTATAGAGTTGATAGGAGAATTAACTAGCCAATAATTGCAATGCCCTTGAGAGAGTGCCTGCAACATAAGAAGGTCTATAAAATCTTTTTAAAATGGGATGAGGTCTCACGCACCTCTCCAGGTCACTGTAATAATAAACACAACATTACTGTTGCATTTGCTTTTTTAATCTCTTGCCACTCTTCAGTTTAGAGGTGAGAAACCAAGGCCCAGAGCGGGTAGGGATTCCACAAAGCAGCCCAGCAGGCCACCACCTCCTTAACCTGGAGAAGGCCACTCAGGGTCCCAGCCACACCTCTGCTCCCTCGGACTGGCTGTGTGGCTGTGGCCTGGCCTGTTCCCTCTCTGGGCTTTGGTTTCCCCGTTGGTGAACCAGGAGGAAAGGCCGGTCATCCCTCTGCCTCCAGTTCCATCTGACCAGCGAAGGGTGTTCTGACCAAGCTCCATGGTTTGTTCTGTGAGATTTTGGGGGGTTGCAATTGCTGAGGTGATTCAGGGATCCAAGCGGGCTGGGAGGATGTGCAGTGGGTCATGAGAGCGCCTTCCAGGAACCCAGAAGCTTGAGAACTTGCAGCCTCAAACCAGCTGCATCTACCACTTATAGCACTTAGAAAGGTGTTACCCAGACACTAACTTGGGTAAGTAGCTTCCCACGGTCGGGGTTGGGGGGTGGGGGAAGGGACGGACAACTGAGGGGTGAGAATTCACAGCAGCTCTCTGGCTGGGGGGCCCCAGGCAGGCACAGGGCCCTACTCAGTCTTGTCTTCCCTGAGCTGGGGCAGGACATCTAGGCTCTGGCTTCTGACTCTGGTTCAAGCCGGTCTCTGTCCCTCTCTGGGTCTCAGTCTCCCATCAGTGAAATGGAGCCAGAGGCAGCACCGATAAGTCTCAAGGCCCCACGTGACCGACCATCAGGCGAAAGTGTGACTGTCCCTGCTAGTGTGCGGACTCGAGGGCCTCCACCTGGCCCCACCACAGGGGAAAGGCTGCGCTGAGCGCCCTGCCCGCCTACTGTCTGACCTCTCTGAGCCTCAGGGCTCCTCATCTGTGCCGGAGGAGAGTGGCAACACCAACGTGACAGGGCTGGGAGGATTCCCTGAGATAATCACTCGGGGCCTGATGCAGCTGTCAGTGCAAAAAGTAATTCCCACTCACAGACATCCCCTGCTGCTGGGCCTCAGGGGCTAGAGGCAGCTCCCCAGCCCTTGCAGGCCCAGGCCTCCATGCCCAGAGGGAGCCAGACCTGGGAAGAGGCCTTGGCTCTGGTGATTTTGAAGCAGGTGCTACAACCCCCACTCCTGAGGCCTGGGCTCCCACACACCCATATCCTGCCTCCAGGCCAACCCCCAAATTGGTTATCATTTAGTTAGGGCCACCAGCCTGCAGGCAGTTAATTGCGCCTGTCAGCAAAACAGGAAGAACTTTAGTGAGCAATTCATTAATAAAACTGGTGACTCCCAGAGCCGCTTCTTTCAGGAAGGACTGATTTCATTAACCACTTCATCACTCAGACAAAGGCTGATGATCTCAGTGGTTTGCATCCTCCAAGATCCTTGGGGGGAATATAGAATAACTGCTTCTCATTTATAGAGAGCCTGCTCTGTGCCAAGCGGTGTGCTTTGCAAATCCCACCAGATTCGGTCCTTACAATATGAAGGTGTTAGTCGTTCAGTAGTGTCTGACTCTTTGCAACCCCATGGACTATAGCCTGCCAGGCTCCTCTGTCTTTAGGATTCTTTAGGCAAGAATACTGAAGTGGGTTGCTGTGCCTTCCTCCAGGGGATCTTCCTGGCTCAGGGATTGAACCCGTGTCTCATATCTTCTGCATTGGCAGGTGGGTTCTTTACCACTAGTGCACCTGAATAAGGTACTATAATTATGCCCATTTTACAGGTGGGAAAATTGAGGCTCTGAAAGATGATTCTCTTCTCCAAGGACACGTAACTATTAATAAGTACAAATGGATCCCAGTCTGTCTGATTCCAAAGGTATTTTCTCCTTGCTGCTGCTAAGTCACTTCAGTTGTGTCCGACTCTATGCGATCCCATAGACAGCAGCCCACCAGACTCCCCTGTCCCTGGGATTCTCCAGGCAAGAACACTGGAGTGGGTTGCCATTTCCTTCTCTAATGCATGAAAGTGAAAAGTAAAAAGTGAAAATGAAGTCGCTCAGTCGTGTCCAACTCTTAGCTACCCCATGGACTGCAGCCTACCAGGGTCCTCCGCCCATGGGATTTTCCAGGCAAGAGTACTGGAGTGGGGTGCCATTGCCTTTTCTCCTTGAGTGGTCCCTAAGATACATGTTTCCTTTTATGGATGGAAGGTCTCAGAACCTGTGAGCTAAGAAACTGTCACAGGCTTGCAGGAAGTGGGTATGTGGACTCAGGTCTTTTCCTAAAGCAATTCCACTGTTTCAGTGCAAAAGGAACCCTTAGGTCCTGAAACACGCTGAGGCTGGCTTGTCCCCCCCCACCCCCCCACCCCGCCAGCCACTCTCCTGCCCCCCAAACCACCAGCCTCCATCCTCAAGATCTGGATTCTTCCTCTGCAGCTCACTTACCTATCCTCTGTCTGCAGCTCTCTCCATAAGAGGCAATCGGGATGGAATTTTAGATGGCACAGGGAAACTAATTTATTTTTTATATTTGTTTTTGGCTGCACTGGGTCTCTGTTGCTCACATGGGCTTTCTCTAGTCGTGGTGAATGGGGCTCCTCTTCCTTGCGGTACATGGGCTTCTCTCAGCAGTGGCTCCTCTTGTGGATCGCAGGCTCTGGGCATGAGGGCTTTAGTAGTTGTGGTGTGTGGGATCAGTAGTTGTAGCTCGCATGTTCTAGAGCACAAGATTCAGTTGCCTCATGGCTTCCCAGACTAGGGATCAAACCCGTGTCCCTTGCACTGGCAGGAGAATTCTTAACTGGACCACCAGGAAAGTCCCAAGGGAGATTAGTTTTTAATATTAGTCTAATGGATAGCTTTTCGTTAATTGTGACATGTGATCCTGGTCATTTAACACAGGATATTGTATTTTCTTTTAAAAGCAATCATTTGAATTAAGTTTAAAAAGATCCATCAATCTAAAATATTAAGTAAAAATTTGGCAGATTTAATGTCTGGACTTGGAAAAAACTGTGAGAACAAGCTTGCCTTCCTGAGTTGGGGATACCTAGCCTGGGTAACTCCTGCCCCCTTCTTAACCAAACAGATCCAGGGAGGCATTTGTCAGTCTCAAGAGGGTAGTCCTTTCCCGGAGGGGAAGTTGGCCTTCTTCCTCAGCCAACAGACTCGCGGTGCAGCCAAGTTATTTATTTCTCTGAAAATGTTATCAATGTACTACACACACACACACAGTTTAGCATCATGGTTGCCTGGGGTGGAAGTGGCGGGGAGGTTGACTGCAAAGGAGCACGCAGGAAGTTTCTAGAAA
Organism: Bos mutus; assembly: GCF_027580195.1. NCBI lineage: Eukaryota > Metazoa > Chordata > Mammalia > Artiodactyla > Bovidae > Bos > Bos mutus. The sequence goes on along the minus strand of NC_091634.1, from coordinate 37,059,931 downwards.
GATGAAAATGCTCTGTATCTTGATTGAGGTGTTTGCTACACAAGTGGGCATGCCTGTCAAGTAATTGACTTGTATACTTAAAACGCGGAGATTTTCTGCAGGGGGTTAAAGCCGGTTTGAAAACGATAAAAACCAAAGCCACAAGTATTCACTTATATTGGGACCCGCTTGTATTCACTGCTAGTTCTAAATTCTGAGACCTGTGCTTTTTGCTGCATGATAGAATATGCTGGTCTCACTGAGCTGTTATTTTGGTTGCTCCCCTAAATCAGCATTTACAGAGTTCTGCCACATGCTGATCACAACAAGGGTGTTTAGACAGTCAGAGAGTTACATTTGGCAAAGGGACATCACAAGCGATTGTTGGGACAATTGGCTCTCCATTTAGAAGGAAATAAAATTAGATCCCTACCTCACACCATATGCACACATACAAACACTCCAGATAGATTAAAGATGAATGGAGTAAATGTTATTAAAAAACTATAGAAGTATTAAAATAAAATATGAAGATTATTCTTTTATAATTTTTTACATTTTTGGCTGTGCTGAGTCTTTGTTGCTTGCTGCATGGACTTTTCTCAAGTTGTGGTGAGCGGGGGCTACTCTCTAGCTGTGGTGCTTCAGGCTTAGTTGCTCTGCAGCATGTGGGGTCTTCCCAGATCAGGGACCAAACCCACGTCTTCTGCATTGGCAGGTGGATTCTTTACCACTCACTGAGCCACCTGGGAAGCCCTGCTGCTGCTGCTGCTAAGTCACTTCAGTCGTGTCCAACTCTGTGCGACCCCATAGACGGCAGCCCACCAGGCTCCCCTGTCCCTGGGATTCTCCAGGCGAGAACACTGGAGTGGGTTGCTGTTTCCTCCTCCAATGCATGAAAGTGAAAAGTGAAAGTGAAGTCACTCAGTCGTGTCCGACTCTTAGCGACCCCATGGACTGCAGCCTACCAGGCTCCTCCGTCCATGGGATTTTCCAGGCAGGAGTACTGGAGTGGGGTGCCATTGCCTTCTCCCTGGGAAGCCCTAGAAGACTGTTTTTAATAAGGTCCAGCCGGTAGGAGCTAAGACATGAGGGTCAAAATTCATGAAAGAACATTATGTTTGACTATGTGTTCAGTGGCTTCAGTCACGTCTGACTCTTTGTGACCCTATGGACTGCAGCCCACCAGGATCCTCTGTCCTTGGGATTTTCCAGGGAAGAATACTGAAGTGGGTTGCCATTTTCTCCAGGGGGATCTTCCCAACCCAGGGATCGAATCCACATCTCCTGAGTCACCTGCATTGCAGGCAGATTCTTTACGGCTGAGCAACCAGGGAAGCCCCATGTTTGACTGTCTAATAATGTAAAACATCCTGTGACCAAAGATACTGAGAATTTAGCTAAAAGGCATGCAGTAGACCACTGGAAAATATTGCCTCATATGTATTAAAGAATTAAAACTTTTAGCATGAAAAGGTGTCCTGTAAACTAGTAAGAAAATAAATTAGTGGCAAAAAGCCCCATTAAAAATGGGTGAAGGATGTATGCATTTGCTTCACACAAGAAGAAATAAAAATGAAAAGTAAAGTTATGAAAAGATGTTCAGACTCCTTCACAATTACAGATAGGCATATGAAAACAATGGCATCAGGACTTCCCTGGTAGTTCAGTGGTTAAGGATCCCTTGCCAATGCAGGAGACACGAGTTCAATCCCTGGCCCAGGAAGATTCTGATGCCACAGAGCAACTAAGCCAAATGCCACAACCACTGAAGCCCACATGCCTTAGAGCCTGTGCTCCGCAACTAGAGAAAGCCTGCTCACAGCAATGAAGAACCAGTGCAGCCAAAAAATAAATAAAAATAAATAAAATTAAACAAACAAACCCTCTTCCCCAAAACCCAGGGGCATCAGCCCCCTCCAGACTGGCATAAAAAAGTGGTAAGAGTATGGGAAAACGGACACTTTCACAGAGTTCTGGAAATCTAAATTGGTACTACTTTTTAAGGAGGGCAATTTAGCAGCATCTATAAAAATGTTAACTGCACAAACTCTGACCCAGCGATTCCCCTCTTAGGAATCTATTCTTCAGAAATAGCCGCACATGTGCCCAAAATATATGTTCGTTGCTGCCAAGCATATTATACTAAAACTTGGAAACTGCCTAAATTTCCTTCAAGAGGAGGTTATGGCTAAATACATTTTATATTGTATGCAATAGAATTCTTGCATCAGTTAGAAAGAATGAAACAGAACTTCAGGTACCGGTCTGGAATAATGTCCATTATATCTTGGCAAGAGAAAAGAAAGCAAGTTACAAAAAACTATGTGTAGCATAATAACCCTATTTTTATAAACCAATTGCATTTATGAATCATAGATGTTGTTGTTCATTTGTCAAGTCACGTCCGACTCTTTGTGACCCCATGGACTGCAGCACACCAGGCTTCCTTGTTCATCACCAATCCCTGGAGTTTGCTCAAACTCATGTCCATCAAGTCAGTGATGCCATCTAACCATCTCATCCTCTGTCATCTCCTTCTGCCTTCAATCTTTCCCAGCTTTAGGGTTTTTTCTAATAAGTCAGCTCTTCGCATCAGGTGGCCAAAGTATTGGAACTTCACTTCAGCATCAGTCCTTCCAATGAGTATACAGGATTGATTTCTTTTAAGATTGACTGGTTTGATCTTCTTGCTCTCCAGCACCACAGTTCAAAAGCACCAATTCTTTGGCTCTCTGCCTACTTTAATAATAATAAAGACTCACAATTATATGCCAGCAGCATGGAGTTATTATTACTCCTATTCAATAGATGAAGAAACTGAGGTACAGAGTGGTTAAATAACTTGCCCAAAGTGGCACAGCTAGCCAGTTGCAAAGCAAGGATTTGAATCTTAGCAACCTGAATCCATAACTTGAGCATTTGACATTATTTTGGCTTCATAGGCCCCAAATACTTTTGTTAAGAGGTGTGTGTGTGTGTGTGTGTGTGTGTGTGTGTGTGTGTGCTCAGTCACTCAGTCGTGTGCAATTCTTTGTGATCCCTGTGGACTGTAGCTTGCCAGGGTCCTCTGTCCACGGGATTCTTCAGGCAAGAAAACTGGAGCGAGTAGCCACTTTCTCCTCCAGGAGATCTTCCCCATCCAGGGATTGAACCCAGGTCTCCTGCATCTCCTGCATTGGCATGGGGATTCTTTACCACTGAGCCACCTGTTAAAGAGTTATGACCTCCCAAAACAACACTGGAAGGGCTGAGTCCCTTTTTGACAAATACTTTTAAGAGAGATATTTTAAAACATGAACTGGTAAATAGTACTTATCAGAAGGCCGGATTTCCTGCCAACCCCCTCCTCAGAGTCCACCACTTAGCAGTTTTAATTTATGTCGTGGTTACCTCCAGGGGAATAAATAGCATGCTTATACTGCTATTTTTTGATTTATTAACCTTGGACATTTTTTATTGACTTCCGTAAGCACTGGAAAAAAGAAAATTCAGTTTATCTTTTTTTCCCCTCTTCCTGTTATGGTGCGGTTTTCTGCTGTAACTCTAGGCTGGATCCTGGGCTGGGCACTTCATTTACCGTATTGTTGGTAGGATTAGGCCCACAGAGGCTCAGAGTTGAAAAGGCAGTGCCCAAAGTCAGTGTGAGTCAGTGATGGTGGGGGGGCAGGACCCCTGGTCTGCATGTCTCCAGGTCCAGGCTGTTTCTGTGACATCCTGTGGCCCACCCCATGGGTGACTGCGGTATATTCCTGGCCCTTAGCAGCCCCTTTTGCTCTGGTAGAGGCTCAGCACGGCTGGGGTAGGGTGGCCCTGGCTATGTGCCCGCGGGAGCCTGGCCTCAGGCCTGCTGCTCCGTGGCGTGTTTGCAGAGCAGCAGGTGCAGCCTCTGGGTGTTTGGCCAGCACGGGTTTCATTCTCTACTTCTGATGGGCACAGACTTTGACCTTCTGGGGCCTCCACCTTTCAGATCCTTATCCCTATGTACCCTATAACTCCTGGGGAAAGGCCGAGCCAGTGAGAAATGGTAACCTGATACCCAAGACTCTCAGGAAGAAAACACCATCCTCCCCCTTAGCTGACGTGAAGTCACTTGGTAGGAGAGGCTTGAAAATAAATGACTAATGTTGGGCATTATCCAGGGCTTGCCCAGTGGCTCAGTAGTAAAGAATCCGTCTGCAATGCAGGAGTCACAGGAGACGCAGGTTCAATCCCTGGGTCAGGAAGATCGCCTGTAGGAGGAAATGGCAACCCACTCCAGCATTCTTGCCTGGAGAATCCCATGGACTGAAGGGCCTGGAGGGCTATAGTCCATAGGGTCACAAAGAGTCAGACATGACTGAAGCGATTTGGCATGCAGAGGCATTATCCAAAATCAAATAATTCAGAATGTGCAGCAGGAGGCCTTGAGTCTGGATGGGGAGGAGCCCAGAGAGGGCAGTGATTGGCCAGAGGCCACACAGCTGCCACGGGAGGAGTCTAGTCTTGAAGGCCACTTCAGCCTGGAGAGAAGCTGGCTGAGTGGGACCATTGAGGGAATGCAGGGCTGGGGCAGAGGGGGAGGTGGCCACCCGGAAGGGCAGGTGAAACAGCGGGCAGGGCTGTGGCCGGTGTGGAGTCCTGCCCCAAGGCTATAGAAGTAGAACCAAGGTCACCTCCGGAACTGACTCCCTTTGTATGTGGGTGTACGCTCAGTTGCTTCAGTCTTGTCCGACTCTTTGCGACCCTATGGACTATAGCCTGCCAGGCTCCTCTGTCCATGGGATTTCCCAGGCAAGAATACTGGAGTGGGTTGCCATTTCCCTCTCCAGGGGATCTTCCCAACCCAGGGATCGAACCTGCATCTCTCGTGTTTCCTGCATTGGCAAGTGAGTTCTTTACCATTAGCACCGCCTGGGAAGCCCCTTTGTCGCCATTGCTGAAAGCCCCTGGTCCTTACAGGCCAGCTCCCTGACCCCAAACTAGGCAAAAATGCCCACCCTTGTGCTCAGCCTATAGTGCCCTAACCAGTCATCTAATGCCACCCTTCCAGCAGGAATTTTCTTTCTCTTGAGGATATAACAATTGGGCACTAACCCACGAAAAGCCTTGACTCTCCCTCGAGCCGGCCTGCTGTTCTAACACTGTCCAGCAACTCTCCCTGCTTTGTTGGTACGTCGGCCCACTGTGCTCGCAGTGTCCACATTATCTTTGCTCTTTGTTCTTAATAAACTCACTCTTTTCTGCGATACTCTGTTCAGACTGCCACAACAGCCGCGTCTGTGTGCAGTGTGGTTGGCCTTCCTAGCCAGGTCCAGCATGACAGAGACGGGAGAGGCAGGGCAGGGACAGCCATGAAGGGAGATACATGGATGGCAATCCAGCCGAACCAAGCCCCGGGTCACTTCATCCTCAGCAAGAGCTGTGTGTGGATGGTGGGTAGTGGGGTGCAGGTGGGCTTCTCTACATGGCAGGGCTCTGAGAGAGAACATGGAAGAGGCAGTGGGATTTTGGGGGTGCAGGTTGGGGGATGGGAGAAATGTGGCCCCCCCAGTCCCAAACCCTAGTGCCTCCTCCTCCTCTTGAACTGTAGGGTCAGCACCCCCAACCCTGACCCTGGGGTGGCCCTATGACTCTGTATTCTGACTCACAGCAGCTGGGGCATCACATGAGCAAACCTAGCAGCTGGGGGGACCAGAACCCCAGGGGCCAGGCAGATGGCAAATGAGGGCAGGGCAGGGCTGGCAACGAGGGGCCTCTCAAGTGGGGTGGGGTCCTGGGTGGGCCAGCCTCCCCAGGCTTGCCCTCGGCCAGTCTGGTCCTCTCGCCAATCAGGAGTTCCTTGGGGCCCCCGGGGAGCCCTGCAGATTTGGGGGTCAGGTTGGGGTGCTGGAGGAAGGAGCAAAGATACACATTTTCTGACCCCTGCCTGGTGGCTGCCCTGGCACAGGTGGGCTGAGACGCCCCTACCCCCTGCAGGCCCCTCAAGCCCCAAACTCTCTCTGGTTCCCTGGGGGCTTGGCTGGACTAGAACAGTCCTGGATCCTTGCTGCCCTCGGACTCTGCAGGACCCTGGGCTCAGCGCTTTGCAGGTACCTTTGTTCCCACCAGTCATAAGCTCCTGATGTGCCCATTTTAGAGATGAGGACACTGAGACACGGGAGGCTTATCCGAAAGTGACCTCTTATCTTGGGGGCTCCAAGTGGACTCTTGTCCACTGCACTCTTCTGCTCCCATCTGTGGAGACAGGACTCCTCAGCCAGGCCAGACTCTGTGCTGGGAGCTAGAGGACATGTGCCCTTGTCTTGAACCCCATCCCTGCCACTGCCATGCCTACACTCTTCTAGGGAGACAAGACCCACAGAGAGAGCAAGGCTGCTTGTCTGGGGAGAATCCTGGCTTTGTTCCTCTTGGGTTGTGTGCACTTGGGCGTCTGCACCTCAGTTTCCTCACCTGAAAAAAGTGGATAAAATAGTATCTGCTGTGGGGCTGCTGTGGAGAAGGCAATGGCACCCCACTCCAGTACACTTGCCTGGAAAATCCCATGGATGGAGGAGCCTGGTAGGCTGTAGTCCATGGGGTCGCTGAGGGTCGGACACGACTGAGCGACTTCACTTTCACTTTTCACTTTCATGCATTGGAGAAGGAAATGGCAACCCACTTTGTTCTTGCCTGGAGAATCCCAGGGACAGGGGAGCCTGGTGGGCTGCCGTCTGTGGGGTCACACAGAGTCGGACACGACTGAAGTGACTTAGCAGCAGCAGCAGTGAGCAGCAGGGGCTGCTGTGAGCATGAAGGGGTTAACGTAGCAAAGTGTTGACAACTGCACGTGGCCCATATCAGTGTTAGCCTTTGTGATCTCCCGGTGGGGGCAGATGAGTGTACTCGGTCACGTGGCCGCATTTAACTGCCAGGGAAACTTGGAAGTAATGTCCTTATTCTGGAGAGCTGTGAGCCCTGCTAAAAGTGTGAGGTTCCATTCCACTGAAGGGGCACGGACATCGGGGAACACCCCAAGGCTCTGACATGAGGCCTAAATGCTGTCAGTGAGAGGCCCATGGTGGTATCTGGCCCTGTATATAGGCTTTGACTCTCAAAGGGCTTTAAATCCATTTGAAATCAATCTCAACCTTTTTTTTTTTTTTTAAATAATTTTTAAAAATGTGGACTAGTTTTAAAGTCTATTGAATTTGCTACAGTGCTGCTTCTGTTTTTTTATATTTTGGTGTTTTGCCTGTGAGGCATGTGAATCTTATCTCCCTGACCAGGGATTGAACCTGCACCCTCTGGACTGGAAGGCAAAGTCCGAACTAAAAGTTCTAGCTTTTCTCAAAAGAACTGAGGGATCAGGCCACCCGGGGCCCAAACTCTTTCGAGTGACATTTGGTTGGAGCTGGGCAGCACTCCCCAAGTTGGCCCTTACTCTCCAGTTCACCCCCCACCCGTTCTCCTCTCCCTCCTGCTCTCATCAGCTTTGCCTGCCCGGCCCTTGGTGGCCACTGCAGTTTGTACCTCCTGCTCCATCAGCTTCCGCAGACAGTGCAGCCGAGACACACAGAAATGAAGGGACTTGGTCAAGGGTCACCGGGTGGGTCTGGAAAGAGTCGGGCCCCCAGCTCCAGCCTGCAAACTCAGCTTGGGCTTGTTTCTGCCACGCCTGAGGTGCAGGCAGGTGTCCACGTGCCAGGGAAGGTTTGGGGTTGGGGTGGAGGGATCGGAGAGAATGGCTCAGTGGTTAAGCCAGTGGACACTGGAGCCTGACAAGCCTAGGTTCAGGCTTGACCCTGCTGCTTTCCAGGGTGATTCACCTTGTGCTGTCTGTGGCTTGTGCTTTTTGTTTTGTTTTGGTTTTGAGATGAGATAATAAGAAAGCCTGCCTTGCAGAGTCCTGGGCTCCTGGCAGTGAGCATCTCCTTACATTCTGTACCTGAACTGCCCTTTCCCCTACCCCCTGCCCCACCCTGCACTAGCAAATCTAATATTAGGACAGGAATTCAGAGACGAGGGAGAAAGAAGATTGGGAGAAGAGATAGCTGCCCCTTCTATGAATAGGGAGGGGATGGGGGGCAGACTTTCTTGCCTTGGGGGCCAAGGCGGCTCCCCAAGCTGCCAAGGCCAATCTCTGCAAGGCTCAGTGAGTGCTGAGGGGAATGGAACCCGTGTCAGCTGTGGAGGTGGGCCTGAGATGCGCCGGTGCTGGACTTCCCCAGCAACAACAGACACCCTCTCTGACTCAGGAGCTGCGCCTGCCCGCCTCCGATTTCCTCAGTCTGCTCAGGTTTTTAGTCCTGGCATGGGTTAGCATAACCTCAGAGAACAACCAGCCAGCTGCATCTCCTGTCAGCTGTTCTAAAGATACACCTCCTGGAACGGCACGCTTTGGGGCCAGCCGCGGTGTCCGGGGAGCAGCCCTTCATCATACCCTCTCACCACAGTGTAACATTTGGTTTCAGGCTCTATTTATATCCACCCAGGTACATAGATAGCTCCGGTTTTTGTTTTACTTTGATTGTGTTGTGCAAAACAATTTTAGAACAGCCATAATGGAAACAATTCTAAAATGGAAAGAAATACCCACAATCCTTCCAACTGGCTTTACTTCCTGGTAGCATTGTTTCGGGCTTCCCTGGTGGCTCAGACTGTAAAGAATCCACCTGCAATGCAGAAGACCAGGGTTCGATCCCTGGGTTGGGAATATTCCCTGGAGAAAGGAATGGCAACCCACTCCAGTATTTTTGCCTGGAAAATCCCATGGACAGAGGAGCCTGGTGGACTACAGTCCATGGGACTGCAAAGAGTCGGACACGACTGAGCAACTACCATACATACAGCATTGTTTAAGTGCCAGCTGCATGCCAGGCACTATGCTTTCTGTGATCAATCTCACTGAGGCTGCACAACCGCCCAAGGTGGTAGGAACAATTTACAGATGGAGACACTGAGGCACAGAGCTGTCAGGTCACTTCCCAAGGTCACCCAGCAAGTGTGTGATAGAGCTGGGATTGAATGGGCTCCAGGGTCCCACACTTACCCACCCCTCAGGGTTGGGTCTCCTTTTCCCACATCTCTGCTATTGGAAGCTGGACCCAGAGGCACAGATTTGACACCACCGGCTTTGCAGAGCATTTCGGAGTAGACTCTGGGTACCAGCCTCACCTCAGAGCAGACAAACAGGTCCTCGGGATGGGTAGAGATGCCACGTTTGTTTTCTGCTTATTTTCACTGAATTTATTTTATTATTTATTTTTGGCTACACTTTTGTTGCTGCACTTGGGCTACTCTCTGGTTGTGGTGCATGGGCTTCCCTGGAGGCTCAGACGGTAAAGCGTCTGCCTGCAATGCCGGAGACCTGGGTTTGATCCCTGGGTCGGGATGATCCCCTGGAGAAGGGAATGGCAACCCACTCCAGTACTCTTGCCTGGAAAATTCCGTGGACGGAGGAGTCTGGTAGTCTACCGTCCATGTGGTCACAAAGAGTTGGACACGACTGAGCGACCTCACCATCTTTCTTTCTTTCTTCTACTTGCAGTGCACGGTTTTCCTGTAGTGGTGGGCCTCTCTTGTTGTGGCTCGCGGGCTCTAGGGTGCAAGCTCAGTAGTTATGATGAATGGGTCCAGCTGCCGCATGGCATGGGGGATCCTCCTGGACCAGGGATCAAACCTGTGTCCCCCTGCATTAGCAGACTCTCCACCACTGGACCCCTAGGTAAGCCCCATTTTCACTGAATTTGGTATTTATAAGCAGTTTTGGGGAGGTTGACCTTAAGGTGGGGATGGCCAACTGTCCTGGTTTGCCCAATAGTCAGGCATTTCCTGGAACCCAGAATATCCAGGGCGGAAAGTGGGGACAGTCTGGGGCAAATAGAGATGGTTGGTCACCCTAGTGGGGCAAGCTGGGCTGTGCTTCCTGGCGCTGAGCACTTGGACTGTTTCCAGCTCTTGGCTGGCTGGGTTGGGAAGCCCTGTGACCACAGCTTGTCACTGGCACATCCTTCCCTCAGGACCCTTTCCTGGTAAGAAGAGACTGGGCTCTCAGGGTTCCTCAGAGGAGATGTTCAGGACTTACCCCCAGATTTTCTGACCTGTCCCTCATCTGAGCCTGCAGGGAGGTCAGTCGGGGACTTGGGACAGGGCTGAGGGAGGCAAGGGCCTCCGATGTGTTGGAGCCTGTTCATACTGGCCTGCAAGAGCCAGCTGTTGGTTATGAAACAGTCCTTGTTAAGCATTAAATCACATAAACTTACAATTAAACTATAACCAAAATGGTAATAAATGCTCAAAATACACTACTTTCTAATTATTATGCCACATTTTGCTATTATCTATGGTTATGGGCTGAATTGTATCCTTCCCCTCGATTCATATGTGGGATTCCTCACCTTCAGTACTTCAGAATGTGACCTTATTTATAGATGGGGATCTTTAGGGAGGGAAACAAGTTAATATGAGGTCGTTAGGGTGGGCCCTAACCCAATATGACTGGTGTTTCTATAAAAGGGAGACATTTGGATGCAGACACACACAGAGAATGTCATAAAAAGATGAAGGCAGAAATCAGGGTGATGCTTCGACAGACCAAGAAATGCCAAAGATAGCCATCGAACCACCAGAAGCGAGGAGAAAGGTTTAGAACGGGCCCTTTCTCACAGCCAGCAGAAGGGACCAGCCCTGTGGATGCGGTGATCTTGGACTCCCACCTTTCAGAACTGTGAGACAACCCGTTTCTGTCATCTCAGCTGTTCAGCCTGCGGTACTTAGTCACGGCAGCTTTAGCAAACGAGTCATCTATGTGCTTGTGGGTTTTTACATCCATCGCACCGATACCATAGAAATGCTGTAGAATAAATAGTGAGCCGTGGCACAGCTTTCCTCCGATTCCACGTTCAAGGCATGATACATCTTATGGAAAAACACTCGGACGAACTTTTCGGTCAGTCCAATACCTTGATATGGTCCATGTTGGGAGTATCTATACCATAGAAGTCTGCACATGCTGCAATACAGATCAGGCCTTGATCGCTCGCTTTGTTGGTCGTCTCGCTAGACTTAAGGAAGTGGTGGAGAAAATAGCGATAGAGCACATTCAATGCCGTGTGTCACGTCTGTGGCTGTTAGGTCATGAAAGGCGCAAGACAACAGAAAACTGTTCTCCCATTCAGCAGTATATTCAGAAGCTTATCTGAGTCAGCAAGAATTCCAGGCTTTGAGGACTGTGATCCAATTCAGTTAAAAAAAAGAAATCACTCATGTCACTGATGAACAAGAAAAGTTCCAACATGTCTTTGTCATTTCACTCTTGTCTTAGATGTTGATACAAATAAAAATTTCAGTGTTTGGGACTTTCCTGGCAATTCAGTGGTTAAGACTCTGAACTTCCACTTCAGGGGCCACAGGTTTGATTCCTGGTCAGGGAACTAAAATTCTGCATGCCATGCAGTGTGGCAAAAAAGAAAGACAGAAGGAAAAAAGAAAATATCACTGTTTATGTCTGAACAATACACAGAGAGCCAAGTGTTACTGTTTAGCTGCTCGCTGTTGGTGAGGGGCAGGGGAGGCCAGCCTGGGACCCAAAACTGCAGAGGGCTGTTGGGCAGATAGACAGAGAGACTGCCTGATGGATAGACAGGTGACTACCTGACGGATGAACAGATGCCAGCCTTCCAGCTCTGGGGGATCTAGCTACTGTGGATGGACCAGCCTCAGTGTCTCCCTCCTGGATGGGAAGGGAGGTTGCCCTGCCCTCTGCCCTGGTGAACTTCTGCACAGTTCTTGCTTGATCCCACAGGACCCTTGATCCTTGACCCAGCCTTGATCAACAGCCTTGACCTAGTCAGGGCAGAGACTAGGTCTTCAGCTACTCTCCTTAAAATGTAAATGGATGCCCTCACCCCTTGCCTGAGTCCACCCATGGCTTCCTCCTGCTCTGGGATCAAGATTGCACCTCCCTCCCTGTCTCCACGGCCCTCCTTTCTGGCCTCATCTCTCTTGCCTCTGTGCTCCAGACACATTTACTAGCTGCCTGTTTCCCCAAAGCTCTGAGTTCTTCTCCCACTCTGAGCCTGTGTGCACAAGCGGTCCCTTCTGCCTGGTACTCTGTGCCCCAGGCTCATTCTTTCCCAGACTGGCTCTTCCTCACCCACCAGGACTCTATTACAAATGTCACCTTCTCCAAGAATCCTTCCGCGCTTACCTGGCTAAAAGCAGGTTCCCTGTTGCATGTCATCTCTGCCCTTATGTGTGTGTTTTTTTTTCCTTTTTTTGCCTTCTGCATTGCCCTTACATTATATAGAATTATTTTTCTTCATATTTATTGAATTACTTGATTCATGAATTACTTCACTGAATCTTTTTTTAATCCTTCACCCCATCTGGCTATAAATTCCATGAGGGCAGAGGTGATGTCTGTCTCATGTTCACAGAGCTCAAGGGTGAGGTCTGGCATTTAGTGGGCCCTTGTAAAAATGTTTGTTGAATGAATGAATGAAATACATTTACTGAGAAGCTGCATAAAAGAGACAAATTATGGTCTAACACAGATACGGGTTCAAATGCTAACTCCGGCACTCATGGGCGATGTGTTCTGCGGTAGGTGACTCAATTTCTTTGGGGCTCCATCCCCTCACCTATAATAATAGCATCCCTCCATTGCATTGTTTCCTATGGAGCATCCCATGGAGCATCCCTCCATAGCTTCCCTGGTGGCTCAGCTGGTATAGAATCTGCCTGCAGTGCAGGAGACCTGGGTTCAATCCCTGGGTTGGAAGATCCCCTGGAGAAGGGAAAGGCTACCCATTCCAGTATTCTGGCCTGGAGAATTCCATGGACAGTATAGTCCATGGGGTCGCAAAGTCAGACATGACTGAGCAACTTTCACTTTTGATCTTTCAATAGGACTGTTATGGGGATTAAATGAATCTGTCCATGCAGAGTTTAGGCTTCCCTGGTAGCTCAGATAGTAAAGAAACTGCCTGTAATTCAGGAGACCCAGGTTTGATCCTTGGGTTGGGAAGATCTCTTGGAGAAGGGAATGGCTACCCATTCCAGTATTCTTGCCTAGAGAGAATCCCATGGACAGAGGAGCCTGATGGGCTACTCATGATAGTCCATGGGATTGCAAAAAGTCGGACATGACTAAGGGACTAACATACACTTTAAAGCTTTATAAAGGAAAGGGCCTGGCACAGAGATGCTCAGGAGAGTTGGATGGTAGTATTCTTGTAGGTAAAGTGCTGAGGACTTTTGAGATGGTGGGACTCACGGCAGGCTGCTCCCAGTAGGCCATATTGGTGTATTGATTATTTTGAATTGAAGTTATTCAAGAATCAGCTGACGCAAGAAGGAAGCTCTGATCCTCCTCTGTCTCCTTGAAAAGCAGGAAAAAATTCTCTGATGTGAAAGGTGCCCTTCCTGTGGATGGAGGAGGAAGGACACCCTTATCGCCAGAGACAGGAAATTTGGGCCGAGAAGCTGCATAAACAAACCTTGTTAATTCTTTCCTAATTTACAGCCCCGAGTCCACACTCTTGATTATTTCTGGCTGTGCTGGGTCTTCGTTCCTGTGTGGGCTTTCTCTAGTTGTGGTGAGTAGGGGCTACTCTCTAGCTGCGGTGCAAAGGCTTCTCATTGAGGTGACTTCTCTTGTTACAGAGAACAGGCTTTAGGGTGCATGGGCTTCAGCAGTTGCAGTTTGCGGGCTCTAGAGCACAGGCTCAATAGGCGTGGCACATGGGCTTAGTCGCTCCACAACTTGTGATATCTTTCTGGATCAGGGATGGAACCCGTGTCTCCTGCGTAGGCAGGTGGATTCTTTACCACAGAGCCACCAGGGGAGCCCCCCAAACTCTGTTTAGATTCTTCACTAATTAAGTGATAAGTTTCTTTGTCCTGTTAATTCCTCACAAATGTATTGTTTCTCTGTCCAAAAAGTATAAAACCTGCCAGCTTTGGCCACTTCTTGGGTTCCATTTTTTCTTTCTTTCTTTCTTGGCTGCACTGCATAGCTTGTGGGATCTTAGTTCCCAACCAGAGATTGAACCTGCGCCCCTTGCAGTGGAAGCACACAGTCCTAACTCCTGGACAAGGGAAGCCCCTTGGGTCCCGGTTCTGAGACCTCCCTGCTCACGAATTAAAATTTGTTTCTTTTTCTCCTGTTAATCTGTCTTGTGTCAATCTTATTATTAGTACATCCACAAGAACTCAAGCGGAGTAGGGTTGAGATGCCCCCCTTTCCAACAGAGGTTCAGAGGCTGAATTCCCCTAGGGAAGAATGGGATAACTCCAAGAGGACTGACTATTTGGAAGAGGGGACATTTGAATCAGGCTATAAGGGCAGAGGGTGGGGTTTGTCTGGGCAGACACGGGATGGGAGATCAGGAGAGGTGAGGGACACTTGGTCCCAATAAGGGACCCGCGGGCAGGTCAGGGCCACGCTGGGACTATGAGAGATTCTTCAAGCTTTCCCAGACATAGCCCCGGCAAGAGCTGCCCTGTTCTAGGCCCACAGCTCCTGCCCCCACAGTCTCAACAGCTGGTTTGTAACCCATTTCCTGTGTTTGGTTGCTACCCAGGGAGTGCTGACTTCAAGGAGACATGGGGGGGACCCAGCAGAAAATGTGACTCAGTTGTCCTAGAACTCAGTCAACTCGACAGAGGACCCCGGGACCACAAAAGGACAGCCTCTGCAGGGCCACGGAATGCCAGGGATGTGGCCTGACACCACCAACACACTAGGCTATGAGTAGAGTTCTCTCTCTGGGTCGCCCTGGTCTCAGACACTTGGGGACAGACCCTCGACAGGTGTTGGGATGGTGAAATGAGTCTTTTGGTTGGCAGAGTGGTTTCAGAGTGGTTCGCTGCCCTAAGTCTCCTCCTGTGATTCATTTGAAAACACTGTAGCATGGGTCATCTTATTATGTCCATTTCACAGATGGGAACGCTGAGGCTCAGAGGAGGGCCCTGGCCTGTTCAGCCTCACAGAGCCAGTGAGCGGCAGACCCAGGACTGGAACCAGCTTCTCCTGACCCTCAGACTGGGTGCAGATGAAGGAGCAGGTACAGACAGAGCCTGGAACACGTGTGTCCAAGGATGCAGAAGGTGGGGAATGAACTTCTCGTGTGAAGCAGGGTAATTCACTTGGCTCTCTCTCTGCCCATCAGAGCAGGGAGATGTGGTTTGTACACCCACATCTGGCCGGGGAGGTCACTTTCTTCCAAATGTGGCCAAAAAGGAGGAAGAGGCCAATTCTGTTCAATTCAGAGACAGCAGCAAAAACCATAACGGGCTTTGAAACTGAAAGTCAGTCTTGTCTGACTCTTTGCGACCCCAGGGACTATACAGTCTTTATAAGGTCCATAATTTCATTTCCCCCCTGCGTGTGGGTATGGCAAACACTGACTGAGCCCTTACCACATGCCAGCCACTGTTGGAAGCACTTAGCATTTTCTCATTTAATTCTCATAGATTGATACTGATATCACTCTAATTTTGCAGATAAGCAAACCAAGGGTACAGGAGGCAAACTGACCGGCAAGAGGAGCTGGGATGTCCCATCCAGGCAGTCTGCTCTAGAGCCCCACGCCCAATCACAGCGCTGCTGCCTGCCCATCCCAGCACAGTGAGAGCTGTGGGTTTGTTGAGAGCTGTGGGCTGTTTGCTTTTGAAAACATAAGGAAGGTCCTGGCACCTAGGAGTCATTCTGCAAGTATCAGTTTAGTGAACGGATAAGTGCATTAGTAAAAAATGACCCATGTGAATTAACCTGTGATTAGAAAATTATTTTAGAGGTCATTGAGGAGAATTCACTCGCAGTTCAGTGGTTAAGAACTCTCTGCTTCCGTTATAGGTGACACAGGTTTGATTCCTGGCTGGGGAACTAAGATGCCACATGGCATGGCCAAAAAAAAAAAAGTAAAGACCATTGAGTCCTCCTCACAGATGTGGCAAGTGTCTTTTCTACAACACTTCAGCTTAGCACTCCTTGGTTTCCCCTGGGGATGGGGAGCTCACTCCCTGACAGTGGGTAGCACTAGCTCTCAGAGGGAGCTTGGACTGAGCCCAAAGCCCTGCTAGAGTGTGAGATGTCACAGCTGGGGACCCTTTACACCCCTTCACACGTCCCCTTTACCCCAACAATGAAGGGGTCTGCATTTCCTGAGACCTCTGAGTGGGGGTAGGGTTGAGCAGAGAGAGGCGGGGTTCACCTAGGGTCAGATAAAGGGCCCCAGTCCTGAGTCAGACTGTCTGGGTATGACCTCAGATGTGTTACTTAACAATCCCCCCACCCAACCCCACCTGTATCTGTAAAACCCACATGAAAAAGCAGGTGTAGCGGGGAGTTGAGGGGATAATCTGCAGGTCCTGGATGGGGGCTCCTAGAGACCCAGCCCCCAGCCCCACAAGTTCTTCTCAGACACCTGCTCTGACAGGGCACTTTCCCATCCGTCCCTTCTCCTCCTCCTTTTGCCGCTGGAAGAGAAGCAGGGCCAAGGCCTGTGCTTTCATTCCATAGATGGCCCAAGGCACAGGTGTTAGGCAACCTCCCCCAGGTGCATCCAGCGAATGACGAATGACGGCTCCAGCCCCTCCTGTTGACCTGAAGAGCCTGCAGATGACATCACCAGCCAGGGCCCTGAGGGCACAATGGGGCAGTGTGGAGGTTGGAATGCTGGTTCAGGAGTGGGGGAGTCACCAGCAGGTATACAGGAAATCACAGGGACTCCCCCGGTGTCCTTATCGGGGTGGGTGGCATCTCTGGGGCCACGGGTGCCGCTCTCAGAACCCCAGGGAAACTCCGTGGTTTTAGGGGTCAGGCTGTCTTCCTGCAGGCCTATTTCTCCCTGACACCCCACTGCTCTCCTGGTGCCCCCATCTGTGCTCAACTGTGGGCACATCTTGCTGCTGAGCAGAGCAGCCACCCAAGCTCATGGGCAGAGCAGCAGTCGTATCAGCAGTTAGAAATTTCCCTGGGGTGAAGACAGGAAGGTGATCTGGGGACCACAAACTGCAGTGGGGTACGGGCTAGCCTCCGGAAAGGGGCTGAGCTGTGGCCAAGAGGCAGACCCTCCCTCAGGGAGTTGGATCTCTCCCACACCTCACCAGACCCGCATCCCTCCCCTGTTCCCGTCTGTCCATCCATCCTTCCTTCATCTCCCTGAGCTCATCTCTACTTCGACCCCTTTATTCAGCAATGCCCAGCTCCTCCTTATTCCTCAAATGCATCAAGCAGCCACTCACCCCAGGGCCTTTGCACATGCTGTTCCTGCCCCCAGAATGCTCTTGCTCCAGACATCGCAAAGTCCACCTCCCTCATCACATTCAGCCTGTGTCGTGTCATACTCTTGGAGAAAATCAAAACCAACGCTCCCTCCTCCATCCTTCCCTGCCTCCCTTGCTTTATTTTGCTCCATAGTTCTTATCACTGAAAACATTTCATATTAATTTCCTAATCAATTTATTATCTGTCTCTCTCAGCTCTAGGAAGGCAGAGGTTTTTTGGCTGTGCTGGGTCCTCGTCGCTGCGCGTGGGTATTCTCCAGTTGCAGTGAGCAAGGCTTTACTCTCTAGTTGCAGTGCATGGGGTTCTCACTGCAGTGGCTTCTCTTGTGGAGTACAGGTTCTAGGGCAGGGGCTTCAGTAGTGGTGATGCATGGGTTAGTTGCCCGCTGGCATGCGGAATCTTCCCAGAGCAGGGGTCAATCCCATTTCTCCTGCACAGGTAGGTGGACTCCCAACCACTGGACCACCAGGGAAGTCCAGGCAGAGATTTTTATATTTTGTTTGCTGCTGTGTCCCTCGTGCCTAGAACAGTGTCTGGTACGCAGTAGGCCCTCAATAAGCACTCACTAAATATGTAGCTGAGTCTGTCCACCTGTCCATCTGTCTGTCCATCCATCATCCACTGCTTCTCCCCATATTTGCTCCTTCACCTACCAGTCACCCAGAATTTCTCTGCACCAGGCCCTGTGCTGGGGTGTGGTCATCTGGCAGGGTTCACAGACAAGGAAAGAAATGACTCTGACCCTGGGGGATAGGCCCCAGAGGAGGGGAACCCATGGGAACCCTGTGTTGGGGTGGCGGTGGCAGGGGGAGGTGAGGAAAGGTGCTCAAGGCGTATTTATGTGGCTCAGGGCCTCACCTGGGGCCGAGTCCACAGTGGCTCCTGGACTTTGCCAAATGAATCAACAATGGCCTGGATGGCTTCTTGGAAAAAGTGGTGGTTTAATTCTCAATACTATGGCACTGGGGTGGGGGTGGGCAGGGAAACAAGCCACCTGTGGAAGTGGGGCCAGAAGAACTGCTGGCCTCAGGCAAGGCTGCAAGGGTGATGCAGGGGCCAGGCGGGTAGCACTGGGCGGGGGAGGTGGGGGTGGGCACGAATGGTCCAGAGGCCCAGGCCTCTGTGGGGACCTCCGGGATGGATGGAGCAGAGCCTGCCTGGACTACTCCCCACTGTACCCCTGGAAAGCTGGCGCAGCTGCCCACAATCCCTCCCATTCTTGCCCCCATCCTTCCTCTGTGTCAGCTCCTCTTTGTACCCCACACGAGGCTGAATATCTGACAGCAGGGACCATGCCCCAGTCCCCAGGCCCCAGAGCCCCACCCTCGCCTCCTGTCTCCAGCCAGCTGCAGGCTGTTGGCTTGTTCCTACTGCAGGCAGGTGAGTCTGGGCCCAGGCTTCAGGTGGGGTCTGAGCTCGGAGAGGAGGCAGGCAGGAGCTGGCAGAGCTGGTCATCACATACGGTGATGGGGGCAGTGACGCCCACCAGCCCTGGGGAAGGGGGCACTGAGACTCAGAGACATTGGGGAACCCCTGGAGGGCCACAACCCAGGAGGCCCCGAACAGAGGTGCAGAAAGCCCATTAAGGGCTGTAGTGAGGGCCGGGGAGGCTTCAGCACCCAAGAGTCCAAGTCAGCCCCTGCAGGGAAAGCCAGGAATGAGAGAGGGAGGCAGGAGCCGTGGGGCCACCGGAAATGGGAAGAGACACGCACGCGGGCGGAGCCATACCTGGGCCTGCCTGCCCAGACAAGCTCCGGCTGGGTGCCTGGGAGCCCTGGGAGAAGGTGGACGGGAGGAAGTCGCACAGGCAGAGTCCGGCCAGGGGCCTGCCCAGACTTGAGGTAAGAAGCGGCTGCTTGGAGCGGAGAGGTTGGGGCAGCGTGGCTCCCAGCCTGGCTCACTTGACCTTGGCTGATTTCAGTCTAATTCCACCCCTGAAGGCAGGTGTGCGGCCCAGCAAGGACTCAGGATTCTGCGCTGACATGAAAGTCCTGGCGGTCCCAGGGTGGCCCCTCGGGGCTCTGAAGGGGGTTTGGCCCTGCTCACGTGCTGGTCATCAGGGAAGCTGGCAGGCGCGGTGTGCTCCCTGGGCTCAGCCGGGGAGACTGCGGAAGGTGGGGGGCCGAGGGGAGGCTGCAAACCTCGGTGCTTGGATGGGGAGGCAGGAGGCAGGCACCCAGCACCCAGAGCCTACTTCCACCAGCGATCTCACAGGAAACCGGTTTGGGAGCTGGTTGGCCCAGGTTGTCTGACTTTTGACAAGGCGGGGGAAGGCAGTCTCCCTGGGTGAGACGGGCCAGGGTGCGGGCCTGGGGGCGTGCCTGCCCCTCTGGCCAGCACAGGGTCCTTCCCGCCGCTCCCCAGACCCCTCACCTAGCAGCGTGTCCCGTCCCAGCCTGGAGGAAAGGGCTGATCCCACCATTGCCTCCTGTGGGAACTAGGGCAGCCTGCCGTCTCTGGGGTGGTTCCCTATCTGCCTCGAGGGAGGTGTCAGGAGCGGAGATCTGAAAACAAAGACGGGAGCAGACATCTCCAGCCCCACCTCCACCCACACACACGCTGTCTCCTGGCCCCACACGGCAGCCAGATGGAGGTGGGGGAATGGAGCCGGGAGGGGGCCTGGCGCCCGGCCAGCTCTGCCCCCACGAGCTTGGCTCCCTGGGGCGTGTGGGAAGCAGAAAGGGCTCCCCATGTTCCCTCTGTTAATTAGGCCACCCCAGCTATTGAATGTCTGTCATCATCGCCCCATTACACCTCCTGAACCGTCTGCGCCCCAGCACTTATGGGGAGACCCTGGGGCGCCCTGGCTGCCAGGGCAGAGGCGCAGGCAGGAAGTGGTGCTTCTGGGAGATGCTGGGGGCGTCTCCCAGGATGTGGATGGCCTTTCCACAAAGTACACCTGCCTCTTTATTTATCAAAAGAGGAGTGACGGTAGCCCCGGGTTCCAGGTAAGGACTCTGAGGCACCCTCTTTATGGCTCCCAGGTGCGTCTCCTGCAGCCAACCCCTTCCACACAGCTCTGTGTGTGTGTGTGTGTGTGTGTGTGCACGCTCAGTTGTGTCCGACTCTGTGACCCCATGGACTCTAGCCCCCCGGACTCCTCTCTCCATGGGTTTTTCCGGGTTTTTCCAGACAAGAATACTGGAGTGGGTTGTCATTTCCTACCTCAGGGGATCTTCCTGACCCAGGGATCCAACCTGTGATTCCTGCGTCTCCTGCACTGGCAGGCAGATTCTTTACCACTAGCGCCACCTGGGAAGGCTGTGCTGTTGCGTGCGTGCCTGCGTGCGTGCGTGCGTGCATGCATGTGTGTGTGTGTGTGTGTGTGTGTGTGTCTTGCCGGGGGTGTGGCACTGGCTGCCTGGGAAGGTCAAAGTAGAGAGCCTGAGCCCTGGGGAGCCTGTGGCAGTCAAGCAAGATGGCACCCTGTTACCCCACGATGAAGCGAGATCTGACGTCTTTGCCTGCTGCTGTGCCACCTGGCGGGTAGTCGCTCAACTTCTCTGGGCCTCATTTGCCTCCCGTGACTCAGGAGCGGTGATGCCTCACCCCTGACCAGAGACACCTGGCCCAAGTCTTGGGTGTCTGAGTAGCTGCCACCCAAACCTCACAGGCCAGGCCTGGGGGTGAGCACCGACCAAAGGGGCACAACCATCGAGACATCAGCAGCAGCTGGGGTGGCCAGCCTGGGTCTCCTGTCCAGAAAGGGAGGCTCCTATGGAGGAGTGAGAAGCCTCTTCTGCTCCTCCTAAGAGCCAAATTGCCCTTGAAAAGAGAGCCTGGAATAGTGAGAGCAACTGTGACCGCACTCCCTGGAAGCCCTGGCCTCAGACAAGCCTGTGCAGGCCCATGTTACACCAGTGAACACTGAGGCTCAGAAGCTCGAATCTGGACAGTTGGATGCCAGGTCCTGGGCTATGCTGATTGGAGGACTTTGGGAGCAGTGTTGGGAGGAATCCAGGTGGGAGAGGGGCAGTAGGGAGCCTCCTAATCACCGGGCGAAGAGTCCACTCATTGGAAAAGACCCTGATGATGGGGAAGATTGAAGAGAAATGGAGAAAGTGGTGGCAGAGGATGAGATGGTTGAATGGTATCAGTGACTCAATGGATACGAATCTGAACAAACTCTGGGAGATAGTGGAGGACAGAGGAGCCTGGCATCCTGCAGTCCGTGGGGTTGCAAAGAATCGGACACGACTTAGTGACTGAACAGCAGCAATTACCAGGTCTCCCCCAGGCAAGCCTGCCTCAGAGCAGAGCACCAGAGGTCCCCTTGGGAACAGCAGTTCTCCCAGATGTCAGCCCCCCAACCCCGGAGGAAGGCTGCACCCAGCTCACCAGCTCCAAAACCCTGGGCTGCAAAGGGGTGCCTGATATGTAAAGATAGCATGGGATCTCACCTGTGGAACCCAGGCCTCTGCCTGCCCCACCCTGCACCTACTTCCCGCAGCAAGGGTGGTTCAGGCTGGTGGCCTGGGGAGTGGGATCGTGGAGAGGGCTTGCGGCCCCCGTTTGCTGGGCCTGCCCTTGCCCTGGGTTCAGGGGCTTCTGGAGGCAGTAGTGTGGTCAGAATGGCCTTCCAGGCCTGCTCTGGCTGGATCCAACCTTCCTGGCACGTGTACTTGGGGGGCTGGGCTGAGGTCAGACATTCCGTCATGCCCAGGGAGACGGGGTAGCCGCCCTGTCTACCTTCTGTCTTAGGTAGCTGGTCACCCAGGCGTGCCTGCCTCCGGGGAAGGTCAGCAGGGTGGTCCGGGGAGGCCCAGCCAACCTGAACTTTGTCTAAGGACCTGCATAATGTGTCTAGGCAGGAATAGGGTGACTGCAGGAGGTGGCGGGTGGGGGAGAGGGGTGGCAGTGTCTGTCTGTCTGTCTGGGGCAGGTCCAAGGACACTTCTTGTTGGCACGTGGTCAAGATGCCACTGGGAACAGGAAGAGGGTATTAAGGGAAGATGCTGGCCTTGAAGTCAGATCCTGTGTGACCTCTGGCTGGGTGCCCTCCCTCTCTGAGCCTCCATCTCTCCCTTCAGCAAAAGGGGCAAGACTTCCTCGGCAGGGCTGTGGGAGAAAACATAAGTCCCTTGCTTGGTACACAGTGAGAGCTCAATAGGGGCGCATGGACTCTGAGTCTAAAGCCTTCAGGGGGAAAGGTGGCGAGAGGTCAGTGCTGGGGACACAGGAGCCCAGCGGTTGGTATCCAGGGAGTGTCTTTTTCCCCAGACCACAAGCCCCATGCTTTTGAAACCTGATGCCAGGTAATCATGGGTGGGGCACCTTCCTGGTGCCTTGGGAGGAGCCAATGGGGTTGAGTCTGTCCTTGGCCCTCCAAATAAGGCCTCAGAAAGCCAGCTTGGACCTGGGTGACCCCTGTCCTTCATTCCAGCGCTGGAGCTGGCACCAGCCTCTTGCACCCCAAGTCTAGACTTGAATCTCCATTAAACCTGTCCCATTGGCTGAAGGATCCTCTAGCTCTCCTGCGTCTTGGATTTGTCAGGCTCCCTGCTCCTTCTCCAGCTGGGGGATGGGTGGTGGAGGCAGGCCCAAAGCACCAGGCACACAGCTCCCTTTGTGAGGGCGGCTGAGTCACATGGCCTGTGCCAACCCCCTGCGCCCTGGGGTGGCTGTGATGGTGTTATCATGGGACTGTGGCTGCCCCCACGCCTGTGGCCAGGAAGCTTTCCCACGGGAATGAACAGGGAGGTGGCTGACAGCATTGGCCACCAAGTACATAGTCTGAGTCACAGGACCAGGGTTCGAATTCTGTCTCTCATGCGGATGCATTGTGAGGCTTTGGAAAAATTCTGAGCCTCCGTCTTCATCTCTGTTAAGTGGGAACAGCCATCACTGTCTGTAGAGGAGACACTGGACATGAAAGAGCTTTGCAAATGGCGGAGTGTGGGCCTGTGGCATTTGCGTTGACTTGGTGATAATCATGATATTGGCCAACATTTGTCAAGCACCTACTGTGTGCCAGGCATGGTGCTCCGTTATTTTCAGGGACACTCAACTTGCAAGGGGGAGAAGCCTGAACTTGGACAATTCTTTTCCAATAAGAACCCACCCATACACAGGCAGTGGTGACTTTCCTGACGGTGGGCACAGTGCTTCACTGTTTGCAAGGCTGCCCAGGCTGGAGGATTAGAGTCGGGAAAGGGTGAGGCCTCCAGGAAGAAGCCCCACTGTACCCTCCTACTTGCCCACGCCTCTGCCACTGTGACCACCACGAATGTCCTGTCCTCCCTCCTGTACTGGGGACCACACGTCCTCCCACCGTGCTGACAGCCTCACCTCTGTCTCCTGTGCAGGCTTCTCTGAACAGCAAAGCCCTTGCAAATACATCAGAGTACGCGTTTGTGCCAGGCTGGGCCAGGAGCTTGACGTATGTGGCCTCATTTATTACTACTGGTGGTGCTGTTACCATCTGCACAGATGGTGGATGGCTAGAGATGCTGCCTGAGTCCCTAGGCTGCCAGACCCAGGAGCAGAAGCCCGTTGGCCTGAGCCCAGAGTCTGAGTCCAGCCTCTCAGCTGTAGCATTACCACCTCTCCTCCGTCCCTTCAAATGAAGCCCTTTTCTGCAACTTTCTGCACTCTCCACCCCATCTCTGGCCACTATCACCAGCCAGTAAAGTTCATGACCTTCCCTGGCCCTGAGCCCTAGCTATATGTTTCCAGTGAGCTTTCGGAAGGTTCCCCACTATATCACAAGGATACCCCATTCTGCTGTACCCGAGGGCAGCCTCTTCCCTGTCACCCAGGTCTGCAGTCTGTCCCATGCCCCCTGCATTTCTGGACAGTCTATGACATTGTATCCCCTCTCATGTGTGGAGTGGGGGTCCCAGCCTCTGCTTCTCATTTCTTGGACCAAAATCCCTAGCCTCCCACCCGCTTCCATCTCTAAAGCCCCAGCTGGGCTCTGGCCTCCCTTCCATATCCCATCCCCTCAATGCTGGTGCAGCTGCTAGAGCAGACCAAGGTTCCTCCTGCTTGAATAAATGCTGGGACCACCTAGGATCTTGTTTAAATACATACTCTGATTCGGTAGGTCTGGGGCACACCTGAGATGCTGGATTCCTAATGACTCCTCTGATCATGCTGTAGGTCTGTGGACCACCTTTTGCGTGCTGGTCACAAGAAATTTCCTTCCCTGGCTTCTCAGCAGCATTGATGAAACCCCTTCAGAAGCAAACTCCCTGCTTTCAAGATCTTCCTGAATCTGCCTTCACCCACTAATTAGATCCTACTTCTTTCCAAGGATGCCTCCCATGTTGGAGGCTTCTCCCCTCTCTGTTGATGCTGTCCCCTCTGCCCAGAAAGTCCTTCCTGCTGGTCTCTGTTCATTGAAACTGATTCTTTGAGACCCAGCTGCTCTCAAGGGCCAACAAACCTGTTTCAAACCCTGGCTGTGATCCTCAGCCTCTCTGAGCCTTGTCCCTCTTCAGTGGAGCAGGATAACAACTGTCCTGAGACGCAGGGGAAATCATGACTGTGATGAACCTAGCAGGAGCCTGGTGCCTGGCAGGTGCTTGGTTAGAGCCCATGGGTTGGAGACCCAGACACAGGCCATTTGGGTCTGAAACACAAGCACGACCAGCCCACAGGGTGGAGGATACAACGAGAACTCAGATAGAGCTGAGCATTTTGCTCAGAGCCTATGGACACAGCCCTGGTAATCAGTCCCGGTAGCAGTACTAGGAACAGGCAGCATGCGTGCTAAGTCACCTTAGGCATGTCTGACTCTCTGCGACCCCATGGACTGCAGCCTGCCAGGCTCCTCTGTCCATAGGGATTTTCCAGACAAGAATACTGGAGTGGGCTGCTGTTTCCTCCTCCAGGGGATCTTCCCTACCCAGGGATTGAACCTGCGTCTCTTCTGTCTCTTGCATTGGCAGGCAGGTTCTTTCCTGTAGCGCCAGCTGGGAAGCACAGTAAGAGGTAGTGTTGTGATTAATAATAATTTATTTGGTTTCTCTTCTCCGACTCCCAGAGCTCCCTGGGGCTCTATGGTGCTGATAACTGACTCCCCAGTGTTGCTACATTGTGAGCCAGGCTTGTCCCCCAACCCCTGGAGCCTGGCACAGTACCCAGCAGATAGTAGGTCTCTGAGCAGGCTGATGGTGAGAGAGCAGGCAGAGCCTGGTGAGCAGCTCCTGCCCGGCTGAGCCACCTTCTAGGGCCTTTCCTACGTGGCCAGGGTGGCAGTTAGCTCCAGGCTTCTGCGTCCCTTGCTTGGACATCCAGCTCAGCAAGTCCCTGCCAACTGCAGAGTGGCGCTGCTGACCCTCCATCTGCGCCCTGCTAGCCAGTACCCTCTGTGGCATGTGTGTGTGTGTATCTGGTTGCTGTCTGGCTGGCCTGGATCCCGGAGAACAGCTGAGGCTGCTCCAGTGACCATCTGGCCTGGCCCTGAAGGACAGACCTTGGGGTAACTGAACCTTAGCAGTGATGATTTGCCCAAAGACATGAATTTAAGAAATCCTGGATCCTTTTCCTGGGTTCTTTCCTCCCTGTCCTTTTTCTGGTGAGGAAGAACATCTTCACCCCTTGTTTCTTGGTCTCCAATGTGGACTGGCCCTTCCTGCCCTGGCCATGAGGCAGTGCTCACTGCAGCCCTGGGAGGGAGCAGCCAGCTGGACACAGACCCAGTGCCCACCTCTCCCAGGCAGGGGCACAGCTTGGTCAGCGGGCTGACTGGAGAGCACAGCACTGCTTTCCAGAAGCTCAGGCCTGGGGACTTCCTTGTACCCCGCTATGTAGCTTTATTGCCCTTCCTCTTCCCTGCAGCTTGATTTATACGAGCAGGTAAGGGATGGACTTCACCGGCAGCAGCCCCTGGCCTCCTGGGCTGCCTGAAAAGCTTCCATTCATGCAGCAGCAGGTGAATGATCCAGGCCCTTCTGCAGATCCCCGTGAGAGAGAAGGGACCTTAGGGCCCTGGGCATCCATTGTGTCCAGGGCCCGCTCCAGAGGCCTGGGAGTCTAAGTTCATGAGCGGTTAGGACGGATGGCTGTGGAGCCAGACCATCTGGGGTCCTGTCCCACCTCTGCCACTTCCCAGCTGTGCTATCTTGTGCAAGTTAATTCCCTTCTCTGGGCTTCCTAGCTCTTCCTTCTGCTTCAGCACATTCATGGCGAACATTGACTGAGGGCTCATCAAGTGTCAGGCGCTGGTCTGAGCAACGAGTTTTCCCATGGTGCAACGGGTATGGCGCCAGGGAAGAGTCTGGAATGTAGTAAATGGTCAGTACATATAATCCTTATTATTAATTATTATTATTACTGTTGTTATTGTTGCTCTCATCACTTGCCCTCATTAGGCTATGAAATCCTTCCAGCATCTGTGACTTGGAAATCATTGGTTCACATTGCAGGGATGAGGGAAGATGAGGGATTCCCCGCCCTCCACAGTGGGGGAGCGTGGGCCATCTGAAGTTTTCTGACTCCCAGGATGGCCGTGAAGGTTAACAGTGAGAGGAAACTGCAGACAGAGGCCAGTGGCCAGAAAGGGAAAGAGGGAGTCAGCCCATTTTCAAATTTCTCTCTCTGAGCTTTCGGAGCCCCCTGGAAGGGTTCCTCCCCTGGGCCTCAGTTTCCCCCTTTGACCCAGCAGACAAACTGGAAGGCCATTTCAAGAAGCCCCTGGAGTCTCAGACTGCAAGACCTGAGTCTGCTGAATGTTGTGAGTGCTTGGGGAGCACTGAGGTGGGTCCCTCTGCTGGGAGGACGAACTGAGGCTCAGGGAGGAGTCAAGGTCAAGTGGCCAGTTGTGTGTGGCCTGGCTGGCCGCATGCCAGGTGCTTGACACCGCCCCCCCCCCCTTTCCACGGAGTCCCTTCCGCTCTGCTGGTCAGCACCGGCTCCTGCCTGCTGCCAAGGAGGCCGGCCTTTCTTTCAGGAAGGGGCAGTTGTTGCCGGGCCCTGGGTGGAGGGGGCGGCATCGGGGCAGACTGTTGCCATAGTAACCCTGGCCTCTCTGCGGGAACTTTGGGGAGAACAGCCTTGGGGAAGTAACAGATGGAGGGCGAGGAGGCAGTTATCTCTGACCAGCATCCGTCCACAAAGCCTGGCACCTGGATGGGGGGTGGGGGGAGGTGAGGCCGAAGTGCCCCCTTGCCCAGTGCTGAGTCATGGGCATCCCCCAATGTCCCCGCCTCGGTGCTCTCAGCCCTGCCCCCTCCCAGCCTCCCTCTGAGAAATCCGTGTGACTCACGTATGGTCCCGTCATCCCCGGCAGAGCTTGGAGGAGGGAGGAGCCCAGCTGGGGCAGGAGGGGGGTGTCCCCCCCCACCCCCTGCAAACACACCCCGGAGCCTCCCCCGGCTCCACACTGGCTGCTTGCCTTGCACTGCCTCAGGAGAGGGAGTCTCCACGCGCACCAGCTCCCTCGGCCCCTGCGGGACCACGGCTGGCAGGTTAAGCCTCAGAGGTGGATCTTTAAAGGTGGTTCCGCTGCCTGGTCCCACACGGGACCTTCTGCTCATCACCAGGTACCGGATCAAGGGCTTGACGGCAGGAGGGAGGCGAAACGGGGGTGTGTGCGGCTGAGGGTGGGGTGGCGGTGGAGCGTGGTTCTGAAGTCTCTAACCCACACATGAGCAGGGCTGTGCCGGGGCTGGAGAGTTGCAGGCAGATGGACAGCGAAATGCCGCGGGAGGGGGTGGAGCCGGAGAGGGTGGAACCTCTCAGAGCCGTTTGTTAGCGGGGGAAACTGAGGCTGGGAGTGGTAGGGTCCCTGGGTCCGACAAGCCTGGGTCTGCTCCGTGGACGGGGAGGTACCGTTGTCTCCTGCTCCTGCCGTTCAGATGATAGAAGCAAGGTTGGTGAGAGGGCAGGGGGCTCACTCAAGATCACAGAACAAGTGCGGGGAGGGAAAGCCAGACTCTGGCTTCAGGGAGGAGAGGATAGGGCAAGGCGGCTGGGCAGGGGCACTTGAGGGGCAGCCTTGCCTGTAGCTGCCCTGGGGCTGTGTGTGGGGACCCCCCCGCCGCCCACTGAGCCAGGGGCAACGTGGCTCTTCACGGCCCAGGCCCAGCCTTTGGGAGGAGACCAACCTGGCAGTGGGGTCTGAACATGGGGGACCTGAGATGAGAGAGAGCATCCTGGGAACCAGTGGCAGTCAATGGGGAAGTGCCCCCGGCTTGCTAACCGCCAGGCCCCAGGTCCCCGTCTGCTCAGAGTTGATAGGGCCTCCCCACCTGTGGGACTTCTGGTTTCTTTCCCCACCTCCTTCCCAACCAGCCTCCTTCCTGTGGTGCCGTTTCATGGGAGTTAGGGTCTCCCATGGCCCCCACGGAGGTGGCTGGTGCTCATTTTACTGAGGAGGGTTGCGGGGGACATGAGTTGAGGCAGGGGCCCCTCTCACCATGCCGCCACCACTACCATCCTGCTTGGAGCAGCTCTTGCCTGGGTGAGGTGGGGTGGGGAAGAATAGCCTTTGTGGCTATAGAGGGCCCAAGAAGTTAATTATGTAAATAATAATTGAGTGCCTACTGTGTGCCTGGTTCTGTTCTAGGGGTGGGGACTCATTTGAATGAGACAAATGGAGTGTGGGTGGTCCAGAGCCAAGCCCCTGCCCTACCCACCCCACCCCACCCACGCTTGGGCTATGCTGAGGGCAGAGTGTTGATTCCTTGGGATTGAGTCGGGGAGAAGGGTCTGGAGTCAGTGAGAACCATCAGGGACTGAGTTAGTCCCCCAGATCCCAGGCCAGGGTCCCCGTGGGGTCTTCCCTGCCAATGACCAGGGTAGGACTAGCTCTTGGAGCCAGACCTGAGCCCCTTTGCTGCAGGGACCCCAGGGGCCTGAGATGCACCCCCACCTTGGTCTTAGCATCACCACAGCCACCTTGCCTTGCCTCTCTCTCTCTGGGTGCAGTTGGCCCTGCTGATAAGTGGAAGTGTGTGTTGGGGTGGGGGGTGGTAGCTGGCCCCCGCCTCCTCTCCTGGGCTTGGCTCCGAGAGGGTCAGGTTGTGAAGGACACCATTCTGGGCGGGTGTGGTTCTGAGGGAGGCAGAGGCTCTGCTAGACAGCCTGCTCTGTTGTTGCCAGCCTTGGTGGTTCCCTGGGCCACTGGGCAGGACACCCTCAACTTGTCAGGGATACAAACAAACAAGACAATTAGGATCTGAGGCCAAGGAAGGAGATAAGCTTGCTGACGGAGGAGGAGAGAATTTCCTGACCTGGGAGGATGGGAGGCTCCAGAGGGCATAGAGGTGGTCTTGGAGGCTGGTGGGGAGAGGGGGAGGGCTGATGGGGTGGCAGGGGTGGCATTCCTGGCTGAGAAACTGCAGTGGGAAAAGGTTTAAGAATGATGAGAACTGGGGGGACTGGAGCAGATGATGGTACTGGAGAGCTGGCATGTGTCATTTTGGTAGCCTGAGTGCCAGGCCGGCAGGTTGCAATCTGCTCGCAGGGGAAGGGATGGTGGGAAGACTTGGCAGTACTGCAGCCAGGCCAGGTGGGGGATGAGGGGGAAGTTTCTGGGGGTGTGGGCTGCCACCCAAGCTGGATGAGAAGGGCAGGATTGTGATTGGGGTGGGAGGGTCTGGCTACCCCAGGCCCAAGGCTCCTGTTTGGAGGGAGGAGTTTCATGGCTGAGGGAACAGAGTGGGGTAGTGGTCGGCCAGTCCAGGAGAAGGACAGGTACAAGAGGCGGCAGAACTGTGGCCAGTCCATGTGCAGCGGGGGTGGGCTTCCTAGCAAGGTCCAGCATGACAAGTGCAAGATGGGCAGGGCAGAGTCTGCCATGAAGGAGGCCACGTGGACGGTGCTCTGGTTGAGTCTAGCCCCGGGTCACTTCATCCTCAGCAAGACCTGCGTGTGGATGGTGGATGGCGGGGGCTGGAGTGAAGAGTCAGGGGCAGGGCTGGTGGGGAATGGGGGAAATGTGACCACACAGCCCCAAATCTCACTGCTGCCACCCCACCTAGAACCAGAGCAGGTTCAGCACCCCCAAGCCTGATCCCGGGGCAGCCCTGTGACTCTGTGTTCTGACTCACAGCAGCTGGGACATCACATGAGCAAACCCAGCAGCTGGGGGGACCAGGACCCCAGGGACCAGGCAGATGGCAAGTGGGGGCAGGGCAGGCCTGGCACCGAGGGGCCTCTCAAGTGGCATGGAGTCCTGGCTGGACCCCAGCCTCCCCAAGCTTGCCCTCTGCCAGTCTGGTCCTCTTGCTCATCAGGAGTTCCTTGGGGCCCCCGGGGAGCCCTGCAGATTTGGGGGTCAGGTTGGAGCTGCTGGAGGAAGGAGCAAAGATACACATTTTCTGACCCCTGCCCAGCGCCTGCCCTGGCACAGGTGGGCTGAAATATCCCCACCCCTTGCAGGCCCCTCAAGCCCCAATTCTGGTTCCCTGGGGGCTTGGCTGGACTAGAACAGTCCTGGATCCTTGCTGCCCTTGGACTCTGCCAGGCCTAGGCTCAGCGTTTTGAACACTCCTTTATTCCCACAAGCTACAAGCTCCTGGTGCACCCATTTTAGAGATGAGAGCACTGAGGCACAGGAGGCTCCTCCAGGAGTGACCTCTTATCTTGGGGGCTGCAGAGTCTGGGCTCTTGTCCACTGTGTTCTTCTGCCCCTCTCCATGGGAAGGGGACTCCTCAGCCAGGCCGGACTCCATGCTGGGGGCAGAGGACATGTGCCCTTGTCCTGAACCCCATCCTTGCCACTGTTAAGCCCATGTGCTTTTAAGGCAACAGGACCCATGGAGAAAGCAAGGCCACTTATCTGGGGAGAGCTTTGTTCCTCTCGGGTTGTGTGAACTTGGGTGTCTGCGCCTCATTTTCCTTATCTGGAAAAAGTAGATAAAACATAACAGTATCTACTTCAGGGGCTGTTTTGAGCCTGAAGGACTAATGTGGTGAATTGCTGACACCAGCGCTTGTCCCACAGGTTAGCCTTCACTATTGTGATCTCCTCCTTGGGCAGAGGGGTGCACGGAGGCCCAGAGACATGTAATAGCTTGAGGGGGGACATCTTCCTGCCTCCCATCCCCCAAGAGACCGAGAGCTACCTGGGCATCAGCAGGAACCGCCCCCCTACCCCCCCACCCACAGCCTGACTTGTGTTTTGGCGGGGAGGCCAGGGTGGTGGGAGTTGGGCTCTTGGGCTGGCGCTGGCTCAGGCTCAGGCAGCTTGTGGCGCACTTGGCAGTTCAGGCAGGCTGAGATAAAAGCTGAGCCCTGGAGGAGCTGGCAGGGCTTCCGGGCACCAGTAGACAGGCTTCTGCATTAGAGAGAGATGGCCTAGGGGTGGGGGCCTCTCTGTCCGGGAGCCAGCCCAGCTCTGGTCCCCTGAAAGGCCGGTGGTTAGACAGCTAATGGCTCCAGCCTGGCTCCCAGGGCCACTCACACTACCTCCAAGATGAGCAGCAGTGAGCGATCAGAGCCACCTCTGACTTCCCTCCAGTCCCGGGTCTTTGCCTTCCTCCTTCCAGAAGCCCTGCCCTTAGCTCTCTGGGCCCAGGGGTGAGAGCAGAGGACTTTCGGGCTTGTATCCTGCTGCCTAAGGTCACAACCTCCCAGACCTCAGTGTTCACACCTGTGCATCGAGGTGACCCCCCCACCCCAGGATTATTGCTGGAATTTGGGGGAAATGGCTGCAAAGCATGTACTCAGCACAGTGTGCAGCATTGATGGGTCTTCCCTAAACCTCTGCTGGAAGTTTGGGCTTCAGGTTTGGTCACACGGTAGTTCAGTTAGAACTGAGTTTACATCCTTGAAAAGTGACCTTGAGCAGGTGGCTTAATTTCTCTAAGCCTCATTCCTTAGGCTGGAGAAGGCAATGACACCCCACTCCAGTACTCTTGCCTGGAAAAATCCCATGGACGGAGGAGCCTGGTGGCCTGCAGTCAATGGGGTCGCTAGGAGTTGGACACGACTGAGCGACTTCACTTTGACTTTTCACTTTCATGCATTGGAGGAGGAAATGGCAATCCACTCCAGTGTTCTTACCTGGAGAATCCCAGGGACGGGGAGCCTGGTGGGCTGCCGTCTATGGGGTCGCACAGAGTCGGACACGACTGAAGTGACTTAGCAGCAGCAGCAGCAGCATTCCTTAGGCTGTCAAACGGGCAGAAGGATACCTGAATCCCTAAGTGAGACCCTGTGGGAATCATCTGAGTCAGCCCCGGGCTGTAGGGGCCCTTGAACAGTAGACCCCCCCCATTCCCAGCTGTTCTGGACCTTTGCTTTCCCATTGCCCAGCTCAGTTGTCCCCCTGGGGGAGGCAGCACAAGATGGGTGGCTCTGGGTTGCCCCATTCTGGCCCAGCTGTGTGAACTTGGACAGGTGTATTAGCCTCTCTGTGCCTATTTTTGTTATCTTCAAATTGAGGATAATAATGGCACCTTGGGGCTTCCCTGGTGACTCAGTGGTAAAGAATCCACCTGCCAATGCAGGAGATGCAGGTTTGATCCCTGGGTTGGAAAGATCCCCTGGAGAAGGGCATGGCAACCCACTGCAGTATTCCTGCCTGGGAAATCCCATGGATGGAGGAGTCCATAGGGTTGCAAAAGAGTCGGACACTGCTTAATGATTCAACAATAATAAATAACAGCAATGGCACCTTGAGAGGGTTAAGTGAGCCAAGAAATCTCAACCACTGGGTATAGGGCCTGGCACACCATTAGCGATGTCATCGCCACTCTTCTGGGCCATCACCGAGCCCTTCTCTGAGGGAGCCGCAGTGAGCTTATCACAAGCATTAGCCCTGTCTTCCCATGACATCACTGGGAAAGGACCCAAGCCCCAGAGAGGCCCCCTGGACACCCTCATCCAATGGCCTCTTGATCTGCTGGCCTGAGGAACAGTCCCAGAATGAGGGTCCCTCCTGCCCCTGGAGACCCAAGGCCTGCCTGGCTTGACCACTGTCCCAAACCTGCAGGGGAGACCTGGGTTTGAGCTGGGCTGGTCTCCTGGGGTAGCTGAGTCCCCTTGACCCCTGGGCAGTGAGGGTGGGGGTCCCTGGCTGAGTCTGGCCCTCAGGGGTGTGGCTCTGTGGCTGGCATCCTGGTTTCTGACCCTATGGCAGGGGCACAACTGCCCAAACCCACCTGCCTTAATGGTGACAAATGTGAGGGGTGACCCCAGGGGGCAGCTGAGTCATGCTTGGCCTGGCACCCTCTGCCCACTGCTCCTCTGCTTTGTCACCAGTTCAGTGTGTGTCAACCGCCCTGGGCGACTCCTAACCAACCCCCCAGCCCTGGTGCGTACAGCTCCACTGCCTACAAAGGCCTTCATTCAGTCGTGGTGCAGCTGCCCTCGGAGTTTTGAATCTGTACATTTCACAGATGAGGAAGCAGGCCAAGGTCCCCTGGCCGGTCAGAGATAGTCTCCTGACTCCGAACCTGGATCTTTGCCTGTGGCCCTGCAGATGATGTTCCCAACTGAGGTAGTGAGTTCCCCGCACCTGCTGGTATTTAAGTCTGACAGGGAAGTTGTAGGGGGACCTCAGATACCATGTGGGGATCTTCACGGCTCTTTCCAGTCCTGAGCTTTTCCGACCCTGCCCATTCTAGCATCAGGCAATGTTTGTGGGTAGGTGGCGCCTTCATATAAAAGCCCTCTCCAAGTCTTGCCAGTACACCCACCATTAGAACCATCCATTACATCTTCAGAGGCTCCTCAGTTCAGTTCAGTTGCTCAGTCATGTCCAACTCTTTGAGACCCCATGGACTGCAGTACGCCAGGCTTCCCTCCCTGTCTATCACCAACGCCTGGAGCTTAGTCAAACTCACGTCCATTGAGTCGGTGATGCCATCCAACCATCTCATCCTCTGTCATCCCCTTCTCCTCCCGCCTTCAATCATTCCCAGCATCAAGGTCTTTTCAAATGAGTCAAATCTTCGCATCAGGTGGCCAAAGTATTGGAGTTTCAGCGTCAGTCCTTTCAATGAACACCCAGGACTGATCTCCTTTAGAATGGATTGGTTGGATCTCCTCACTGTCCAAGGGACTCTCAAGAGTCTTCTCCAACACCACAGTTCAAAAGCATCAATTCTTTAGCCTGTAAACAGCTCAGTAAGCTGGATGGGAGGCACAGAGGGCAAGAGGACATCAGGGGAACAGGACAGGCGTGAGGAAGGAAGGTCTGATGGAGGAGTTGGGAAGGGTGGACACCCACCTCCTGAATTATCAGGTACCCCTTGCTCTCCCTCATCCAGTAGGTCTGTGCCTGGTAGGTGTGTGCCTGGCCTCATGGCACTTCCCCTCCCCCACACCTGCATGTGACATCACCTGGTGAGAGCTGCGGACAGTGGGCAAGGCTGAAAGGAATCCTCATGCAGTTTCCTCAAAGCTGTACTTATCCTTTGTCCATGACCACATCTGCCACACCCGCCTGGGGCTCTGCCACCTAGGTACACACCCCAGACCAAATGGGCAGAGTCTATTATTCAGTTCCTTGGCTAGAAGCCGAGAATATCTGGGTCCTAGTACCTGGGCCAGGTCTGGAGGCAGTGCACATTGCCATTTGTGGCGGAAAGGACAACCAGGGTCTCCCCAAGGAGACCCTGCAGTGGGTGTCAGTGCATCTGGGAGTCTGGCCTCTGCTCTCCCACCCGGGTTTAGGGAACCAGAGTTGGGAGCTGCAGTAACTAATGACCTGGAAGGATGGGAGTGCTTGCAAACCCCATGAGCCTATGGGTGAGGGTCTGACTTCTGGGCTGGAATGCTTTGGACACATCGCGTAGCCTCTTGGGTCTCATGTCCACTTCCCTGGAGTGGCTGGCAACTCCTCTCCATGTTCTGGAGATTCCAGGGCTGGGGCTGGGGGCATCACAGTTGAGGGAGTGCATAGAACTACCTGTAAGTTCAGTTTCACCGCCATGTGACCCCAGGAAAGAAGCTTCTCCTCTCTGAGCCTCAGTTTTCCCAGTTGTAAAATGAGCTTAATAATACCTACTCCTCTCAGGGCAGCTGTGTGCATTGCAGAAGGTCAGGTGCACATCATGTGGTTCATGCTCCCTCATGGTTCCTATCTCTGCCCCAGCTCCATCATGAGTCTCTGCAGGCTGGTCCTAGGGATACACCTTCCTCCAGGTGCCTAGACCCCAGGATCCTCCCTGGCCACAGGCACATACCATTTCCCCTCCTTGCTCCACTCTGGGGAGCCCACAGGGAGTCCAGATGGGAGATTTGGCATTTGGAGCAGTGGGTGCACGACCCACCTTCGTTGGTAAATTGCATGCCTGGGCCCCCTCTCTCCTGGGGCCATGGGAGCAGGTGGTGGAAGGTGTAGTAGTGTGTACTCTGCCTCCACGTAGAGAGAAAACTCTAATTTTGATCACAGTTCAGACAGGATCTCAAACATCAAATAATCCAGCACCTGTGAAAGTATGTCTGTGGTCCCACTGGTCTAGGAAAGCCTTGGGCTTCCAGGCTTGTGCACGACAGTTCAGTTCAGTCATTCAGTCATGTCCAACTCTTTGCGACCCCATGGACTGCAGCACGCCAGGCCTCCCTGTCCATCACCAACTCCTGGAGCTTACTCAAGCTCATGTCCATTGAGTCAGTGATGCCATCCAACCATCTCATCGTCCCCTTCTCCTCCCGCCTTCAATCTTTCCCAGCATCAGGGTCTTTTCAAATGAGTCAGTTCTTGGCATCAGGTGGCCAAAGTATTGGAGTTTCAGCTTCCACATCAGTTCTTCCAATGAACACCCAGGACTGATCTCCTTTAGGATGGACTGGTTGGATCTCCTTGCAGTCCAAGGGACTCTCAAGAGTCTTGTCCAACACCACAGTTCAAAAGCATCAATTATTTGGCGCTCAGCTTGCTTTTAGTCCAACTCTCACATCCATACATTGCTAATGGAAAAACCATAGCCTTGACTAGACAGACTTTGTTGGCAAAGTAATGTCTCTGCTTTTGAATATGCTGTCTAAGTTGGTCATAACTTTCCTTCCAAGGAATAAGCTTCTTTCAATTTCATGGCTGCAGTCACCATCTGCAGTGATTTTGGAGCCCCCCAAAATAAAGTCTGCCACTGCCATTGTGTACTACAGGACTTCTTAAAAGCCTTTATCAGGTGGCTCTGGATGGGAGGTGAAGTTTCAGGTCCTGTCCTGGCTCTCAGGCTGTGCACAGTCTTGGAAGCCCCTCTCTGGCCAAGCCTCTGGCAGCGATGTGTGTGCCCCTAACTCAGATAGAAGCTGGGAAGCGGGGACGGCTCAGTGCTGGAATCCCCCTGCCCTAAGCATCGGGAATGGCTCCTTTGGAAACAGGCTTGGAGCCAGCCTGGCCTGGTCAGACTCCCAGCTCTGTCTCATTCACTCATCCATTTATTAACTAGCTGTCATTGAGCATCTACTGTGGACCAGGCTCTGTGGCATTAGGTACTGGAGATACAAGTGCTGAGCAAGATAGATAAGAAAGAGCAAACACAGAGAAATGGATGACAAGCAAATCACAGGGTCATTTCAGACAATGTTAAGTGCTTTAAAGTTTATTACATAAGGTGACATGGAAGAGGAGATGAATGGGGAGGCTATTTTGGTTGGGTGGACGTGGAAGGCTTTTTAGGAGAGGGGAGACTTGGATTAAGACTTGAGAAGGGGGACTTCCTGATAGTCCAGTGGCTAAGACCCCATGCTCCCAATGCAGGGGGCCTGGGTGCAGTCCCTGGCTGGGGAACTAGATCTCACATGCTACAACTAAGAGTTTGCATGCCACAGCTAAAGAGCCTACATGCCGCAGCTAAGACTGGGCACAGTCTAATAAATATTAAAAGAAAAAGAAAAAGTCTTGAGATGGAACCAATCAGGGAAAGAACCCAGAAAGAGTGTTCTATGCTGCGGGGAAAGCAGGTGCAAAGGCCCTGATGTGTGTCTGGAGATAGAAAGAAGGCTAGTGCGCTGGAGCTGGTGTACGTGAGGAAGGGTGGGGGTGGCATAAGGTGGAGGAAATGGAGTGGGGTCACTAGCTTGTTATTTTGGCGGTCATGTTGCTCTCAGAGCATCAATTATCTGATTTATGAGGCTTATCACTTTGTCCCCGATCTCCACCCTGGTCAGGAGTGTTGTGGGTGTTAAGTGAGAATCTTTCCGGCAGACACTTGGTTATGGGCAGCTATGCGCTACTGTAGGTTTTTTTAAAATTCATTTTGATATTTGGCAAAACTAATACAATTATGTAAAGTTTAAAAATAAAATAAAATTAGGAAAAAAAACCAAACAAACAAACAAAAAAATTGTTATTATAAGTGCTTAGTGACTATGGGTGGGACCAGGGATCCTGGGCCTCTCTTTCTCTGCATGTGGCTGCAGTTAGTGAGTACCAAGTGTGTGTACAAGGCCAGGGGTGCCCCATCTGTGGCCCCCTCTCTGGCTCCCTTGAACCACAGCTCCCCGCCAGGTCCTTTCAAGCCTAGGATCTTTTGATCCACAGCGACTGCCTTCTCTGGCCCAGCAGGCCCTGGAATCCTTTCCGGGCGAAGGTTCCACCGAGAACAGCAACTCCTTTCTTTGCTTTCTTTTCCTCTTCCTCTGGGCGCCAAAAATAGTGCCTGAATAGGACACAGCTCTGCGCCGCCAGTGAGACAATAGCCCTGGCTCTGGTCCATCAGTGGTGGGGGGGGGGGCGATGGGAATGCAGGGGCGCACCATCCCATGGACCCCAGCTCCTGCTGCTTTTCCCACGGCCTCGGCCAGAAGCCAGCCCAGAGCCCCCTGGAGTGTGAGTGCCGAGGGGATCCTTGCTTATTCTGGGGAAGGGCTCTGAAACCCTGGGCTCCTTGGCGCCCTGAGCAGCCCCATCCTGTCTCTTAATCAGCTGCTGGTCTGGAGCTGAAGGCCCTGGTGGGGGCGTCCACAGCCCTGGGCCTCTTCTGGGCCCTGTATGGCACACAGAGGCCATCCCGTGGCTTTGATGTCCTTTTGCCTTTAACTCAATGGCTATGAAAGACTTTTCAGAGGTCAAAGAGATGTGTCCTCTTGAAATGAAGTGAGCCCTCATCAATGGAGGTAATCAAATAAAGTCCGGATATACATTGGATGGGGGTGGGATTAGTCAAGCATCAGAAGGACACTGGGTCTTGATGTCTTCATGCCTCAGAGGAGATCATGGTTTGAATTCCATACATCTCTCTTACCAGTTAGGTGGCCTTGAACCGGTCACATCATGTGCCTGAGCCTCTGTCATTCCATCTGTAAGATGGGTTCAATAGGGCTAATCTTTAGAGTGGTGGAAATGGATTTCCAAAATGCCCAGTGGAGTGCCTGGCACATATGCAGGCTTGCAGAAGCATTGCCTCTGTTCTCTTCCCTCCCCAGACAGGTACTTACTCTAAGGCATAAAAAGGACCCACTCTTGGCCCCTAGGGAGCTCTGGAGGAAAGCCAGGGGGAACCTCGGACTCCAGGGCTAATTCAGGAGAAAGATTCCTGGTGGGCTGTGGATATCTGGGAAGGCTTCCTGGAGGAGGCACTCCTCTAAGACATTTCCAGGGAAGTATTGTACATATTCTGTGCTCTTGGAACCCAGTGGTGGGGATTAGATGGGTATCCAGGGGGATCAAGCCAAGGCCACAGGCTGGCAGCCTCATGGGCAAATATAGCTGATAGCAGACACTTTTGATCACAAGGGTAGACCTCACTAGTGTTCTAAAAAGATTTGGATTTAAAGTAAATGTTGACGAACTTAGGCAAGTGTTCCCCAGTGTTCCCCATAACTTAATGTACTAAACTCTGCCCTTCTTCCTGCCAGCTCCATTCCTGGCCGGCATCTGAGTAAGGGGATATGGGCACAGGACAATTAGGGGAACTGCGCTGTGCTGGGTTGGAGTTGGGTGGTGACGTAGTAGTCACTGCAGCTGCCAATGGTTGCCAGGGCAACGGTTGCCAGGGGTTGCTGTCACCTGCGCCCCTTTTCCTGGGCTGTGGGCTGGGGCTTGCAGCCCATCTTCCCGCTGCTTTGTTTGAGGCTCTGGTGAGGAGGCGGGAGCCGGAGCTGGGGTAGTTCAGCTTCAAAGTGCCCCTCTGGCCTCTTGGACTGGGAAGAAGCTGACCCACCGCCTCAGCAGGCTGCAGCCTGCAAACAAGGCGAGCCCTTAGCCTACTCATTCACGCGCTTTATGTATTGATAATCCGCTTGACGGCACGAAGGAGGAATCCAGGTATGATTCTTGCCCTCTCTCTCCATCCTTCTGACTCCCGCTCCCCAAACCCCACCCCCACTTCTCATCTCTCCCCTTTTCCTTGTCCACCTTCCCTGCCATCCCTCTCCCCCTGTATCACCTTCTGCTCCCTCTGCCTCTCCCTCCCATCCCCACAACCGCCCTTCCTCCCTAAACTGAAAGCTGAGCTGATGGGGAGGGTGGGGCTGGGTGTCCGTGACACCAGGGGCTCAGATGCGACTCTGAGGGGAATTGGTCAGTGAAACAGACAGCAGCCCAGAGTGATGAGGAAGTGGCTGGGGGTAAGGGCCTCATACCCCACATTCCTTCCCTCAGCCACACTCCAGCAAAAATTCAATTTCAGTTTATGGGCTGTACCCCCGTCATCGAAGACGAGCCTCTGCTGGTGCTGGGAGTGGGTGTCCAGAGCCTGCGGCGGACAGAGAGCAAGAGTGTTGCTGGGAGGGGGTCCTGACAGCTCCCAGGACCAGGGCTTCTTCAGAGGAAGGGATTCAACTAATACCAAGCAAACACATTTCTGGAAGCATCTTTTACTGGAAATTTTAAAGAGAAGCCCTTTCTAACAGGTAATGTCAAGCAGAAATGGACTGCAAAATCGAGAGCCTGTGCTCTGGAGCCAGGCCCCAATGCTGCACCTCAAGCCGTGTGATCTCCAGCAGCCAACCTGATCTTCAGGGCCTGTTTCCTTATTTGTTAAATGGACAGAATGGTATTTGTCTCAGATTTGGGGGAGGATTAAATGTGCTCCTTTGGGTGGAGAGCTTAGAATCGAGTCTTGCATCTTCAGAGAGCTTCCTTTAGTGCTAGCTGTGTGGCTGGAGGTGGTGAGCACCCCGCCCATGGGGGTATGCAAACAGTAGCGGAGGACCAGGTGAGGCAGCGCTGTGTGCTCAGTGAGCTGGGGTGGGATCCTAGTCTGTGCCTCCACCGACCATCCCTGGAGGGAGCGGGAACCTCAGGCTCACCCTGGCCCCCAGCCCCTGTTGGGGAGGATGCCTGGCTATGTGTCGGGTTTGCCCCTCAGCCAGGGATCTGGGACCCGGAGGAGGAGAAAGGAAAGGGAGGGCTGGCAGCTGACCTTGGGAATGCTAAGGGGTCCTATGCTCCAAAGGCAGGCATTCTGCCAAGGCCCCAAGGAACTGAAACACAGCCCCCAAAAAATGAACAGGGAGGTAACTGGGCTGACCTTGTATGCCTGGCCTTAGCCACTTTTGGAACACAGATGCAGAAGGGAAACTGCAGCCAGACAGCTGAGGTCAGTCTGTGGTTTGAGAGAGAAGACAGGCTGGGCAGGAGGATGGGATGGCCAGCACTGTTTTCCTCCCCGTTCGCTGTCAACCAGGAGGTAAGCTCTTCCCTTCCCTAGAAGCAACCTGGGACTCTGGTCTATGGAGAAGACAGACGGGGGGACAGGGATCTTGTCACCTCCTCTGTAGAGGAGGAAGCTGAGGCCCAAAGAGGGGACTGGGTGCTACAAGAGTCCTAGGACCAGTTAGGTGTGGCACTAGTTCAGGACCCTATGGGCTTCTCTGATGTCTCAGGTGGTAAAGAATCTGCCTGCAATGCAGGAGACCCAGGTTCAATCCCTGGGTTAGGAAGATCCCCTGGAGAAGGAAATGGCAACCCACTCCA
This sequence comes from Bos mutus, assembly GCF_027580195.1. Taxonomy (NCBI): domain Eukaryota; kingdom Metazoa; phylum Chordata; class Mammalia; order Artiodactyla; family Bovidae; genus Bos; species Bos mutus. The sequence goes on along the minus strand of NC_091634.1, from coordinate 37,018,931 downwards.
ATATTCTTGCCTAGGAAATCCCATGGACAGAGGAGCCTGGCAGGCTACAGTTCATGGTGTCCCAAAGAGTGGGATATGACTGAGCGATTAACACACACACATGTCTAACTCCTGCCACCCCTACTCTGGGAGTGTGCATTCCCTGGGCAGGTGCTGACTGGTGAGGGCCCTGAGGCCCAGCTTCAGCTGCTCCTTGTGGGGAGGGCTGTGGGGAGCCCTGCATGTGGGTTGCAGGCTGCCCCAGGGGCATGGAGCTGTGCTGGGCTGGCACCACTGTCCCAGGACTGCTCATGACAGGTCCTGCTGTCTGAACACCACCCCCAAACTGGGCCTGACCCAGACCTTCCTAATCCCTCCCCTTCCCTGAGGTTCTAGATTTTTTCCATCCTCACTCAGATTCCAAAAAGGTTGTGATTCTCAGCTTCTAAAAGCTCTTGCCTCCCCATCACTTTTCTCTCTCTCTTTTTCTCTCTCTGCTCCTCCCTCATTCCCTTTCCGTCCCAGCATTCTAAGTGTCTCTGCCGCTTGAGGTGACTGTGGTTGACTTTAATGGCAATCTAGAAACATGCTGGCACTGCCCCTTTTTCCAAGAGCTGGTGCTGCCGGCCAAAGGGAGGTGTGATGGGGCTGCCATTACCCCAGGTTCCCCCAGGACCTCTGGCCTGGAAGTGTCAAAGATGGTGATGAGTTGCCCTGGGGAAAATCACAGCCTAAATGGCTCCTGTAGCCCATCTCCTGCTAGTTAATGGCCTTTGGGACAGCTCAGAGGGGAGGAGAGGGGAGGCAGCTGGAGGGGGAATGCTGACAGCTTTCTTATCTGTGTGGTGTCAAGATTTCTGAGCGCTCCTCTTTTCATATTGGTAACAGGTGTTCTGCAAAAAAAAAAGCTCGCACCATCACACTGGGCTGGGAAACTAAGCCCAACCAAGCTCTGTGGATTTTCTTTCTGCAGCACTTATCAGAGCCTTTGATATGTTAATTCATATGATCAAGTAGGACCTGCAGTATTTCTCGAGCTTGGGAACTAGTGCTTCTTAGGGAGGAACTTCCCTGTAGCTCATACAGTAAAAAAATCTGCTTGCAGTACAGGAGACCTGGGTTCGATCCCTGGGTCAGGAAGATCCTCTGGAGAAAGGAATGGCAACCCACTCCAGTGTTTTTGCCTGGAGAATCCCACGGACAGAGGAGCCTGATGGGCTACAGTCCATGGGCTTGGAAAGAGTCGGACATGACTAAGTGACTAAGCACACACAGCTTCTTAGGAAGTGCTTGGCTAAGTTACCTCATAGTAAAGTCAGGGAGATAGTTCCAGAGAAGGGAAGGAAGGGGCTCTGGTGACCGTAATGACTGAAATCACGGGCTTTGATGTTTGGTAGACTAAAGTCTGAATCCTGGCTTGGCTACTTACTTGCCTGAGTATCACTTAGCCTGTTTGGATTTCAATTTCCTTTTTACATTGGGGCAATAATAGTATTTGCTTTATAGAGTTAAGGTGAGGATTGAACAATTATTTGTGAAAAGTGCCTTGCACAGTTTTGGGCACCAAGTGAGTGCTTGCTCAATGGGAACTGTCATCCCCCGCTCCCCTTCTTGGATTCCAGCTCCTTTTTGCTGTGCCAGCTAGACCTCTGTTTATTGCCGTCTGCTATTCTGCCAGGCACTGCAAGGCTGGAGTGCAGGGCAGTCGGGGGAGGATGTGGAGGCCGAAGGCCAGTGTATGGTCTGGGATCCCACTGGGGTCTGGTGGGGGCACCTCCTTCGTTTGTTGGGTACATGGCATTTCTAAGTTAGACCTTTACAGATTTGGCACAAGGTTGGCATCCAGTGGGGAGGACCGGTGTGTGCAGAGGTTTGGAGGAGGGAACACTCAAGCCCAGGCAAACCCAGAGCAAAGCAGAGCAAGCCCAGAGCAAACACTCTGATGCAGATAAAGCAGGTGTCAGGGTGGGCGGCTGTGGCTAACTGGCTCTCAGGGGAACCCGGCGTCCTTTCACCTGGGCAGGTGCCCCTCTCCTGCCCTTCCTCGGTCTCCCCCCAGGGCCGGGGCCTGTCTGGGCACGCGGAGGGAGCCGTAGCCCGGGGACCTGCTGGACGGAAGCCGTGGGGCGGCGGGGCCTGCGCTGACGGGGCAGCGCTCCAGAATGTGGGACTCATCCTGGGCAGTGAGCCGGCAAGGCCTTGGCACCCGCCGGCCTCCGGGAGGCAGGCAGCTAGCTTAATTTTTATTCTTTTTAATTGTAGAAAAATTCCTGGAACCTGAAGTCACTCTGTTTTCCCCGGCCAGGCCAGAACACCCTTCCTGGGGGGAGTTCTGTGTGGCCACCTAGCTTGGGCCTCGGTCACCCGGCCTGTGACTGAAGGTGGGGAGAGACGGGCTCCATGTTTGCAAGTGGTGCCCCCTGGAGCCCCGGGCTCTGCTGAGGGGCTGGGGGACCGGCTGAGAGTGAGGTGTGGTCGGGGGTCCCACTGGGGTCTGGTGGGGGCACCGCCTTTGTTTGTCGGGTACATGGTGTTTCTAAGTTAGACTGCATTTATGAGAGTTTGGAAAGGGCTGATGGAGGGTCCTCTCAGCCCCCCTCCCCACCCCCGTGGAGGAAACACCTGCTGCAGAGCCTCCGCTCTGTTCTAACGTCCCTCCTCACTCCCCTACACACCCGCACACATGAGCACACACACATGTGCACACCTCATGTGTTCTACCCTCAAGGACTTCATGCTCACCCACCCCTCTCTTGGCCAAATCCTTCTCTCCTAAGGCCCTCTGTCCAGGGCTGGGGGAGGGGGAGCCAGCATCTCCATGTTGTCCCCCATCCGTGTCCCCACCGCCTCCCACACTGACCAGCAGCTGAAGATGAGGGCTGGAGCTGGGAAGCTGGGCTGGGTCCTCCCACTGCTGGCCCTCCCCGCAGGAGGGCAGGACCAGGCTCACACCTGGAGACCCGCTGGGGCAGGGGCTCCCCTCCCCCTCACATCCCCCTGCTCCCAGCTGTGCTTGGGGAGGTCTCTTAAAGGTTCCAGGCACCCTGATAAATGCTAGGTGAGCCACCCAGGACTGTGATTCATCCTCACTACCACTGAGGTGGAGACGAGACGCCACAGGGGAGGCAGGCTGCCCTGGCTCCCATCCAGAGCGAACTGTTTACCACCCAAGTGATCTGGGGTGGGCCCCCACCCACCTCTGACTCTGTAAGACAGGGCTCCTGGTGGTATCCCAGCCTTGTAAGCCAGTGGTTCTATGCCCGAGGAGTGCTGGTCAACGGGATGCCTGGTCCAGCTGGACTCCCAAGCCCCACACCCGGCCTGGAGCATCTGCCCCTCACATGCTGCTATTGTTTAGTCACTCAGTCCAACTCTTTTGTGACTCCATGGACCGTAGCCCACCACGCGCCGCTGTCCATGGGATTTCCCGGGGAGAATACTAGAGTGGGCTGCCGTTTCCTTCTCCAGGGGATCTTCCCAACCCAGGGATCCAGCCCGAGGCTCCTGTCACATCTTCTGCATGGCAGGCGGATTCTCTACTGCTAAGCCCCTCACACGTGTTCTATCACACGTTTGTGTATCCCTGACAGTACCCTGTGTGTGTGTGTGCACGTGTTTTCATCCTAATGTTACTACTCTCCTGGCAAAAAAAGGAAAAAAAAAAAGAAAAAAAAAACCCATCAAGCTCATAGCAGCTACTGGGTACAAATTCCCCCCTACTTCTGATTTGCTGAATGAAGAAAAAAAATCTTTTGTGCTATTTTCAGAGATACTCAATGTCAGTGTGGAGGGATCTGTGATAGTGCATTTCAGTGAACTTCCTGGGGGTGGTTATGACCCATTGTGGGTTTGGGCACCTCTGATATGAACTCCTTGTGGCAAAGGTGGGCATATAGGGTTGAGTATAGGCTGTGGACTGCCCCCTTCCCCACAACACCAGAACACAGAAGTTAATTCTGTTAGGGAAGTTAGGGAAAGCTTCAAGGGGAGGGCGTGTCTTCACTGAGTTTAGAAAGATGAGTTTGTTCTTGGAAAGAGGGAGGTGATCCAGACAAAGAGGCTGGTCGGGGGATGGATAAGTCTGCGGTCCATGGCGTATGTTACTGGCAGGAGAAGGCCTGGGGGCCTAGGTCATCTTCCTGGGGCGGCGCCTGCCCGGGAAGGGTTAACCCCAGAGCCACCAAGGTCCTGTCCACTCAACTTCCACCTCCATCCTCCGAGGAAATGGGTTTTCCAGGGGCCTGGACTGGGCCAGCAGTGACTCGTGGCTCTAAACGGATGGCAGAGGAAGTGAGTCAGGACTCAGGGGAGAAAGTGAGCCATGAGTCCCCTGCCCGTTACCCTCTCCCCTACCATGAGGATGGGCAGGGCTGGGCCCGTGCTGGAGCCGGGGCATCTCCTCCTGGGCCCAGCCAGCCCAGGGGATGGGCAGCCAGGAGTCTTAGCTTAGATGAGCCCTGGCCCCTCCGCTTTGCCTGGATCCTTGGGACTCTGTGATGGTGGCCCCCATTGTGTCAAACTGGGCCGGATTGTTTTGTTCTCTGCATGTGTTTACGGAAGGCCTGAGGTCAAGGGCAGCTGCTCTAGAAGGGGCGGGGCAGGGAGGGACCTCTTTTGGGGACTCAGCCCCCTAAATTCTCTCTCCCAGGCTGGAGTTGCCTGCACAGCCTGTGGTCTCGGCTGTCACCCACCCACCATTTCTCTCTCCTTTTGTTTGGGGGTCTCCCCAAACCAGAGGAGCAAGCATCTCTAGAAACTATTGGCTCCAGCTCTCCAAGGAGTTCTTTAGAATGACACCAAGGTCCGTGTCTTAGCTCCACCAGTGGGGAAGCTTAGAACAGACAGCCCTGCCCTAGTCTCAGTTTTCTGATCTGTAAAATGGCAAAGCAGCAGGACCGGCCTCACAGGGTGGCTCTGAGGATCTCATGAGAGTGTAGGTGGTGCCCCCGTCCAGCCCTCCTGTCCCTCAGAGGCTTCTGGGGACAGGCTCAGGTCCGTGCTGTGAGGTAGGAAGTTTTCTGGGTGGGGTTTCAGTCTTCCCAGAAAGGAAATTTCATGCTCGAAGAATTTCCGGTCAAGGCGCTTTGGAAGTTGAGCTGGTTGTGGGGGCCATGAGGGGGTGACGTGGAGGGTGGGAGGGAAGGTGTAGGAGTCAGGACCTGTGACGGGCCCAGGGGCCTGGGTGAGGGGCAGGCGTGAGCTGGTCAGGAAGGATACAGAGGTATTGAGCCGACACCTATGGCACCTGCCTTGTGCATATTCCTGCTCTAAATCCTCTATAGATACCAATTCATTTAATTCTCACAATGACCCTTGCGATAGTCTTGATTTTTATACCTGTTTACAGATGACAAAAGTGAGGCCCAGAGAAGGTGAGTAACTAGTCCAGAGACACATGGCCATTGAGTAGAGGAATTGATATTTAAACCCAATCTGGCTCCAGAGTCTACTCTACTAAGGATGGGTTAAAGGAAAGCAGGCCGTCCCTCCCCCTCAAATTCCAAGAAAGTCTATGAGGCTAGAGTTGTTCACTTTGGAGTGGCTGTTCAAGCAGCCAGGGTAGAGTGGGGATGACCCAGGAATGTCAGAGCATGCCATTGACCCCTATCTGTTGGAATCATGGCATTTCACAAATGTAGCCTCACTTGTATCCCTCTGGTGATGGGAACCTCATTCCCTCTTTATGCTTTTTTGTTCTCGAAGAGATCAGTCCAGGAAGATAAATGAAAACAGATGACTCTGCCCTGTCCTAGGCACTGTATACTGATAGCGGTAACTCACTTTGAAAGTCAGTGGGCCAGAGAGATACTTGGATTCTAGCCAGCTCCATCCTTGCTTGCTGTGTAAGGTCAGGAAATCACTGGCCCTCTCTGGGCCTTGAATGCAAATGCCGTAATGAAGAACTGGGGCCATATTTGCAAAGTGATCTGTGAACTCTGAGTTCATAGGTATAAAGCAAAAGTCAAAATAGGGGTTGGGGAGTTGCTTGGAGGAGATGTCGTTTGTATTGGGGATCAGATACAGTGACAGGGACTGGCAGAAAGGAGGAGGAAGGAGAAGGGGTCCAGCAGAGATACACTTCTGTCCCCAGATGCTGGGTTTCCTTCCACCGTTCTAGAGTGACAGTTTCAAAAGGAGTCCAAATGGGAGACACTGCTTTAGAAAGATGCTCGGTGTTCTCCTTACTTCAAGTAATAAATCCTTCATTCCCCCTAAAAAAAAAAGAAAACACCAAAACCCAAAAGGAACCAAAATCCTCAGAGAGGATGCAGAGTGAAACATTAAAAATCACAATTTAGGAAATAGCAGCCATTCCCCCAAAGACTTCCACGTCTTTCTTCTCTGGGGTCTTGTGATATCACCAGGGCAGGGTGATGAACCCAGTTGACCAACGATTAGACTGACCAGACCCAAGAAATTAGGATTCCGTTATATATGTTGGGATACTGGAGACTGGCTTGAGGGGGCCAGGTCATTTCAGTGACTTCCTGCCTGGGCCACCCCTTCATTTAATGCTGCCCTCAAATAGTCCATCCAAAAGTCACTTTCTCCTGGAAGCCCTCCTGGGTTCCCCCAAATCAAACTCCTCACATGCCCCATGGATGCCAGGCTTCCTTTTGTCTGGCTTGTGGCAGATGACTGCATCTGTCACCACAGACATATGCAGCTCCCCACAGGATGAGGGTGTCTGTTCATGACTGCCAGCACCCAACTCAGTCACTGGGCCAGATGGCCATTGGGTGGGCAAAGCCACCCGGCATCTCTCTATAAGTCCCAGAAACGGAGGTTCCCTGCCAGGCACTACAATCCTGATCAGGCAGGGAAAGCCCTTGGCCTCTGGAACAATTAAATGGGCAAGTCGTTTAATTCCTTGGATCTCAGGTTCCCTATCTGTGAAATGGGTCGAATGGTAGGGCCTATTTCACAGGGTTGGAATGAGGATTAGCATACGTGTAGGGGTGAGGAGGCTGGGTCAGCACAGGCTGGCAGATAGTGGGTACTCAGCTAACAGAGGCTGGGGGAGTGACCCATTCTACACCAGGAGAGGGCTGGAGGGAGCTGTCTCCTCCCCAGCTTGGACCATACTGTTTCTCCCTGCCAGACTGGGACATCCCTCTGCCTTTGCAGCTGCCTTGGGAATGACTCCCCCTGGTGGCCATACCAGGCAGTGCCTCTCTCCTCCAGCCCCTGTAGAGGGCGCTGTGACCGCACTGATCCTTCACTCCAATACCCCTGCGGCCCGGATGCGCAGTAACCTCTGTGAACACTGGGCCTGTGCACAGAGATGGATCAGGAGCTCCCTGTGGAGGAGGGGTGCACCGTCCTGTACCTCCCAGAGCTGGCTAACAGGAGACCCCTGGCTGGAGGCGGGAACCAAAGGAGTCTAGGACCGACTGTAGAGAGGTTGAGGAAGACTTCCTGAAGGTGTCCTCTGAGCTGGGTCTTAGGGGTGATCATGGTCAGGTTCCTGGAGGAGAACCCTGAGAACGTCCTTTTCCTTGTTTCTGAAGGCCCGGCGCGGGCAGGGTCGGGTGGTTCCTGGTGATGCTACCCTGGTTACCCCATCACTGCTGGGTTCCGAAGGGAGGTACTATTCTTAGTCCTGTTTTCCCTGACTTACACAGGATTATGCAGCAAGCCAGAGGTGGAGCTGGGACTTGAACTCAGTCACTGCCTTTTTTTTTTAATTAAAAAAATTATTTAAAAATGTATTTTATTGAAGAATAGTTGATTCACAACATTGTGTTAATTTCTGCTTATAGCAAAGTGATTCAGTTATGCAGTACTTATATACTCTTTTCATATTCTTTTCCATTACGGTTGGTCACAGGATATTGAATGTAGTTCCCTTGCTACACAGCAGGACCTTGTTTTTCATGCATTCTGTGTGTAATAGTTTGTATCAGCTCACCCCAAACTCCCAATCTATCCCGCCCCACCCCCCTACCTCTGGGCAATCACAAGTCTGTTCTCATTGGTGTCATATTGTAGATTTCACATATAACTGATATCATACTGTACTGGACTTTCTGTGACTTGCTCCACTTAGTGTGATCATCTTTAGGTCCATTCATGTTGCTACAGGTAGCATTGTTTCATTCTTTTTTATGGCCAAGTAGGATTTCGTTGCATATATGTACCACATCTTTATTCGTTCTTCTGTTGATGGAAGAATAGGTTGTTTCCATGTTTTGGCTATTGTGAATTGTGCTGCTGTGAACCTAGGGGTGCATATATCTTTCTGAATTATAGTTTTGTCCAGGCATATGCCCAGGAGTGGGATTGCTGGATTATACGACAACTCTGGTTTTAATTTTCTGAGGAGCCTCCACACTGTCCTCCATAGAGCTGCACCAGTTTACATTGCCACCAACAGTGTGGGAGGGCTCCCTTTTCTTCACACCTTCTCCAGGATTTGCTATTTGTAGGCTTTTTAATGATGGCCATTCTGACCTGTGTGAGACACCTCATTGTAGTTTTGATTTTCATTTCTCTAGTAATTAGCGACGCAGAGCATCTTTTCACATGCCTATTGGTCATCTGTGTGTCTTCTTTTGGCCACTGCCTCCTGATACTCCGCTCCTGGCAGCGCTGGGGGAGGTCCACGGACTGTTTCCACACATGCCTCCCTGCCTCGCATCCACGTCCATACTACACTGGTTTGTCCCTCTGTAGGGCTGGCAATCCCCCTGGGGATCAGGACCTCGGCTAACACTCCTGGCCTCTTTCAGGCAGTGATGTCTCGGGTGCCTTGGGGGAGGAAGATGACTGCCCAAGTGCTGCTGCAGATGCCACTGTTCCTGCTGGGTCTCCTCCTGGTTCCAGGTAGGTTTTCCTGGAGGTGCCTTGGGACTTCTGTTAAAATGCCATCCTTGTGTTAAGAACCAGCACATCCACTAACCCCTTTGGGCAGGCACAGGCCTGCAAATACAGCTTAGCAAGTAGACGGTACCTTGGAAAAAAGATAGAGTCTCCCCTTCATCCTGTCAAATGCAGCCCCCGGCCCCAGTACACAGCTTGGGGTGGGTTTGGGCCCCACCCGCCCCTGCAGCCAGAGCACCCCTGTGCAGTGCACAGCCTGCGCCGCTGTCTGTGGCAGGCATGGCCTCATGAAATATTTTATTGCTATTTAAAATATTATTTTGCCTTTGAAATTTTTTTCTTTTCTTTCTTTTTTTTTTTTTTAAACTGATTTTGAGTTTGTTCTTTTCCTATTTTTAAGCCAGCCATCTTGGAACAGGGTAGATTCATATTTTTTGAGACCCTTTGAAGTAGGTCCTTGGAATGTGTGTGGGTCCCAGGCACTGGGCTCCTGTGTTCTGGGCCCAGGGCCTGCCTCCAGCCCAGAGTCTCATCTGCAGTCTCTGCCCCCTCAGGTGCCCATGGCGGGAGCCCCCGGGAAGACTTCCGCTTCTGCGGCCAGCGGAACCAGACGCAGAACAGCAGCCTCCATTATAAGCAGGCGTCCCAGCTCCACATCTCCATCAGGAATTCTGAGGAGGCCCTCACCATCCATGCCCCCTTCCCTGGAGTCCAGCCGGCTTCTTGGCCATTTCCTCTTCCCAGGGGCCTCTACCATTTCTGCCTCTACTGGAACCGCCATGCAGGGAAATTGCATCTTCGCTACGGCAAGAAAGACTTCGTGCTGAGTGACCAAGCCCTTGAACTCCTGTGCTTCCGGCATCAGGAGGAGACCCTGGCCCCGGGGCCCCCGCTGTTTGCCACCTCAGTCAGCTCCTGGGGGAGCCCCCAGAACACGAGTCTGCCCAGCGCAGCCAGCTTCATCTTCTCCTTCCACAGTAAGGTGACTTCCAGGCAGCAGAAAGGGATTAGCCCAAGGCCTGGAAACTGGAAAAGCAAAGTGCACGGGGGCTGGGGGCGGGGGCGCTTAAAGCGGTCTGGGCTGCCTGTCATATCATGCAGTTGGGGGGGCTCTGTTCACAGGCAGTGGGGACTCAGGGAAGGTGTCTGAGGAGTGGAAGAGTGTGATGCAAGGTGTGTTTGTGGGAAGACAGGGGTGAGGGCAGAGGGGTGAAGTCCCATCCTGCGGCTGCAGCGTAGGTCCAGGTAAAGGAAGACAGGAGATGAACAGGGTGGGAGCAGAGAGAATGGAGAGACGGAGCTAGAGGTCAGGAGCTGGAGGAAAAATTCTGCTTCGGTAGCCTCATCTAGACTGTTTCTTCCCATTTCACAGAGGAGAAACTGAGGCTCAGAGAGGCACAAAGTTGCAAGAGTAAGGAGTAAGAGAGGGAGCCAGATTTGAACCCAGCAGCTGACTGGCTTGGGCCCGGGGGACAGGAAGAGAGGTCAAAGGTCAGGATGTGGCAAGGCTCGAGGCTGACCCTGAGGTGTGCAGACTGAGTCTTCTGGCTGAGATGTGACAGGTGTGGCCTGGCCACTGCCTTCTATTCAGTGCGGAGTGGAGGCAGGGAGGAGGGGCTGACCAGAAGGAGCTGGAGGCTTTACTTGGGGTCCAGGATTTCCCTGATTCTGGTTCCTTTCAGGCAGCTCCAGTTTGGGGCAGGGCTCCCAAGAGAGGGGGCACAGGGCTTTGAATATGTTAGCATCTCCAGGCCCATGGAAATGCTAAGGGGTGGTGGTGGGGTGGGAAGAGGGATGGAGGGGGCAGAGCTGGGGCAGGTGGGGGTGGGTAGACGAGGGTCCTGTCCCCAGGCCCGGATTCTGCCCCAACCTGGGAGGGTTTAGGGCAAAGTCAGGAACAGCTGTAAATGGGCCTCCTGCAGAGGAGATCTGGCCTGGTCTTACTTGCCTGTACAGAGTTTTTGGAAAACATGAGCCAGGGTTTTCAAATGACTGAAAAATTAGGCTTTCTGCCTTAAAAATTCAGATGTGACCATGGGGCCTGCCTTATTTGATGGCATAGGGCCTGCCCTCTCCCACTATATCCCTATTTCATCTGCCAACTTCATCAGAGTTCCATCTAATCCCTGGAGATGCCTGAGTCTGCAGCCCTTGGGTGCAGGGTAGCCTGGGTGGAGGCCCTGGAGCCACCAGAGAAGCCCCCCACCCCCCAGCTCCTCCTGAAGGAGGCCTGGCTGGTCCTGGGGAACTGGCCCTCCCAGTTCCCTCTGTGTGGTCAGAAGGTTGCCTGGGGTAGGGGTAGGGGTGGTCTAGTCCACCCTACTGGGGCTGGAGTTTCTGGGAGCTCCGTATGACAGAGGCCCGTCTGGCTGGCTACATCTCTGAGTGACCTGGGGAAGTCTACCCCACTACCTGGAGCCTTAGTTTCCTGTTCTGTAAAATGGGGACAGAAACTGTCAGAGTCACAGGGGGAGTAATTGAGAGTGTGATGAGTGTGGCCTGAGTTGAATGAGTGGAACCTCATTCAACAGCTTTTGGTGGCTCTGTCCATCCCTCTCCCCCAGATCCCCCCCACAAGGCCTCCCACAATGTCTCAGTGGACGTATGTGAGCTGAAAAGGGACCTCCGGTGGCTCAGCCAGTTTCTGAAGCATCCCCGGAAGACCTCAAGGAGGCCCCCCTTCACCTCCATAGGCCAGTAAGTGTGGGTCTGCAGCATGTGGGGGTGAGGAGGAGGCTCCCCCAGACCCGGGCATGGCAGGGATTTGGAGTGGGAGACCGTAGAGACCAACCAGTCCATTCTGAAGGAGATCAGCCCTGGGATTTCTTTGGAAAGAATGATGCTAAAGCTGAAACTCCAGTACTTTGGCCACCTCATGCAAAGAGTTGACTCATTGGAAAAGACTCTGATGCTGGGAGGGATTGAGGGCAGGAGGAGAAGGGGACGACAGAGGATGAGATGGCTGGATGGCATCACTGACTCAATGGACGTGAGTCTGGGTGAACTCCGGAAGTTGGTGATGGACAGGGAGGCCTGGCGTGCTGCGATTCATGGGGTCACAGAGTCAGACACGACTGAGCGACTGAACTGAACTGAACCGTAGAGACCTCCCCTCGGTCTCCATCTTGATTCAGTCCCAAAGGCCAAGCCCCACCACCTGCCTGAGTCAGAAAAAAAAAAGTCTCTCTTACCAGTACCCACGCCCTCCTCTCCACCAATAAGGAAAAAGGATTGACCCATTTTACAGCTCAGCAGACTGAGGCCAACTGATGGGTAGGGCTGTCCAGCGGCACAAAGTGGGTCGGTCCAGGCAGAACTGGACCCAGAGCCTGGTGGCTGAGTCTGAGGATAGGACCCCACCCCACTCCTTTCCTGTTTGCCCTGAGGCCCCAGTTTCCTCCACATCACCCCCACAGGTCATTCTGTCGGGCCCCACACTCTTTCCTGTGTATCAGCCTGAGTCGCCTCTCTGCTCCCTCCGTCTTCCTGCCTACTGGCCTACCTGGATCCACCCCTCACCCCCAGCAGTCATCTCTTCCTCTCTCCCCGCTGCTTCCAGGCAGCTGCAGAGCCTGGAGTCGAAGCTGGCCTCTGTGAACTTCACAGGGGACGCCGTGTCCTTTGAGGAGGAGCGGATCAACGCCACAGTGTGGAAGCTCCAGCCCGCCTTCAGCTCGCAGGACCTGCACATCCACTCCCGGCAGGAGGTCAGGGGTCAGGGTCGGCAGCCAGGGCAGGAAGCAGATGAAGAGGCTGCGAGCGCTCCCTCCCCACACCCCCCCACCCTTCATATCCCCCAGCACACCAAGGGGCCATAGGCAGGGTCAGTGTCTGACACCCAGACACCGCAATAAACATGATTCTCCCAGGCCCTTATCCCCTGGGCTCTAACCACAAGACTCCATAGCCAGCACTGGTGCCAAGGAAAGGAGGAGTGAGTAGGGTTGCTGTGAGTCTGGCTTTGTGAAGGAGGTGGGCTTAGAGATGGCAGCATGCAGGAAGGCGTGTGCTGGGGGGACATGGCAGGGACCTGGAGGTCCACTTCTGGCTGAGCTCCAGCAGGTCCTCTGGTCTGCAGGAGGAGCAGAGTGAGATCCTGGAGTACTCGGTGCTGCTGCCCAGCGTGCTCTTCCAGAAGGCCAAGGGCAGGAGACAGGAAGCTGAGAAGAGACTCCTCTTGGTGGACTTCAGCAGCCAAGCTCTGTTCCAGGTAGGGGGTGGTTGTCCTTGTGCCCTCCCTTGGGGAAAGCAGCTTCTGTCTAACAGAGAGGTGGAAGGTAGGCATTGAAGGTAGCCCTCTCCTCCAAGAGTCCTTGCAAAGTCAGAAATCAGATGGCAACATGCATGACATTTAGAGCTGCTGCTGCTGCTAAGTCGCATCAGTTGTGTCTGACTGTGCGACCCCATAGACAGCAGCTCAACAGGCTCCTCTGTCCCTGGGATTCTCCAGGCAAGAACACTGGAGTGAGTTTCCATTTCCTTCTTCAATGCATGAAAGTGAAAAGTGAAAGTGAAGTCGCTCAATTGTGTCCGACTCTTAGTGACCCCATGGACTGCAGCCTACCAGGCTCCTCTGTCCACCAGATTCTCCAGGCAAGAGTACTGGAGTGGGTTGCCGTGCTGGGAAAGATCTAAATGGTGTTATTCTTACTATGGTATAAATGACTACCTATGCAAGAACTGCTTCCAGAGGGAGACTCAAAATCTGGGAGCAGTGTACTGGGCAGAGACAAGAGTGTACTCTTCTTCTCAGTCCTGAGCCCCCTCCCTCCCCTCTCCTCCATACCCCATATATCTAGGATAAGAATTCCAGCCAGGTCTTGGGAGAGAAGGTCTTGGGTATTGTTGTGCAGAACACCAAAGTAGCCAACCTCTCGGAGCCCGTGGTGCTCACCTTCCAGCACCAGCCACAGCCGGTGAGTGTGAGCCAAGCAACCCAGGGGACAAGGGTCCCTGTTTGCCCATGTGCTCCCGTCCCTCCTCTCTTCTGAAAGAAAACTGATTGACTGGCTGAGGGCACTGGCCAGTCAGGTCAAAATAGGGTGGGGCCCTGGCACTGGCCCCCTCAGCCCGGCGGGGAAGGAGCAGACTGCCACAGGGCCCCCCCTTCTTTCTTGTCCCTACAGAAAAATGTGACTCTGCAGTGTGTATTCTGGGTTGAAGACCTGACATGTGAGTGTGGAGGGGGCTCTGAGCTGGGCAGGTACCTGGAGGCAGGTAGTGGGGGTCCTAGAGGGTGGGGTAGATGGAGTTAATCAAAGAGGGCTTCCTGGAGGAAGGTAGCTTTGAAGAAAGAGTGATGGCAGGTTAGGGACCTGCTGAGGGAAGCAAAAACTCAGAAGGGGGATGCAGTCATGCATTTGTGGGGTACTGGGGATGACAGTGGGGGTGCTGAGCTTGGTCTCAGAGCCTCATGCTGGCCCTTCCTCAGTGAGCAGCCCGGGGAGCTGGAGCGACGCGGGGTGTGAGACCATCAGGAGAGAGACACAGACGTCCTGCCGCTGCAACCACCTCACCTACTTTGCGGTGCTGATGGTACATGAGCCCCTCCTGCCCCACTGCCGCCACTTCTCACATATATGGCATTCATTCCTCACAGCAAGCCTCAAGATGACTCCTGTTGTTGTCCCATTTTATCGCTAAGGAAACTGAGGCTCAGAGAGGTTAGGCAATTTACTCAAGGTCACACAGCTAGTAGTAAGTAAAAGGTCTCTGAAGTCCTTGCTCTTTATCCCCCAATTTGGGTGCCTGATACAAACAGGTTCCTGATCCTAACCTAGGAGTCTGATTCTAAAGGGCTTGGGTGGGGGCAGGACTGTGTTTCTGTAGAACCTTCCAGGGGATGTGGAGGCCCAATGAGGTGGCCCTTGCGGTGCACTTCGGTGGCCCCCAAGATGTCTTTGTGTCTTACATTCCTTCTCCCAGAATTTTAGGACTTCGCATCTGAGGGACCAGAGTGGTCCTCTGGTGCTCTCTGGGTATCAGGAGCTCACTCCCTCCCAGGAGACTTATTTCTGGGTTGAGTGTTCTAGAAACAGAGTTAGTGCCAGGACAAAAAAGGGGTTCTCTGGTGGAGGCCGTCGGACCTTGGTGGGGACAGGGATCCATATGAGAATGTGGTGAAAAAATGCACTCATGGGACCCCACTCTGCTCCGCTGGGGGGCAAGAATGGCTCATAGATGCCCAAGGTCCTGCAGGGACCACGGGTTAGCCCCCGACCTGGGCACACCCTCAGCACGGAGGCCAACCCCGACCCGCCCTGTGGCCCAGGTCGCCTCCTTGGAGGTGGACGCCGTGCACAAGCACTACCTGAGCCTCCTCTCCTACGTGGGCTGCGTCATCTCCGCCCTGGCCTGCGTCCTCACCATCGCCGCCTACCTCTGCTCCAGGTAGGGCCTGGGGCTGGGAGGGAAAGGGGAAGAAGGGAGAGCCTCCATTCCCGGCCCCCGTGCTGGGACCCCACAGTCAGGGAGACCTGCCCTGGAGACGGGCCTGACTGACCCCGACGTGTGTGTGTGTGGTTTGTGGGAGCCCTGGGAGGTTCAGTCAGCTGACCTTCCCTCTTCAGATCTGTGATATTTGGCTAACATCGCACTGACAGTTTATATTAGCTGCCAATATTTAAAATTGGGCGAGTTGACGTAAGACTCTAGATGCCTGTCTTTGAAGGACCAGATGTGATTCCACTGGGGGCATAAGTAATATGATGCATCTGGTGATGGTAACAGTGAACAATTACATCAAGCTTCCCACATGCCACATCCTGTTCTTTTTTTTTTTTTTGAACATATAGAATACATTCCTTTATTTTAAATATCCCATTGTTTCCCTCTATTTTAAATGCATTTCAATACTTTATTTGCTTAAAGGCTACTCAAAGATTTGCAAATTTTTTTTAGTGCAATTTTTTTCTTTTTTAAAAAAATTTATTGATTTTAATTGGAGGCTAATTACTTTACAATATTGTAGTGGTTTTTGCCATACATTGATTTGAATCAGCCATGGGCACACCCTGTTCTGAGTGCTTTAGATGAACGAGGTTCATCCTCACAAGGGTCCTATGAAAGAGTGCTCAGAGAGGGTAAGTGACCTGACCGAGATCACACAGCATGGAAGTGGCAGAAGCAGCCTTGAACCGAAGCCCTCAAGCTCCAGGCCTGCAAGGCCCCAGTTACTGAGCTGTCTGGCCATGGCCTCTGTGGAAAGGCAGAGCCTCCAGGGTTCTCCCCACCCCCATTCCCTGGTGTTTGTTTTGAGGCCCGGCCTCCTGGCTCCATGGAGAAGGCAATGGCACCCCACTCCAGTACTCTTGCCTGGAAAATCCCATGGATGGAGGAGCCTGGTAGGCTGCAGTCCATGGGGTCGCTAGGACTCAAACACGACTGAGCGACTTCACTTTCACTTTTCACTTTCATGCATTGGAGAAGGAAATGGCAACCCACTCCAGTATTCTTGCCTGGAGAATCCCAGGGACCGGGAAGCCTGGTGGGCTGCCATCTCTGGGGTCACACAGAGTCCGACACGACTGAAGTGACTTAGCAGCAGCAGCAGCTCCTGGTTCCATGGAGGAACCTGTCACCCTAGTCGTCTGGATGCCTGAGGAGAGAAGAGGTCACCTTTGGCAGAGTGAAGAACGCCTCCCCCACCCTCAGATGGGCTTGTGTGTGGGGTCTGGATTGTCAGAGCTGGGCTTCGCCTAAACTGAAGTCCACCTGCAACTGGGGCCTGGAGCCATTGCGGTAGAGGGGAGACAGCCTTAGATCTGGAGTGACACTTGGAGTGTGCTCACTGTCCTCGTGGGGAGGAGGGGAGGGTGCAGCCGTGTGCAGGCACGGTCACAGATGCACACGTGGTGGGCTGGAGTCGGTGATGAAGAGAGACGGCTGGCAGGCTTAGTGGAGGGCCAGGAGTGGGGGCACAAGCCCCCCAGCACTTACCCAGGACACAAAAGTGCCCCAGCACACAGGGACGGGAACGCTTCGGGACTGAGATCTTATCTGTGCTGGGTGCTTTATATCGGTGTAACCCTCACCACGCGCTTGGGGGGCCAGTCTTCCCACTTCACAGAGGAGTAAACTGAGGGTGAGGGGGGCGGGGCCAGCCAGTTGTGGTGCCTGAGTCAGGGGCACAGCAGGCGTGGAAGTCCAGGATGGCAGGTGTTCTTCTGCGCCCTCTGGGACAGGCAGTGGATGGTGCCAGGCAGGGCACATTGGGGGCAGAAAGGCTGATGGTGCCCTGGACCACGTAGTATCTCAGGATGGGGGCAGGGCAGGCACACACAGACTTGCAGACTTAAGGGCACAGGCACACACAGCCTGTGCTCACGGAGGTACAGTTGTACAGACAGACATGGAACGTGGGTGGCGTGGATTCTCCAAAACAGCAAAAATTCCAGTCTTTCCCTTCTGACTTTGGGAGTATCTGGTTGATGGTCGTGTCTGTGTAATCGGAGCATCTATGCCTAGCTGAGGCTGCTGTTAAATGCACATACAGTGCCCGAGCCTGTGGGTGCTGGATACAGGGTAGGTGCCGAGGGACAGGTAGGCAAGAGCCTAGCTGCAGCCACAAGAGTAGGACAGGAAGCGTGTGTGTGTGTGTGTGTGTGTGTGTGTGTGTGTGTGTGTGTAGTCTGGGAAGGCTGCCTGGAGGAGGAAGGCTGCCTGGAGGAGGAGGGGTGGGTGGGTGGGGGTGGGCCCTCCGGGGTGGGCCTCCCACCTCCCACCTCCCACCTCCCACCTCCCACCTCCCACCTCCCACCTCCCACCTCCCACCTCCCACCTCCCACCTCCCTGCCTTCCCACACTGACCGCCACCCACCTGTGCAGGAGGAAGTCTAGGGATTACACCATCAAGGTGCACATGAATCTGCTGGTGGCCGTCTTCCTGCTGGACGTGAGCTTCCTGCTCAGTGAGCCGGTGGCCTTGTCAGGCTCCGAGGCTGCCTGCCGTGCCAGCGCCATCTTCCTGCACTTCTCTCTGCTCGCCTGCCTCTCCTGGATGGGCCTCGAGGGCTACAACCTCTACCGACTTGTGGTCGAGGTCTTCGGCACCTATGTCCCAGGCTACCTGCTCAAGCTGAGCATTGTGGGCTGGGGTAAGTTAGTGGAGGGGGTTTGTGGGTTCCCCCCAGATTGGCCTCCTCCTCTTGGCTTTTGACAACAGGTGGGCACTTCATTCCACTTCTCCACCTACCCTTCTGATTATTCCCTCACTGCTTCCTTCACTCAGCCATCCTCAGGGGTTCTTTACCTTGGCTGGATCAAGGTCCTCTTTAGTAGGATGAGGCGATGAGCCCTGTCTCCAGTAAATGCTTACATATTCTCTTCATCTGTTTTACAAGTGGGGTTTGCAGACAGAGCTGCCATGTGCGGATGTGCAGGTTGGGCACTGCTCAAAGGCACCCAGTCGTGGATGAGTGGGACTGTAAACCAGTCCTCACATAATGCGCCTAGGCTGGTGGTGGCCCAGACTGTGCATCCCGATGAACCTCAGATAATGAGGTTCCCAATGGCTCTGGCATTTGTTCTTAGCCAATAGCAACCCAATTCACCTATGGCCTGATCTCTCTTTTGTCAGACCCGAGGCCTAGGGGCACATACCACAAGTCCTTTTGATCACTGCACAGGCCCATCAACCTCCACATGTCCCTGATCCCAACTTGCTGCTCCTCCCATATTTTTCATTTGATTCCTTCTTGGTTCTTATCATTGATTTATATGAAATTCCTTCAGAGTTGGCTGTTTGTCAAAATCCAGGTGTTTAATGGTGGGCAACCCCTTCCAGGGAGCTCTCAGGCTCCACCTAATGGACAGAGTCAAAGCCCAGAACAGACATTCCATTGGAACATAACTCTAGATGTCCCCCATTGAACTGTCCTCCACTCCACCAATGTCTGCTTCTCTCATTTCTCCTGTGACATCCAGCCCCCCAGCAGGGACCTGCTGGCCCTTTCCCTTAGGGCCTTTCAGGATGGCGAGGGGGCAGGGGTTGGGTTAGGGGAGATAGGTCCCCCTTTGGGAAACCAGGAGCTTCCTTCATAGCTCAGTTGGTAAAAAGTCTGCCTGCAATGCAGAAGACCCAGGTTCAATCTCTGGGTCAGGAAGATCCCCTGGAGAAGGAAATGGCAACCCACTCCAGTATTCTTGCCTGGGAAATCCCATGGACAGTGGAGCCCGGCAGGCTACAGTCCATGGGGTCGCAAGAGTAGGACATGACTTGGGAAAGCAGAACTGGAATAGAGAAGGGAATGTCCAAGCTTGGAGGACTTGCCCCAAGTGGAGCTGGCTGGGCTCTGGGAGCTCAGGTCTCGGAGGGAACGTGAGAGGAAGAGGGCTTACCAGAGGGAAGGGGAGGGCAGACCTGGGAAGGTGGGACACGGAGCTCCCTGCTTTGCTGTCCACAGGCTTCCCCGCTTCCCTGGTGATGCTGGTGGCACTTGTGGACGTGAACAACTATGGTCGCATCATCCTTGCCGTGCACAAGACCCCCGAGAGCGTCATCTACCCTTCCATGTGAGTGGCTTGTGCAGTGGGGGCAGGAGTGTGGTCCTCATGGCGCAGAAGTCAGAGCAGCCTGGGCCCAGGTCACACTGACCAGGAGACTCTTGGGTGATGGGTGCTGGGGGTACCGGCCTGGCCTGGCTGGAGCCCTGGGCTGAGAGTGATGCTTCTCTCCGGGAGGGTGAGAACAGGCCTGGATCTGCCACTCACTTGCCAGAGAACCTTGCGCAGGTCCTGGCCCCCCTCTGGGCCTCAGTTTCCCCACTTGTGTGTGGGGGAGTCTGAGCTGGAGCAGATGAACCTCTAGCATGTTCCTTTGCTGCACACTTCTATCTCCCTCCCCATGGAAAGATGGAAAGACTGAGACCCAGAGAAGGCAGGGATCCACATCACCCTGCTCAAAGGTACCCAGCCAGGAGATGAACGGGGCTGAAATCCAGTCCTACATTCAGCTAATTCATCCAGGCTGGCGTGCCCTGGCCTGTGAGTCCCTCTGAGCCTAGAGTAGAATCCAGAGCTCCTGAGCCCTAGGCTAGGAAGGAATCCTTTCCATTCCTTCAGTGTTTTAAAAATTTCAGTTTTTTTGCATCATAATCTTGTGATTTTTGCCTTACCTTGTATCATCCGTATTATTACTGTTTAATGTTTTCCTTTAAATCTTCTGGCTTGTTAAATGTATTTTTTTAAGTCATAGTACACATAAATGGGAAATAAGCATTACTTGTCATAAACAGTGAAAAGTCATGAAAGGAACAAGAAAACCCTGCTACTAAATTCTTGATGAAAGCGGTGAGCCTAAGTCTGGCTCTGTTTGAAAAGGGAGACTAGCAAGTGTTCAGTTCAGTTCAGTTCAGTCGCTCAGTCGTGTCCGACTCTTTGCAACCCCATGAATCGCAGCACGCCAGGCCTCCCTGTCCATCACCAACTCCCGGAGGTCACTCAGACTCACGTCCATCGAGTCAGTGATGCCATCCAGCCATCTCATCCTCTGTCGTTCCCTTCTCCTCCTGCCCCCAATCCCTCCCAGCATCAGAGTCTTTTCCAATGAATCAACTCTTCACATGAGGTGGCCAAAGTACTGGAGTTTCAGCTTTAGCATCATTCCTTCCAAAGAAATCCCAGGGCTGATCTCCTTCAGAATGGACTGGTTGGATCTCCTTGCAGTCCAAGGGACTCTCAAGAGTCTTCTCCAACACTGCAGTTCAAAAGCATCAATTCTTCAGTGCTCAGCTTTCTTCACAGTCCAACTCTCACATCCATACATGACCACAGGAAAAACCATAGCCTTGACTAGCCGGACCTTTGTTGGCAAAGTAATGTCTCTGCTTTTAGCAAGTGTTAAAAGTGTTAAAAACATATTAGCACCAAACTAAGCCTTTCTCTTGGCTGTAGAGAAGGAATATAGGATAGTTGAAAGAAGAGTGACTTTTTGGCCCTTGAATCAGTGGTGTCTAAAGTAACTGCCCTGTAACTGGGGCTCACCACGGTGCTCGCCCACGGCCCAGGAGGCACCCTGTGAGCCCGGCCTTGCCCTGAGCCTTTGTACACTTGCCCACAGGTGCTGGATCCAGGACTCCTTGGTCAGCCATGTCACCAACCTGGGCCTCTTCAGCCTGGTGTTTCTGTTCAACACGGCCATGCTGGGCACCATGGTGGTGCAGATCCTGCGGCTGCGTCCACACGCCCAGAAGTGGCCCCACGTGCTGACCCTGCTGGGCCTCAGTCTGGTCCTCGGCCTGCCCTGGGCCTTGGTCTTCTTCTCCTTTGCTTCTGGCACCTTCCAGCTTGTCATCCTCTACTTCTTCAGCATCATCACCTCCTTCCAAGGTAGGTGTGGAGAAGACCCTAGACCCTGGCCCAGGAAGGGTGCCCAGACATAGAGAACAGGTCACGGATGAGATGACCCAGATGACCTGAAGCCTCCCCTTCTCTGGGCCTTAACCTTCCCGTTTGTAAAGTGGGGGCCTCTGGGCCACAGTTGACAAGTCTCTGTTTGTACAGTAGGTACTGATGAGTACCTACTCTGTGTAGACTCGATGTTAAGTCCTGGTGCTCCAGTTGTGAACTAGCCGGGCAAGAGCCTTGCTCCACAGAGCTCATCTCTAGTGGGGAAGACCAAGTGTGGCCCTGAAGACCAAGGGCCATAGGCATCAGAGGGCATCTGGGAGAGGAAGGAAGTAATAGTGGGCAAGGTGATAGACAGTCTGAGCCTGCTAGGGGACACTTGGAGGGGGAGGCCCCTCTGTTTAGGAGACATCCAGAGACAACAGAAGGATCCAGCCATGGATCCAGCGCGCCCTTCACTTCCCCTCCCTCACACCCCACCCCCGTTGCACAGGGACGCCATGGAGGCCTCGCCTTCCCTGTTTTCCTGCCCAAGTCCTCCTCCTACCCAGCACGGTGAAAAACAAAGGTGGATCTCTCCACCCACAGAGAGATCAAGGGTCCCATTACTCCAAGGGTGTTTCTCAGACCAGCAGCATCAGCAGCATCAGGAGCTTATTGCAGACGCCGCCTCTGGCCCGCCCCAGGCCTGCTGAGTCAGAGTGCTCCTTGTTACAGATGCCCAGGCGCACCTTAGAGGCTGAGGAGACCTGCTCTAGGGCTAGAACGCTCCAGGCAGAGGGAGAAGCGTGAGCAAAGGTCCTGAGGCCAGAAGTAGGGTGTGTGTTGGAGGAACCCTAAGGAGGAGCTGCGTAAGGGGTAGTGAGCTTGGGGGGAGACGGGGAGGAGGTGAGAGGGGAGGAGCAGAGGGGCTGGATCCTGGGGGCCTGGCTTGATGCCATGAGGGTCTGTTCCTGCTCTGCCTGCACCCCTCTGCCCCCACCCCCCCAACATCACACACACACACACACTACACACACACACACCTTTGTTTTTCACCATGTTGGGTAGGGAGGACAGCTTGGGCAGGAAAACAGGGAAAGCAAGGTCTCCATGGAGTCCCCATGCAATGGAGTGGGGTGTGACGGAGGTGAGCCTTTGTTTTCCCATCTGTGAAGTGAAGGGAACTCTGTAAGGATGCCGATCAATTCACGCATTTACTGAGCTATTGCTAAATCACAGTAGTATTATTTGGGGAGAAATACTATCACCTGGTACTTAAGCAGGTGGCTCCAGAGCCCGCCCACTGCTGCTGGACCCCTGGCTCAGCCAAGCCCCTTATCTCCCTGGGCCTCAGTCTCCCTGTTTGTGAAACAGAATGGTAATAACGAGGCATGGTCTCAAGGGAGCTGGAGAGACTAAAGTGACATGATGCACAGAACGTTGCCCAGTGCCTGGCGCAGAGTCGGTACTCCTGGGATCGAGTCGTTGTGGGGAGCCTGTGGTGTGGGCAGACATGGGTCAAAGTGGACGGGAGTGGTGTCGGGGGGGCTGCTCCCAGCCTCTGAGCCCTGTACCCCCTTGCTGCCCACAGGCTTCCTCATCTTCCTCTGGTACTGGTCCATGCGCCTGCAGGCCCAGGGTGGGCCCTCCCCTCTGAAGAGCAACTCGGACAGTGCCAGGCTCCCCATCAGCTCGGGCAGCACCTCGTCCAGCCGCATCTAGGCCGCCAGCGCCCCCCGCCGGTGTGAAGAAGCAGAGTCACCTGTCTCTCTTCACTGCTACCTGCAGCCCCTGCAGCCAGGCCCAACCCTGGGTGGGCCAGCTGAAGACTTGAGAAGGCCCAAGGACCTTGGAGGGATGGGGCTGTTGCCATGGCAGCCAGGAATTCCCAGGCTGGGTCTTCTGACTACTTGCCTCTTGGGTCCATCTCAGGGGACCCAGGAGTGGGACTGAAGGCTGGTCTTAATGCACCACCACTGGACCGGCCCTTGGACCTGGGGGTTGGGAGTCTGCAGGACTTAAACCTTGGAGGCTGGCGGTACCCTTGGTCCTGTGCTCTCGCCCAGGACAGAAATGTGCCATGGCTGCTCTGTCTCTGGTGATCACCACGAGGGTACTCTGTAGCCCCATTCATTTTAACCTAAGGATGGCATGCAGGGAAAATGGGTCGAGGCAGAGCTTTGAGCCAGACCCCTGGAGGAGCACAGCTTCCCTACCTCTGAGCCCAGGGCCCTCCCCCTTTGTCAGCCTCCCCAGCCTTCCCCTTCCTGCTCCTCCCTTCCTCTTCTAGGACCTCTCTAGCCTTCCACTCACAGCCCCAGGGTCCCTGATTCCAACCCTGGACTTTGGGCAGTGGTTCCCAAGAGCCGCCTGGTGCCTGCTGTAAACCTTTATTTACTGTGTGGGCCTTTGCCTGCCCCTGACTCAGGCTTAGTAGAAACATTTCTGGGCTGGGCTAGGTCCATCTTTCCATCTGGGCCTCTCCAACGCTGCATCACCCTTGCTCACCACTGCCGAGCCCACACCTCACAGGGGCCCACAGCTTCTCCCGAAGCCCTCTTGCCTCACAAACTATGGGACATTGCAGTCCAAAATCGTTTCCACCCCAGCCCTCCAAAGACTGAGACACGCCTCACCTGATGATGCTGGTAGAACCTGACGTGCCCCTTAGCGCCCCCTGCAGGCAGTTTTGATCACACCGCAGCCAGTCACAGTTAATTCTGTTGGAACAAATGGTCGTTCCCCTCTGTGAGTTCTCAGTCTAGTGTGGGAACCATGCACAAACACAAGAACTCTTAGAGCTGCAGGCACAGGGTTGGGGGAGCCATCACTCCTAGCTGGGATTCCAGGAAGACTTCCTGCAGGACAGCAACATTTGACCTGGCTCTCAGACTCAAAAATGGGGAGGATTTCCTTTGTAATTACCAGTCCATTTGTCTTTTGATATTAAAAAGAAGTATGTGTTCATCGTAGAGAATTTGGAAGCTGTAGAAGAGTGCACAGAAGAAAATAAAAGTCAGTTGTTGTCACCTAACCAACAAATGCAAACATTTGGGGGCGTTTCCTCCTGAACTTTGTTCTGTGCTTCTAGTAAGGGTCACTGTGGGGGTGGGGCGGGGGGGGACAATGGAGAAACATGAGCAAGAGAAGACGGCCATGTATAAGAGAAACCTACTGGAAGTGTTATCAGGGCAACGGGGAGGAGAAATGGTGACTGGGTGTCAGCAGTGGGAGAAATGGCGACTGGGGAGGCAGTGGCAAGCGGTGGGGTCAGTGGAAGGCTACGAGCCTCACGCTGAGGGTGCAGCTGCTACTCAGCTCGAGCCAATCACCACCTTGCAGGAATGAGGGCCCGTGTAGCCAAACCACACTTGCCTTTTTTGAGGAGAAATCCAGATTGTGCTGGTGTAAAATCCCCTGATTTAAGAAACTTGACTAGGGACTTCCCTGGGGGTCCAGTGGCTAAGGCTCCGCTCTCCCAGTGCAGGACCCCTGGGTTTGATCCCTGGTCAGGGAACTAGACCCTACGTGCCTCAACTAAAAAAATCCCGCATGCTGCTACTGAAGATGCCACTTGCCACAACGATCAAAGATCGTTGATCAAAGATCAAAACCTGCGTGCAGCAACTAAGACTTGGTGCAGCCACATAATTAAATAAAAATAATAAATATGAAAAAAAAACCTTAGCTAATCCAAAATATTCGCCGGTCAAAGAAATCACATTTGAGGGCTGAATTCAACCCTTGGCTGGTCACAGGACGTATGTAACCAGTTTACTGACCAGTGTGCAGTGGGTGGGCTGCAGGAATAAACTGATTGGACCTCTCTCCCATCACTGCCTTCTACCTTGTCCCGTCAAGTCTCCCCTCTCTGTCCCGTGACACAGGTGAGGCAGGTCAAATAGCTTCTCATCCCCCTTCAGTTTACGGAAGCAGCCTTGTTTGATCACGGCTCTTTGTGTCTAAAGGTCCAGTGTAGCTCCAGCCCTGGCCCGCATCTGAGCTTTCCGTCCCCGCAGTCTCCTCCCTCCTGTCCTGGCTGCTCCAGGAGGAACATGGGCTGGGAAAAGTGTCACGGTCTCCAGAGATGGACAGGAAGCGGGGTGAAGCACCCTGGCAGCCAGGGATGGGCCGGGAGTGATGTCACAGGCTTGAATGTGGGATCTTTGGGGACCTGCCCAGACCCACTTCCATCGGTCCCTGCCTCTGCCTTTCTCCAAGTGGTGGGCTCCTCTTGTGCTCCAGCCCCTGAAGGCAGAGGACAGACCTCCTCTCCCACTCCGTTGTCCCGATTGCGCATCTGGGTGGGATGCACAGAGATCAGGGCCATCTCCCCTTCAGGGACCTCTCTGGGAGTCTCTCAGACCAAAATTACTTGGCTAGACCTTAGGAAACACCTCCAGCCATCCTCAGGGAGGGCAGGAAGGGCGACCCAGCCCCTTCCTCCAGGCAGGGAGCACGGCCCTCAAACAAATCCTCCCACTTCAAAGGCCTCTCTGGAGCACCTAGTGTCTGTTTACGGGGCCAGCTCAGGTAGTGGGGACCGGGTTTCTGGTCGGGTCTCATCCTCTCGTGACAGCCCTGAACGGGCCATCTGACAGCTCTGCGGTGCTCCTTAACCCAGATGGTTCTTATCACACACGACTCTGGGCTGTGGGACTTTGAACAGTAGGACCACTGATCTCACCAGGCTTGTCTCCCTGTTTGTGTGGGAAATGGGCTGGAATAGCCAGGGGGTGAAAGCTGGCTGGGCCTGTCCAGAGTACCGGAGGCCTTGCACCAGGAGACTCCAAACCTGGAGCCGTTTGGACAAGCCGAGGGTGGGAGATGGTTGAAGGGAGGAGGTGTTCCTGGGAATCCCCAAGGCTCTAAGTAGCTCCAGGCTAAGCTCCAGCCCCCATGGGGCCTAGGAGAGGTGGCCCCTGCTCTGGCTCTGTGGCACCCTCCCTCATCACTTTGCCAGTCCCCAGTCCTGTCTTCCCAGGTGGGCTGCACACTCTGGGTTCCGGTCTGCAGGGCTCAGGCTCTTTACAAAAAAGCATCTGGGAGTCCCTCTGGGAGTCCCAGATGCCAGATGGGTCTCCAGGTGTGGAACCTAGCAGTCATGGTTCACAGAGCCCTTGCCCTGACCTGCGACTGGGAGAGAGGAGGCGGCCAGTCAAGTGGAGGTGGGCGGAGGGGCAGGCCAGTGGCTCCCATTCACCCTCCCAGCCTTCCCTGACGAGGAAGTGCCTGGGGTCCTGTCAGATTCCCACCTGGCCCCTGTGTGGCCCTGACCCTCCCAGGGCCCAGAGGGCCTAGAAAGAGGCTGAGTCCTGTCTAGACACTATGAGTGAGGAAGGGGAAAGAGAGGCCAGCCAGGGCTGGATGGGCCTACCCATCTTTTGAGTCCTCCCTGTGCCTCATAAAAAACTCGGAGAAGAGGTTAGCTCACGCAAGCTCAGGCAGCCGGAAAGTGGCCAGGACAGACGTCAGCCCAGCTCTGACCAAGCCCCAGGGCCCTCGCTCACATCTCTCCTGTTATTCCATCTGCTGGGTGGGGGAGGAAAGTGGCCCCAGGGGCCTCCAGGCCTGGCTCCTCCTCTCCTCCCAGGACCCTAGCAGGCCTGGGCTTGAGCCTTGGTCTTGTTCAAATCCTAGGCCTGAAGGAGGGAGTGTGAACTCTCTCCCCATCTTCATCCCTACAGCCGAGCTGCATGCCTGGCACGTGACGGGTCTCCTCACACACCCGACATAGCCCTAGGAGGCATTGCTGCATTTCTGTGTCTGTTTTGGTGGTTTAGTCGCTCAGTCATGCCCGACTCTTGCGACCCCATGGACTGTAGCCCACCAGGCTCCTCTGTCCGTGGGATTTTCCAGGCAAGAATACTGGAGTGGGTTGCCATTTCCTCCTCCAGGGGATCTTTCCGACCCAGGGATCGAACCCTGGTCTCCTGAGCTGCAGGCCGTCTCCTACAATGCAGGTGAATTCTTTACCGACTGGGCCACCTGGTGTCTGTTTTACAAAGGGGGAAATTGGGGCTCAGAGAGGCCCCTCGCTTGTGAAAGGAGGATCTGAGAAAAGAATTGTTGATTCCAAAGCTTGGGCCCATCATCACTCCCCAGGAATCTGCTCAGAGCTTCCGTGGCTGCTGGATCCCCACACCCACCCAGATATGACCCCAGGAGCAGTGTCCCTGGTGTGGGTTCAGCAACTCCCAGGGAGTCTGGGCCCCTCTGCAGGTGGTCATGGGGCGGGATGAGGCTAGGAACTCTGCCCAGTTCCCCACACTCACCTTTCACAACTTAACCGACGGTGCCATGGCACAGGAAGGGTGAGAAAGAGGCCACAGGAAGTGGTGACACTGCGGGGTGGGTGCCAGGGAGGGCTGGCTCAGCAGAGACTGGGACCAGAAGGACACACAGCTGCAGGGCTCTGGCTGGCGTGGACGAGGCTGGCCCAGGATGGTGGCGCCCAGGGCCCTGGGGATCCTGCTACTCCTGCATTTGGCCTCAGGTGAGCAGTGGGCTCCTCACCCCCTCCTGCCAAGCCTGGGAGAGCCAGGGTCGGGGACGGGGAGGGGGCATGTCCGGAGCGTGTCCTCTGAGGAGCCCACCCTGACGGCCGCCTCACCTCCTCTGACCTCTGGGCCAGTTTTACTGTCCTGATAAACTTGGGTCAGCAGTTGTCTTGGGTCCCCTTGGCTTCCCCACAGCAGCCTGGACATGGGAGGGGGCCATGGAGGGTGCTCCCCGACCCCTATACCTCACACTGTGGCTCTCTGACAGTCATGGCTCTGGGACATGGGGTGAAGGGATGTGACAAGCCCTTCTCCACTGCCTCTGAGCTCCTTGGAAAGGAGTCTGGGACCCTCTGGAGGCTGAGGCCAGACATGGCCTGCACTGCCCTCCCACCACCACCCCCAACCCCTTTCCCCAGCCACACAGGCTCCCCTTCCCTGACCCCACAATAGCTCCACGGTACCCAGTCACCCAAGCTGAGAATTAGACTTTCCATTCCTTCACTTTGGCCTTTTTTTCCCCAAAGATTTTTTTTTTTTTTCATGTGGGCCATTTTAAAAGTCTTTGTTGAGTTTGATACCTTATTGCTTCTGATTTTTTGACCCCGAGACGTGCGGGATCTTAGCTCCCCAACCAGAGATCGAACCCACACCCCTCACACTGGAAGGTGAAGTCCTAACCACTGGTCCACCAGGGAAGCCCTCACTCCTGGTCTGGCACACACCCACACGGTGGTTGTCCAGAGGCAGCCCGAGGGTGCCAGGCTGTGCCCTTGCTGTCCTCCTTCCTGGGAAAGCAGGCCCCCACCCTGGCCCACCTGGCCAGCTGTCCCTGGCTGCTCTCTGCCTTCTGCAGCGACCCCCTGGGGCAGAGGACGATGCACTCTCCCCATGGGCTGTCTGTTTTTCTGAGCTTTGCCTGCTCCTCCTGTTTCACTCTTGATTCAGTGAGTGGCCTTCATGCCTGTCCTTCATCCCCACCCCTGTGTGTGTCCAGCTTGGGGTCACATGGCTTTGGACTGATCTCTCGGGGCTTCAAGTAATTCTCTTCTCTTCAAAAGTTGGGAAATTCAGGGAAATGCAAAATTCAGTCTTTGGCACAAAATAGGGCTTCCCTGGTGGCTCAGATGGTAAAGAATATGCCTGCAATGCAGGAGACCTGGATTCAATCCCTGGGTCAGGAAGATTCCCTGGAGAAGGGAATGGCAACCCACTCCAGTCTTCTTGCCTAGAGAATTTTGTGGACAAAGGAGCCTGTGGGGTCACAAAGAGTCGGACATGACTGAGCAACTAACACACATGGACATGGCTCAAAAAAGTGTGAAAAATGGCAACATTGTACCAGAGGTGTGGCAGCAACACTTGAAGGATTAATTAACTTCATAACCAATAGTGGCTCTTGCTTGACCTCATAAGGACTCTAGGCCCCTCACAGAAGTTGTAATTTTCTGGTCAGGCCTCGAAGTCCCCTTGGAGTGACAGAGTTTCCCCTATGGTAAGATGGGTGCTCTGGTTCATCTGTTTAAACAATGTGAGGAGCCCTGAGAGGTTTATATCTTGAGGTCAGTACTCTTGCCTGGAAAATCCCATGGATGGAGGAGCCTGGTAGGCTGCAGTCCATGGGGTCGCTAAGAGTTGGACACGACTGAGCGACTTCACTTTCACTTTTCACTTTCATGCATTGGAGAAGGAAATGGCAACCCACTCCAGTGTCCTTGCCTGGAGAATCCCAGGGACGGGGGAGCCTGGTGGGCTGCCACAGAGTTGGACACAACTGAAGCGACTTAGCAGCAGCAAGGTCTTTTCTTTGTGGGTGTTTTTGGGCAGTTGCCATGCGTTCATTTGTTCTTTTCATTCATTCATTCCCAAATGAATGGAGCCCTCGACACAGTATAAGGCCCTGTGCTCATATACCATGTGGTCCCTACTCTCAAGGGACTCACATTCTAGCAGAGTGACATGGGTGCGTCAAAGGAGTAGGGACCCAGAGGAAGAAGTGTGTGCGTGCTCACTCAGTCATGTCCAACACTTTTGAGACCTCATGGACTGTAGCCTGCCAGACTCCTCTGTCCATGGGATTTTCCAGGCAAGGATACTGGAGCGGGTTGCCATTTCCAACTCCTGGGTATCTTCCCAACCCAGGGATCGAACCCTCTTGCATCTCCTGTGTTGATTGGATTCTTTACCACTGTGCCACTTGGGAGGTATCTAGAGGGAAGCAGACGGTCTCTTTAATAAAGGGTTACCTTCCTGGGACTTCCCTGGTGGCCCAGTGGTTGACTTCACCTTCCAATGCAGGGGATACAGGTTTAATCCCTGGTCGGGGAGCTAAGATCCCACATGCCTTGTGGCCAAAAATCAAAAACATAAAACAGAAGCATTGGGGAGTTTGTAATTTCCTCGGTTTTGTCTCATTGCAACAAAAATTTGAAGTGATGGACAGACCAGTGTTACAGCCCTCGGATGTGCCAGTGTTACAGCCCCATGTAATTTCCTTGGATGGACCTGTGTTACAGCTCCGTGTTACAGCTCGGTTTTTTTTATTCTTCTTCTTTATTTTAATTGGAGGCTAATTACTTTAAAATATTGTGGTGATTTTTGCCATACATTGACATGAATCAGCAATGGGTGTACATATGTTCCCCATCCTGAACCCCCCTCCTACCTCCCTCCCCAACCCATCCCTCAGGGTCATCCCAGTGCACTAGCCCTGAGCACCCTGTCTCATGCATCAAACCTGGACTGGTGATCTATTTCACATACGATAATATACATGTTTCAATGGTATTCTCTCAAAATCATCCCACCCTTGCCTTCTCCCACAGAGTCCAAAAGTCTGTTCTCTACATCTGTGTCTCTTTTGCTGTCTCGCATATAGGGTCATCGTTACCATCTTTCTAAATTCCATATATATGTGTTAGTATACTGTATTGGTGTTTTTCTTTCTGACTTACTTCACTTTGTTTAATGGGCTCCAGTTTCATCCACCTCATTAGAACTGATTCAAATGCATTCTTTTTAATGGCTGAGTAATACTCCATTGTGTATATGTACCACAGCTTTCTTATCCATTCATCTGCTGATGGACATCTAGGTTGCTTCCATGTCCTGGCTATTGTAAACCGTGCTGCGATGAACATTGGGGTACACGTGTCTCTTTCAATTCTGGTTTCCTCGGTGTGTATGCCCAGCAGTGGGATTGCTGGGTGGTATAGCAGTTCTATTTCCAGTTTTTTAAGGAATCTCCACACGGTTCTCCATAGTGGCTGTACTAGTTTACATTTTTTATTTAGAAAGCAAAGGAAAATACATCCTCGAGGTGTGAGGGTGGGCCGAACCAAAAGACGTGACGAGAAGAGAAGCCCCTGGCCCAGTTTTGGTTCCTCTTTTTTTGTTTTTTCTCCTCCCCTTGAGCCTGCCCTTTGTAAACTGGGCTAGCCAGGAGGGCTGTTTGTTTTACCTGAGGTTCTCACTCCGGTGCTCGAATCTTCCTTTGTTCTATTTTCAGGGACTTTCCCTTCTTTGTCTTTGTCTTTTAGCCACTGCCATTCTGGACTCCCTTTTCCTTTCTAACTACCTAACAGAAGCAATATTGTAACAAATTCAATAAAGACTTAAAAAATGATCTACATTAAAAAAAATGTTTAAAAAAGGCGGAGGGGGGATACTTTACTAAGCACAGGTCAGGAACAAGAATTTGTGGCTGTCGGCAGAGAGAAGCAGGCCAGTGATGGGGAGGCTAGGGAGGGGTAGGTACTGTCCTGCCCTCTGACCTCTTTGCCCATCCCCCACTCCCCGTATGAACCCAGTTTGAGGTGGTCCTTGGAGACCAACCTCTGGGTCAGAGCAGGATGGAGAAGAGTAGGGTGGGTTTGGAGGGACCCCACTCCAGTACTCTTGCCTGGAAAATCCCATGGACGGAGGAGCCTGGTAGGCTGCAGTCCATGGGGTTGCTAAGAGTCGGACACGACTGAGCGACTTCACTTTCACTTTTCACTTTCATGCGTTGGAGAAGGAAATGGCAACCCACTCCCAGTGTTCTTGCCTGGAGAATCCCAGGGATGGCGGAGCCTGGTGGGCTGCCGTCTATGGGGTCGCACAGAGTCGGACACAACTGAAGCGACTTAGCAGCAGCAGCAGCCGGCACAAAGGCCTGGGTCAGGCTCTCCCTGTCTGGGCTAAATGCTTCTGATGACGTCTTCCAAAACTAATTGCAAAAAAAGATGTTTTGTAATCTTCTCTGCCCCGGGTACTTGCCAAGAGCTTCCTAAGTCTGAAGTCCCTAAAATCTCATGGTGGGCCAGGAGGGAGTCTCTGTTTACACCTGCGGAGGTACCCTCTGTACCCCGCACCCATGAGTAACCCCTCAGGCACACAGAGGGCTGCCATTAAAAGACAATGTTCCCTCCCCTGGAGCTGACGTGACACTTTCCTTGGCTCCCCTCCTCTTCCTCTCTGCTCTTCTGCCTTCTTTCTTTCTTCCTCCTTCCCTGTTTTCTCTCTCTTCCTCCTTTTTAAAAATTATTCATTTTTATTTTTGGCTTTGCCGGGTCTCATCGCTGCCTGGGCTTTTCTCTAGCTGTGGTGCATAGGCTCCTCATTACGGTGGCTTCTTTTGTCTCGGAGCATGGGCTCTAGGGAGCGTGGGCTCTAGGGAGCATGGGCTTCAGTAGTTGTGTCTCCCAGCCTCTAGAGCACAGGCTCAACAGTAGTGGCTCCCAGGCTTAGTTGCTCTGCTTCTTGGGGGTCTTTCCAGATCAGGGATCGAACCCATATCTCCTGCAGCGGCAGGTGGATTCTTTATCTCTGAGCCACTGGGGAAGCCCCTCTCTTCCTCCTTTGCTTAAAAAGCAAACATGGATCTTGTTCTGTATATTCTCACCCACCCTGTGCTTTTTCCCCTTAAACAACATATTATGAATATCTTTACAATCTAACAGAAAACTAAAGTTCCTTTATAAGCTACTTAAAACATTGTCACATATAGCCCTAATTATTATAAAATCCACTTGAAAATGTTACTATTTTACCCTACATTTACCCTAACTTTGGTGTGCTTTTGTCTTTACTATGTATTTCATTTTTGTCTTAAAATTTAACTGATTTCATTTAATGTGAAAGTAATACTGTACATAATTTTTAAAAAATCAAACACTGGAGAAGGGTGTGAAAAAATGAAAAGTAAGTGTCTCCCTGCCCACCTCACCCTCAGCTCCTGGTGGGCCAGTCAGAACTTAGAGGCACAGATTGTCAAGATCCAGGCTCACCCCTGTAAAGGAAACAATAAAGCAGTTCATGGAAAAAGACATACAAATAGATGCTCAGACTCCTTCTAAAATAAAAATGAAATCCAATTTTACCCCCAGTCTAGCAAAGATTTGAAAGTTTGGTGAAGTCTAGGACTGTGAGCGTGTGAGTAAGCAGTCACTCTTGCCCATTTGGGTGCAAGTATAAAGAGCTGTAGCCCTTTTGAGAAGGAAATTTGAGGACTTTGAGGACTTCCCTGGTGGCCCAGTGGTTAAGAATCTGCTTGCCAATGCAAGGGTCATAGGTTCAATCCCTGGTCCAGGAAGATTCCACATGCCGCCAGACAACTAAGCCCACAGAGCAAACTGGTCTGTATGCCACAACCACTGAAGCCTGAGTGCGTAGAGAAAGCATGTCAAAGACCAGGCTGCTGACTGGGTCAGCAGCAAAGACCCAGTGTAGCCAAATAAGTAAGTAAAACTGAATACATCTTTTTTTTTTAAAAGAAGGAAATTAAATAATATCTAGCAATTTTCCAAAGTGCGTACATTTTGATATAGAAATGCCGAGGATAGGAATGTTTTCTATGAATTCATAACATACACTGACAAAGATGTAAGTAGCATTATTCAAAAGAGTAAATAAAATAAAACAAACCCCCCCTAAATGTTCACCAAGAAGGGGCCAACTGAAGAAGCATTGCAATACCCGTATACTGAAATAGTATGCAAATATATGATGAATGAGATGGATCGGTATGTGCCGACACAGAAAGCTCTTTTAGATATATTGCTAAATGATCCCATTCATGTAAATTTGTAAATTCGCATAAAATGCTTGCATATGCATAGTCATTCCCTGGAAAGTTGTACAATAAACTTTTACAGGTAGTGAATTCTGGAGTGTGACCTGGGAGTTGCAGGGACTTTTACTTTTCATCTTACGTCCTTGTACACAGTTTGTTTTTAAAAACTCTGTTCAGATATTATTTTTGTTGAGAGATAGGTAAATATATAGACACATCCTTCCATCCAATGTAAATACATAAATATGCAAATAGTCTTACAATGCCTTTCTCACCTCCTGGAATAAATAATACTGACTCTTTGTACCCCTACGGTGAGCTATGTCCTTAACACGTATGATCTCTAATCCTCCCCACAACTAGGAAGGAAAGTATCATCAGCTTCATTTGGCCAATGGGACTGAGTATCAGAGAGTTTAAGTAATTTATCTGAGGTCACACAGCTAGTGACCCGAAGCTTGCACTCCATCCCCTACCAGGTGAAAGCTGACCTCTGGTCCTGGAGTCTCCAACTAGCTGTTGACCTTGCTCAGTCATTCTGCTTCAGGGAGCCTCATTCTGCTGTATTTTCCACCTATACCAGGAGGTAGCCATGAAGGTTGTGCTGGGAATGTGGGAGAATGAGGCAAAACAAAACAGGTCATGTCTAAGAGTTACACCATGTGTCCCACTTGTGAAGGCTTTGAAAAGTCTGATGTGGAACAAATGCAAAAAAGCCAGGCAGACTCCCTGGAGGAGGCAGGAAAGGGTACTCGCACTAACATGAACCTTTATCTATAGTCATGTGCCAAGCCTTTTGTATGCACTTTCCCCGAAGTAGCCCACTGGCCCTGTGAGATGTTGGGGGGGTGGGTGGTGCGGCAGGGGCAGGATATTGTCTCCTTCACCTTGAAATCAAGGTCCAGGGAGGATATAAATCCATCTCAAGTTCACACAGTTGCTGTGGATGGATGGAGTTGGGGTTCTAGTCCACACCACTAGACTCTGGACCCTGAACTCCTCTACCCTCTGCCCTTGTGGTGCCTGTTCATGCAGAACATTCACATTTTGCATCCCTCCATTAGGTGAGGAAGATTCCACACCCAAATATGAAGAGCCAAGAAATGTCTGCCAGGGCTTCACCAATATGAACTCGTATGAAGACTTCGACCTTAACAGAACTGCTGGTTGCTTCTCAAAGTGTACACGGTCTCAGAAGAAACTCTGCCATCTGGGAAATTTGCAGAGGTAAAAGGCCCTCTGAGCTGGAGCAGGAATCTGGGCCTCTTCCATAAACATTTGAATTCTAGTTCTTTGTAGACATATGTTTTCATTTCTTTGGGAATGGAATTGCTGGGATATATAGTAAGTAAATGTTTAGCTTTATAAAAAACTGCCAAACTGCTTCTCAAAGTGGCTATATCATTTACTTTCCCATAAGCAGTATAAAAGG
Source organism: Bos mutus (assembly GCF_027580195.1). Lineage (NCBI taxonomy): Eukaryota > Metazoa > Chordata > Mammalia > Artiodactyla > Bovidae > Bos > Bos mutus. The sequence continues at coordinate 36,983,818 of NC_091634.1, read as the reverse complement.
GTTGTAGTTTCAACACATTTTAACAATACTGTTGGTATTTTGGGTTATAGCCATGTCACTGAGTATGGATGGTATTTCACTATGGTTTTATTTGCATTTAGCAAATGACTAATGATGTTGAGTAACTTTTCATGTGCTTGTGTATTTTCTTTGGTGAAATTCAAATCTTCCTCTCTTTTAAAAAACTGGGTTGTCTTCTTACTACTGAGTTTTAAGAATTCTGGATACAAGTCCTTTATCAGATGTATGATTTGCAAATATGCATTCTCTCCCAGTATATGATTTGTTTTTTCATTTTCCTAACAATGCCTTTTGAAGATCAAAAGCATTTAATTTTGATAAATTCTAACTTAAATTTAAAACATATCAAAGAAATGTTCATCTAGCAAAGCTATAAAATTTTTCTTCTGCTCTAAGTTTTCTGCTCTAAGTGTATTGTTTGAAGTCTTATAATTAGGCTCAATTAGCATTTGAGGTTCATTTTTTGTACACAGTGTGAGACAAATGTCTAGCTTTATGTTATTGCCGTCATTTTACATTTAGATAGCTAATGGTTTTGGCACTATCTTTTTTTTTAATTAATTAATTAATTTATAGCTGCCCTGGATCTTTGCTGCTGCAAGGTAAGTGGTGGCTATTCTTCGCTGCACTGCGCAGGCTTCTCATTATGGTGGCTTCTCTTGTGTGGAGCATGGGTGTTCCACACCCGTGGAATATTCTGGGTGTTCGGGCTTCAGTAGTTGCAGCTCACTGGCCTAGTTGCCCTGAGGCATGTGTAATCTTCCTGGACCAGGGATCGATCGAATCCATGTCTCCTGCACTGGCAGGTGGATTCTTAACCTCTGGACCACCGGGAAGTCCAGTTTGGGCACTATTTATTAAAGAGATTATGCTTTCTTTATTGAATTGCATTTGCGAGGGCATTTCATTGAATGGCTAAATACTAGCTCCTGGAATGTCTTCTTCCCACTGAGATAGTAAACCAGAAACAAAACAACATCGATGGGGGCAAATATAGAGGTTAATGCATCCATGAAAGTCTTGAAAGAACCAGAAGTGATAATACCTGCCCTAACTCCATTTAACACACCATCAGTCAGGTGGGTCTTGGAGAATGACACGGACTGTCATAAACTTAATCAGGCAGTGAATCTAATTGCAGCTGCTGTCCCTGATGAGTATGTTTACACAAAGAAATCAACACAGACCCTCGCTATTGCTATGCGGCTATTACATGGCTAATGTTTTTTTTCTCCAAACCATTTTTCAAGGACTTCCAAAAGTAGTTTGCTTTTTGAAAAAGTTTTTGAAAAAAATTTTGGCTGTGCTAGGTCTTCATTGCAGCATATGGACTTTTCTCTAGTTGCGGTGAAAGGGCTTCCCATTGTGATATGTGGACTTCTTCTGCTGTGGAGCATGGGGTCAAGTGTGCTCGGGATTAGTAGTGTTACAGCACGTGGACTCTCTAGTGGCAGTGAGGGGGATTTAGTGGCCCCGAGGCATGCGGGGTTTTAGTTCCCCAACCAGGATTTGAACCTGAGAGTAGTGAAAGTGAAAGTTGCTCAGTCGTGTCCGACTGTTTGCAACCCCGTGGACTATACAGTCCATGGAATTCTCCAGGCCAGAATACTGGAGTGGGTAGCCTTTCCCTTCTCCAGGGGATCTTCCCCACCCAGGAATGGAACCCAGACCTCCTGTATTGCAGGCAGATTCTTTACCAGCTGAGCCACAAGGGAAGCCCAAGAATACTGGAGTGGGTAGCCTATCCTTTCTCCGGCAGATCTTCCCAACCCAGAAATCAACCCGGGGAATCCTGCTTTGCAGGATGCTTCTTTACCAACTGAGCTATGAGAGAAGATAGTTGAACCTGAGTCCCCTACATTGGAAGGTGGATTTTAACCACGGGACCACCAGAGAGGTCCCCGAAGTCGTTTCCTTTTACTTGGCAGAGCTAACAGTATATAGCCACAGTGTTTCCTCAGGGCCACATCAAGTCTCTTCACTGTCATAAGATAATTCACAGAGACCTCACTCATCCTGACATTCTACAAATTTCACTACATTGACAACATTGCTGATTAGATATGATGAGCAGAAAGCAGCAAGTAGTGAAGATGCTGTAGGAAGACACGTGTGAACCAGGAGATACAAGACAAACTCCCTAAGAATTCAGGGTCCCTGCACCTCAGTGAATCTCCTGGACATTCAGTGGACTAGAGAATATCAAGATGCCCCCTCCAAGGTAAAAGACAAGCTGTTGAACTTCACACCACTTACAATGAAAAAAAAAATGTACCATGAAAACAAACACAAGCAAAAAATTATCTCAATAGTTAATTTAGTATCAGACAAAGAAGATGACCCTTAAATAAGTGTCAGCTTTACAATTAAAAATTCAGGTATACATCTATGGAGAAGGGAATGGCAACCCACTCCAGTATTCTTGCCTGGAGAATTCCATGGACAGAGGAGACAATCCATGGGACCACATAGAGTTGGACAGAACTGAGTGACCACTTTCTTTTCACTTTCATTTATGCTTTAGAATTTCTGAATATATGTTACTTTCACAACTAAAACAATTTTTTTAAAGTGCTCTGAAAACCAGATCAGAAAATCTTCCCTCAAGAAAGTAAATTCATGGTCTGTTTTGTAAGGGAAAGGAATGTTTGGAATGCATGAGGTGAGCTATTTGTATTGTGAAATACAATTCTCTATTTTATTTGGTAACAATAAAAATCACAAAACTTCTTTGTTTAGATTTTTGAAAGATAAAAAGTAGCATCAATTGGTGTATCTCAGTCAATGGATTTGGACAGTCTCATCCCACTGTTTCTGGCTGGATTTCTAGTTGCCTGATCCATCCAATCTCATTTGCACATGTTTTCATGGATTATATTTTACAATATTTTTGTCCTGTGGTTTCCTTGGAGTTTTATTCCTTGGTGCTGTGCTAAGTCACTTCAGTTGTGTCTGACTCTTTGTGACCCTATGGACCATAGCCCAGCAGACTCCTCTGCCCATGGGATTCTCCAGGCAAGAATACTAGAGTGGGTTGTCATTTCCTTCTCCATGGGATCTTCCCGACCCAGGGATTGAACCAGAATCTCTTATGCCTCCTGCATTGGCAGATGTGTTCTTTACCACTAGCACCACTTGGGTAACTGTGACTATTCAAAAAACAATGTTGAAATAAAATTCTCCCTTTTGTCTCCCTTGCAAGCCCTCCGTAGCTACTCCTTTCCAGTAGCCTTGATCTGGCTCTATCTGCTCTTGTTCCACTTCTCTCTCATTGCTACTTCAGCCTTCACCTGTTTAAAATTACTTTTAAAACATGGGCAACACATCTTAGGACCCCTTGCTTAGGAAAAGGAACTCTGGCCAGAGAAATTTCAGCACCATGGATAGCACCAGTACAGGGACCAGGTTGGGAGGCGGGACTTGCCTCACCCCAACTTTCTAGCCCAGTGGTCCCCGAAGATTTTGGCACTAGGGACTGGTTTTGTGGAAGACAACCCCTCACCTCCTGCTGTACAACCCAGTTTCTAATGGTCCATGGACCAATACCCATCTGTGGCTCCCGGGACTGGGGACCCCTATTCTAGCCTATGGCAAGAGGGCTACAGTAAAATAAATGACAATTAAATTTGTGTTCTATGTATTTCCAATGCCAGTTCAGTTCCCATAAGTCAGTGTCCATAGAGCTAAGTCTTCAAAGGCTGAATTCCCTGTATTCACTTAGCCCTTAGTAATAAATGTGAATGAGCTCTCACACAGGGGCTTCCCTGGTAGTTCAACTGGTAAAGAATCTGCCTGCAATGCAGCAGACCCCAGTTTGATTCCTGGGTCAGGAAGATCTCCTGGAGAAGGGATAGGCTACCTGCTCCAGTATTCTTCAGCTTCCCTCATGGCTCAGATGGTAAAGAATCAACCTGCAACGTGGGAGGCCTGGGTTCAAACCCTGGGTTGGGAAGATCCCCTGGAGGAGGGCAAGGCACCCCACTCCAGTATTCTTGCCTGGAGAATCCCATGGACTGAGGAGCCTGGCGGGCTGCAGTCCGTGGGGTCACAAAGAGTCGGACACGACTGACAGACTAAGCACAGCCCTCACACCACACACTGATCATCCCACAGTTTCAACTACTCAGAAGACTTTCTCCAAAGAAGATTTACACAGACCAATGAGCACATGAAAATGTGCTCAACATCATTAGTCACTCAGATCAGATCAGATCAGTCGCTCAGACGTGCCCGACTCTTTGCAACTAGAGAAATGCAAGTTAAAACCGCAGTGAGATACCACTTCACATCCCCTAGGATGGCTATATTTGAAAATGAAACAAAACAAAGTGGAAAATACTAAGTGTTGGCAAGAATCTGGAGAGGTCCAAACCCTCATCCACTGGTGATGGGACTATAAAATGATGCAGCTAATATGGAAAACAGTTGAATAGTTCTGCAGGAAGTTAAACATAGAATTACCAGCAATTCTGCTCCCAGGTATCCACCCAAAAGAATTAAAAGCAAGTCTTCAGGGGCTTCCCTGGTGGTCCAGTGGTTAAGACTTTGCCTTCCAATGCAGTGGGTGTGAGTTCAATCCCTGGTCGGGGAGCTAAGGTCACACATGTCTCCTGGCCAAGAAACAATAACACAAGACAGAAACAACATTGTATCAAATTCAATAAAGACTTAAAAAAAAAAAAACCACCTCTTTAAACAAAAGCCTCTACATGAATACAAGCAGCTCTACTCACAACAGCCAAAAAGTGGAAACAATCCAAATGCCTATCAGTGGAAACATGTATAAACAAAAGGTGGTATATACATATGAAGTATATTATTCATCCATAAAAAGGAATGAAATGCTTACACATACTATAACATAGGTAAGCCTTGAAAACATACTAAGTGGAAGAAGCCAACAGACCTGATAGCACATACTTCCATTTATATGAAATATCCGAATAGGCAAACTCATAGATTAGTGGTTGCCAGAGCCTGGGCGAAGAGAAACTGCTTTATGGGCTCAGGGTTTCCTTTTAGGATGATGGACATTTCTGGAGCTAGATAGCAAAGATGATTTCAAATGTTGTGCATGTCTTTAATGCCACTGAATTGCACACTTTAAAATGGTTAAGATGACAAACTTTACATTGTAATGTATTTTGTTACCAAAAAAGAGAAACATGTACTCAGGGGGACCTCTGACTAGAATCCCTCAGAACCAGCATGAATCCCTCCCATGCACCCCTCTTCTCCTGCAGCATCACGGTCTTCCCTTTGATATCCCAGGTCACCCCTCCTACACCAAGAGCCTGATGATCGCTCTCCATGGTATTCCTCCTCCTGTCATCCAGGTGAGCGGACCAGGTGAGTGAGTGACTCAACCTGCAAGACCCTATTTTTCCTTGTAGATATTGGCTGAACTTCGAGACCTATCTGGTGGAGAGGAATCAGATGGACACATTGAATACGTCTTTTTTGACAGCGTTTGTCAAAAGCATCAACACCAGTGTCTCAGAAGACCTGTACTTCTCTCTGACCCCCTCTCAGGTGAAGACTCCCCCATCCCCTTTGTTGGGTTCTGGCCCTACTTTCCTCAGGCATGCTTTTCTGAGAGAATCATGGTCTGTGCTTGGTGTCCATCAACAGCTGTCCTTCCCATGTCACACTGGGTAGTTCTCTGCCACCTGGTTAGTGTGTGCTGGTGAGTTAACTGGGTGAGTGGATCCTGGTAACAGATTGTCCAGGGTGCTAGCATGAGACCTTCGGAAGATCGCCAAATTGAGAATCAGGGTTCTAGTCCTGGACTTTCTCCCACCTGACAAAGTGTCCTCAAGGAAATCCCCTCCCCTCTCTGGGCCCCTGAGTCCTCATCTATAAAATGAGCTTGAAGACTCCTCCAAAGTCTGACATTCCCATGAGAACTTCTAAAGGGTTAACAGGCAGACTCTGGATTCTGCCCCTAACTAGTTACTGTGATCTTGGGCAAAGTACTGAACTTTTCTGAGCCTCGGTTTCCCCATCTGTAAAATGGGGATGGTATTGCCCACTTTCAAGGTTATCAGACAGAGAAAATGTGATAACTTACAGGGAATATTTGGTGCAGTGAGGGCACAGCCTCCCTCCAGGCATAAAGCAGAGGGTGGAAGTTTGAGCAGCAGGAAAGTGGTCTGTCACTGAGAGACTTTTAGGTCAGCCTAGAGAAGGAGAGATGGAAGATGGAGGGGCCTTTCTCAACCCTTTATCACATCACCCTAGCAGCTGAGCCCTCTGCATGGGGTAGGCACCGGCCTCTGAAATCACCCACATGTCCTTTTGACAAGGTTCTGGGCTAGGAAGCAGAAAGTTGAGGCTCTCGGCTACAACACTTAGCTCCCCCTCTTTCCATGCCCATGGGTGCTTTTGAGGCAGGATCCAGTGGGACCAGGCTGCAGCCCCAGGGGAACAGTGAGGTCACAGAATGGACGAAACACGCTTGGCAACTACCCATGAAAATTTATTTTAATATTTTGACCATTCTTAGCTGTTACAAAATGTGTTGTTGGGTGGGAATGGATATCACATTCAATGTGAATTCTTGAATTCTTCCTCTTTGTCCTCACTGTCTCCCTTCCCGATGGCCTTTTGCTTTTCCTTTATATCTGAGTCAGAAACCAGACACTCTCACCCTAGCCCTATGTCAGCACAGCAGGGGTCAGAACGCTGGCCAAAAGCACTACCACTGACCCTTCCTCACACCTGCAAACTGACTTGTCCAGGTGTTTCCCCTTCATAATCCACTTTCAGCCTGCCTGACGGGTGGCCACAAGGACACCTTGCTGGCTCCATTCTCCATATTGGGAAAACTGAGGCTCCATAAGGGCTATGACTTGGCCAGGGGCTCACAGCCTGAACAGAGCATAGGTTGGACTGTGTCGCCAGGTGTCCCACCACTCAGAGCTGTTCTCGGACCCTGGTGCTGTCCCACCACCCAGCATACCTCAGGTTCTCCTTCCAGCTGGGGGAGGGGCAGGAACTGTGTTGGTGACTGGGCTCCTCAGGGAAAGACAGAAGTGGCTGGGTCTGTGGTTGCAGATTCCGAAGCAGGTGACCAAGGATGAGCACCAGCACCCTGACAGAGTCCGGCTGCCCAAGAGCCTTTTCGGATCCCTGAAGAGCGGCGGGCCGATGGTCCGGTTGGGCATAATTGTCCTGGACATCGGTCCAGGGAATGTCTTCAAGGTAAGGAGAGGCACAGGGTGGCTGAGATTCAATGCTGGGTTCACTGGGACATGCTTGCCCCCTCTGGAATCTTTGCTGAGGGACCCAGTGGGGATGAAGGAAGTGATGAACGTCTCCAGCCAAGGTCATCTAGACCCATGTCCTTAGAGTCTGGACTGCAGGGTCATGCTGGTTATTCCCACTTGGTATTTAGACACCACCTGCCCCCCATCAGTGTCTGTGGACTTGTATCTGTATCCCAAGTGAGTTCATGCCCTGTGTGCGTCCTTGTCCGTGCACAAGCATGCATCTCTTTTCTTATTCCTGATTACATACATAATCATGTATGTGCTGGTGTGACCATGTTCACACTAACATGCATGCGCATTCCCTTGCAAATGTGTACCAGGTATGCCCCAGAGGTGTGTCTGCACTCACACAGGGGCTTGTGCATCCCTGAGTGCTGGTGGGCAGGGGCTCCCCACTGTAGGCATCCACTGTCCTCCATCTCTTGTCTCATCTTCCTTCTAACCCTGTGCTCCAGTTAAGAGGGCAGAGGAGGCCTGGGGACCAGAAATAGACAGCTATCAGATAGACAGCATTGTGGCCATTCGGCCTAGAGTGTAGGGCCCGTCCTGGCACAGCCGGTGCAGATTCCAGGGAGCAGCAGGAAGAAGGTCGCCCATGACCCCTTTTCCCCTGGACCTCTGGCTCCAGACCTTTCCCTCCAGGCAAGGTGCACAAGCCCTAGAGGGTCCTAGGAGCCCCCACCAGTGTTGGGTCGGGGGAGCCCCTTGTGTAGCCTGGCTTCCCACGCATCCCTCCACAGGGCTCCCTGCTCAGCCGGGAGGACGGCAGCAGAGTGTTGAACAATCGCATAGTGGGCTTGACTCTGGGTCACATAAACGTCACCGAACTGGCTGAGCCTTTGGAGATCACCTTCTCCCACCAGTACCAGCCCCCCGTGAGTCCCCCACCCTGGCCTGGCAGTTCCCGAGGGGCACATGGGCAGGTGGGCATCCCCAGGCATATAGACAGACACGCAGGGGACTCTGCACCCTCCTACCCTCCCACATCCACCTGGGAGAAGCCATTAGGACCAGACACACAATTGTGCCCATGGATACATGTCCAGCCTATGCATGCATGTCCTCCCAACATGCTCCACTCACGTGCTCCCAGAGGGGCCCGGTGGACCTGGGAAACCCACATGCACACACACGGCTTTGCACATCTGCTCACATGTGCGTGCCCCTAAAGGAGCCCCCAGATATACGCCCCTCCCACCCACACCAATCCACACCCCACACGCTGACCTGGGATACATCAAATGCTTCAAATGTGGTTCCTATGTGACCACAGGCTGAGCCTTGCTTCCACCTAATGCAGGCACATGCTGAGACACGGAGCACCCCCCCTCTCCCCTCACCCTCCTCTCCCCGCTCCCAGTCACCCCTGCCTCGCCCCTGTCTCCCACTCTCTGGTTTTAGAACATGAACCTCAGCTGTGAATTCTGGGATGCGACTAAAGGTAGGGCCTGGAGGACCTTCCCCGGGTAAGATGAAGGGAGGGTAAGGGTAAGTCGGACTCCAACAGCAGGGCCGTCCCCTCTTCCTTTCCTCTCCGGACCTCTCTCTTCCCTTTTCCTGCCCTCCCCTCTGCTGTGCTCCCTCTCCTTCTCCCCTGGGTCATCAGGAGACTGGTCTTCCAAGGGCTGCTCCACAGAGGTCGGAGTCCGCAGGACTGTCTGCCGCTGTGACCACCTGACCTTCTTCGCCCTGCTGCTGGTAATAGTGCCCCCTCCCCGACCATCCCAGCAATTCCAGAAATGCCAAGGCTCCTGGGCCAGGGAACAGGGTGGCTGTGGGCAGGGGCCAGGCCTTTGGGGTGTGCGGGCCTGGCCTCCAGTTGATAGGATTCTCGTTCGGGGGAATCACCCACAGAGGCCAATCTTGGATGAGGCCACCGTGAGGGCCCTCATACACATTTCCCAGGCTGGCTGTGGAACGTCCATGATCTTCCTGGCCTTCACCATCGTCCTCTACGTTGTCCTGAGGTGGGTCACCCTGCCCAGCCCCACCCCCCATCTCCTTCCTGCCCTCAAGGACAGCAGCAGGGTAGGGTAGAAACCAACAGAGCAGTGTTAATCCTGTGTTATACTCATATTTTCTCCAAACCTCAGCTTCCTCATCTATAAAATGGGATTGGAGGCTGAAAAGTGTCTGGCTATTTCAGTTACAGGTGGCAGAAACTCAACTCAAATTGACTTAAAATAGATAACACATGGTTCACGGGATTGAAAAACCCAAGGTGATCTCATTTCAGGTGATGCTGGATCCAGGTGCTCAAAAGACGTCCCTGGGACTCCGTGTCCCTCTGATTCTCACCACTTCGCTTTCTCCTTTGTCAGTCATGTCAGGCAACTCCTAGGGGAGCCCCAGGCTAGCATCATAGCTTCTCAGCTGCCTAAACAGCTAATCTTCTGAACTAAGCCTCAGAATTGAAGTCTCTAAAAAAACTTTATTTTGAAATAATTATAGACTAACAGGAACTCGCAAAAATAGTACCTAGAGTCCCAGTTCCTTCATCCAGCTTTCCTCAGTGATGACATTTTCTATAACTGTGAAAGTGAAAGTGAAGTCGTGTCTGACTCTTTGCAACTCCATGGACTGTAGCCCACCAAGCTTTCCATCCATGGGGTTTTCCAGGCAAGAAAACTGGAGTGGGTTGCCATTTCCTTCTCCATCTAAAACTGTAGTAGAGTATAAATCCAGGAAATTGATATTGGCACAGCACTGCTCTTTGGAGAAGGAAATGGCAACCCGCTCCAGTATTCTTGCCTGGAAAACTCCATGGACAGAGAAGCCTAGGCGGGCTACTATCCATGGGGTCTCAAAGAGTCAGATGTGAATGAGCAACTAACACACACACACACACAGCAGCTAACGAGAATACAGAGCTCATTCAGTTTTCACCATTTTCCACATGCATTCAATTGTGTGTGTGTGTGTGTGTGTATGTGTGTGTGTGTGTGAGCATGTTTGCACATACTGACAGGACTGGCTAAATCATTTGCAGGGCCCAGTCCAAAATGAAAACACGTAGCCCCTTGTTCAAAAATCATTAAGAATTTCAAGATGGTGGCAACAAAGCATTAAAACAAGCATAGAGCCCTTCTGAGTGCAGGGCCCTGCAGAGATCACACCCCAAAGAAGCTGAGCCTGTGCATGCCCTGTGTGTGTGTGTGTGTGCGTGCGTGTGTATTCAGTTTTGTCCCTGTACTGCAGAGTTGAGTCTCACTGGTGTAACTTAGACCATGTGCCCGTGACTTAACAGGCCCACTGCAGTGAAAGGATGGATGACACTGATTGGTCAGGCCAGATCACATGCCTGCTCTTGGGTCTGAGGTTCATGGCTGAGAGTGGGGAAGGGTACTCCTTGGGGAAACCCAGGGCTGTTCCTGGAAGAAGGAGGAGCAGGGACAGCAGAAGCTGCTGTAGCCGGTCCCAGGCTCTCCCAGGCCCTAGCCATGGCTGAGGGACCCAAAGGAACTTCTGCTGAAGGAACCCGTGGGAGCAGCCCCATGCCTGGCCTTCTGACCCATGACTGGCTTGGAGCAGCCCTTGGTCTCCTGACTCCCAGTCTGGGCCCTCCCATTGCCCTTCTCCACATGCTGGTGCTGCTTTTCTGGGGA